>NC_135321.1:60328240-60657162 GCF_048772815.1 Callospermophilus lateralis
TTAGATACTTTGGTTATTTTACACTAATTATTTTATTCTGAGTATCTTTACTGAGGGTACCAAAACTTTGTCATTTTTCTCAACTTTCTCACCACCAAATATATACCATTCTGCAGAGCAGATGAGCCTCTCCACTGCTTCAAGATGAATGGAATTCATTAGAAAGAGTAGACCTGAAGCCCTGCACCTCACATAAATGTTTATCTACCTGAGCTCCCTTCTTCACTTTCTTTCTTGTAGTCTCAAGGGACAGAGGCCCTTTTTCTAATGCATGGTACCCCATCCAGGAATTCTCTTCATCATAACCTTGCTCTTCTCCTCTAGGATGGAGAAATCTCTCTTCATCCTCTTTTTTTTTTTCTTACATAATTCATCTGTCAGGCTCTCTACAAGCTCAGTGTTACTGAACTACTTGTATGTCAACACACACACACACACACACACACACACACATTACACACTCCAATGCTCTACCACACTTCTTCTGTACCTTTGTTCATGCATGTCTTTGTGATGTAGAATGACTTTCTTATACTTATTTTTCCGCCTGATGTTTTCTCATCCTCCAAATCTCAGGCTCAAGGACTGTGTCCTGTAGAGTACACTTTCACTCACATGCAAAATAAGGTATTTTGTTTGCCTTGCAGGGAATACATAGCTTTACTATATCAGGTCACAATCTTTTTTTTTTCTCATTTGTGTGTGCAATTTCTGTTTAACACACTACACTATGAATTCCTCAAGCACAAAATCTATGTCTTAGTCATCTTTATATTTTTTATTTGTTTTAATTAGTTACACATGATAGTACAATGATCTTGACATATCATACATTTGAATCCAATGGAATATTTAAAATAAAATGCAGACCCAGAAACATAGTATTAAAGTTTTCTTCATTTATCTTATGATTATTGCCTTCAAATAAAATTGTTTTCTCACATCACCCCTGCAGAATGGAGAGTTATCTAAAGGGTGTTCTTGTCACCTGAACCTTCTCCTCATTTTGCCTATTTTAGCACTACTGAGTACTAGTTCTAAGGCTACCCAGCCAAAGTGGTCAGTGTTCTCATAGAACACTGGACTAGTATAAAAGGCTCTGTTCTTGTGAAACACTCACAATGTGGTCAAGAAGGTTTTTCAATTTGAAATGGATACCATAGAGTGAAGGAACAAGATGGCAGCAGAAGCAAAATTTATAAGGTAAAGAGACAACTAGATCCCTAAAGGCAGAAAATTATCATACTCCCCTCAGTGATCTGAGTCTGAAAAGCAAAGTAATGAAGATGTTCTTGATTGTATTAAACTGATAATTAAACTAAGGTTTTACAGAAAGTGTCAGAATGCAGACTGGATCCCAGGTCTCCGTGTTAAAAGCAGAGCTCTTATGAGCCCACTTTATCTGCTTTGTTCCTCTTTTTGTATAATCTGATGAGCATTATGAAGATAAGTGCCAAATAGCCAAGTCTTACCTAGTATGAATGAAAGGAAGGAAAATACAAAGGAAGGAAGAAAAGAAAGGGTGAAACTTTGAAATAGAGGGCAAGATGGTGAGCTTAGCAGCTGGTTTATTAGTCAATGAACTATACATGATAGAAAGTAGCTTCTTGCTAAAGAGTCATCTATAGAGCATTTAAATCAATGGTCACATTTGATTGATGTTTACTCCAAGCTAGTCATATATCCTCGTCCTTTTCCTCCTCATCATCATGTGCACTTACAAGGTAACATTGAATGGGCTTTACATATTTTGGTCCCAATAACCTCATGTGGTAGTTACTATAATAATCCAAACTCACTAGATGAGAAAAAAAAAAGGAGACACAAAAATTAAATAAATTGACTAATTTACCCAGCTAAGAATTGGAAGCCTACTGGATATACATTTATTCACATGCATTATTTCATCTAATTATCATAGCAATTTTAAAAAGGAGTAATATAATTATATTTTATAGTATACTAATCATCATTTTATAAATAAGGAATCTGAGGGATAAGTAGAATAACATTTTGCACTCCTACTTGGGAAGAGCCTATTTTGTCTAATTTAAAAATCCACATCTAATCTTAATAACATTATGCCTCTGTCTTTCAAGCTGAATATTGAGGAATAAGTAGAACGTTATCATGATTCAGTAAATTATCTCTTTTTAGGATTACTTTTGTACCTGTGTAAATAACATTCTAAATCTTGAGAAAAATGTTTTTTCAGAAAATAAGAAGAAAATGAAGAGGAAGAGGAGGAGGAGGAGGAGAAGGAGGAGGAGGAGGAGGAAGGAGGAAAGAATAAACTCGCACTCCCAGTCTGGTATGGGTCTTTAGTTTGACTTCAAAGAGAGGAATTTGCCTCTGGTGCCCCTGCTATTCCTTTGGTTGTACCTTCTCTTCCCTTCTTCTAAACTTGTAGAAATAATCTTTCCAGGCTTGATGTTTTTCTTACACAATAAATCTATGACTCCTTTAGTCTTTTTATTTATTTATTTATTTATTTATTTATTTATTTATTTCTGCAGCAGGATACTTCCTAAGCCTAGAGTTAAAGGGTGACTCCTTCAAAAGTCCATGCACCCTGGACCTCCATATAGCAGATAGGGACAGAGAGCACCAAAAAGCCAACTATCTTAGTCTATTTTGTGTCACTAATAACACAATACCACAGGCTAGGAAATTGTAAAGGAAGGAGGTTTATTCTGGCTCATAGTTCTGGCCCAAGGTCAAGGGCTTCATCTATTGATTTTTTCCTGGCTAACCTGGCCCCAAGGTGGTGCAAGGAATCATGTGGTATGTAACAAGAGATTGTGTGTTTATGATGTTCTCTCTTTTTCTTAAAATGACACCAGGATTCAATCACAAGGGCTCCACCCTGATGACTTAGTCTAATTCTGAACACCCTGCAAAAGTCCCACTTCTAAACACTGTAGATGGATTGTTTTAATCCTCATAACATTTCACAATGGGGGTAAATTTCAATATGAGTTTTCATAGAGGAAAAACCATATCAAAGCCTAGCACACATCTGGAGTGGTCAGAAAAGAATACTTGGAATGTTCCTTTTTAGTACTGCACATATACAGTATAGTCATTGATTGTTCTTAGAGAATGTTTTTGAGCAATAGCTTCTGATTTGTTGGGGAGTTTAGCAAATCTGCCTTTCCGTTGGCAGGGATGGGGAGATGAATTAATTTTCACAATGAACCAGTGACTTCTGGAAATTTAGATAAGACTGTTCCTCTCCTCCGGTGACAGAGAAAAGTACATTTTCTTCCAAAATAAAATTACTTGCAAGAAAGAGAAGCTGGGCTTAGAGTTCTAGCCCCAGTTAAGTGGCTAAGATTTTTAGGAATTCCTGATTTTCCCATTGGGACTCTATGTTGGAACATTAAATAATATAGTTAGAAGGAAGGAAGGGAACAAGATAGAAAGGAAAGGAATAAAGGAAAGGTAAAAAGGAGGGAGAGGGATAGAATGAGTAGCCCAATGCAATGTAATTCTACTAACTGGACAGGATCTGGGCTGCAAGATCACCCTGAAGGATTTCACTGAATTGAGGGGTCCTTTCCTACAGAGTGATTCCTTGAGGCTAAAACAAACAAAACCATGAAAAGAGTTCTAATACATTTTTCTTGGCCATTTTGAAAGGAACTGAAATATTTGGGTGGATAAATCTCCATGCCCTTAAGAAATTACTGAATAAAATTATTTACCCAAAATAAAAACGTTCTTAGGGGTTTGGGTGGGTAGTTTGATTAACTGAAAACAACCAAAAGTTGAAGTATGTACTATTTGGTAATATGTAGAATAGGTCACCTTTATAATTTATTGAAATCAAGAATATCTCCTCTCGGTGACTCAAATGTCCTCTGTATCAAATGGATGTATTTTGAGTGGTAGAATATAGAGCTGAAGAAAAGGAATTACAAATCACACCACAGAGGGGACCAATCCACTTGCTGATTTTGAAAGCCTTCCTGTTTATGTCAATCACTGTCTTTGAGCCATGATACTTGTCACCAGCAGTTCTGAAAGTAATTCTCAGAGTTTATTCTCATCATCATTATGAAAAATATCAGCACTTAAAATGAAATTAAACCCTATCTCTAACCCTGCACAAAATGCAACTCAAAGTGAATCAAAGATTTAGGCACTAGAAGAGAGATTCTGTGCCTAATAGAAGAAAATATAGGCCCAAATCTTTACCATATTTGTTTAGGAATTTCCTAAACAAAACTCCAAAAGTGCAAGAAGTAAAGTCAAGAATCAATAAATGGGATGGATTCAAACTAAAAAGATTCCTTGCAGCAAAAAACAAAAACAAAAACAAAAAACAAAGCAAAACAAAAAATCAAGAACATGAAGAAAGAGCCCACAGAATGGGAGAAAAACTTTACATATACCCCATATAGATAGAGCATTAATCTCCAGGATAGATAAAGAACTCAAAAACTTAATATCAAAATAATAATAATAATAATACAATCAATAAATGGGTTAAGGAGCTGAACAGTCTCTTCACAGAAGAAAAAATGCAATCAATCAACAAATATTTGAAAATATGTTCAATATCCCTATAGCAATTAGAGAAATGCAAATCAAAACTACACTGAGATTCCATCTTACTCCAGTCAAAATGGAAATTACCAAGAATACAAGCAACAATAAATATTGGTGAAGATGTAGGGTGAAACGTATACTTATACATTACTGCTCGGACTGCAAATTGGTACAACCACTATGAAAAGCAGTATGGAATGGAATCACCATTTGACCCAGTTACTCCACTCCTCTATTTATACCCAAAGGACTTAAAATCAGCATATTGCAGTGACACAGCCACATCAATATTTATAGCAGCTTAATTCATGATAGCTAAACTATGGAATAAATCTCAGTGTCATTCAACAGATGAATACGTAAAGAAAATATACACAATGGAATATTATTCAGCCATATAGAAGAATAAAATTATGACATTTGAGTGTAAATGGATGGAACTGAAGAACATTATTCTAAGCAAAGTAAGCCAATACCAAAGAACCAAAAGTCAAATGTTTTGTCTGATATAGGGATGCTAATTCACAATAAGAGGAGCAGGATAGAGGTACTTTGGATTAGACAAAGGGGAGTGAAGGGAGGGGAGGGGGTATGGGAATAAGAAAAATAGTAGAGCAAATCAGTTACCTTATGCATATATATGATTACATGACCAGTGTAATTCTACATCATGTATAATCAGAAGATGGAGAAGTTATACTCCATTTATGTGTGAATTGTGGGTGATCTACGAGTTGGAGAGGTGGAAAAGGTGGAGAGGGGCATTCTTCTAAAGATTTTGACAAGTTCTATACTAGAGAATCAAAATAACATTGTTTAACTTATATAGTCAAACATTTAATCTTTTGATTTTAAAAAAAATTGTTTAATGTCCACAAAACCTTGAAAAACTACTCTACTTAGCATTTTAACAATGAAAATTTAAAATTCTTTAGAATTCTTTTAAATATATAAAAGGGAGAAATTTAGGCTTATTCAAAATGTTTGAACCATATCCAGATCCCAAAAATGTTCATCAATAAGTGATTTTCAACATAGGTGATGTTCCTTGATTAAAATATGGAGATTTACACTTAGCCATTGGTGTTCAATATTCTCATCAGTGTATTAATGAATGGCTTCTTAAAACAATAGAAAGAGTTGTGAGAAATGGTTAGAAATATTTCTTCATTTCAAGTCACCACAACTTGCTCCAAGTCGACCATGTAAGGGCTCCAAATACAGCACATGGCTGCTTACCTGAATGAGGATACCTTAATTAAACAGATATAAGTTGTGTTAGAAAGCAAAGGTCTTCTTTCTCTTGCCTCCTCACCCATAATTCAACCCCTTCCATACATATCAAATAGTTTCTTCAAAAGTCAAGCACTTTCCTAACTCAAGAATTTTAGAACTTGTTTTTTTTCTTTTTACAAAACACTCATTATACTCTATTAACACCTCCACTACCTGAAACAGACAAAAATACTCAGAAATGTTCATATAAATGATTCAGAGATATTCAAGCTATCCTCCATAGATGACCTAAACTATTACTCAAGTAACCCTACTAATCACTCTCCTAATACTCTGCTTTTTGACTTCCACTGAATTTGTAATCATTCATGGATTTCTATTTGTTTGTTTGTTATATGGCTTCCACAAGATTAAAGAGGTCAGGGAACCACTTGTTTTGATTTTCATAATATGTCCAACAGCTGGACCATTTCTCCATATATGATAAGTAACATATTTGAATGAATATAAAAATATTGATATCTATACTTCTACTGTCCAACTCAGTGAAGATGATTTTTATATCAGAATGGTGACCCGTGGGCTGAAATTTGAAAGTGGCATGAGATTTTTATAGGCTCAAATTCAAGGAAACTAATAGTCCCACTATGTCCTGCTATTTCCAGACCATGACTCAAGAATTTTATAAAATTCTACTGCCACTTATAAAAACAGACATTGATAAATGTGAGCACACTCTGAAAATTAACCAGATGCCATATTGCAGGTTGTATCACACATGGCATTGTTGAAAGAATCAGATATTTAACCCGAAGAAGAGAAGCAGACAGGTAATAACATTTTATCCATAGGGAAGAGAGATTTACACAATTTTTAGAGCTTGAAAAAGAGTTTCCCATACTTTAGAAGAAGTTATTTGATCACAGATTTGGGCTGAATATAGTAAGACCCTTCTGAAGCCTATAGTGAGTAAAACACTATCAGGCTGTTCTGTTTATTCTGGGGTCTTTGAGTCTGGAAGCATTCATAAATGGACCCTGTGACCTTCTGCCTAAAAACTGTGAAGGGAAGCATTGAACTGGTTTATCATGCAAATAGCTGATTGACTCCTCATTAAGCTCTTACTGTTTTATACTGGCAGAGGTGGTATCTATGCCTTGCTTTGTTTTCTCACTTGTAAAATATGAATGATGAAATAATAACTGAGTCTGCTTTTTATAAACTGGGACATAATAACTGAAATAAACAAAACAGAGGATAAAAAATATTTACTTTGGCTCTAGTTTCAGAAGTTTTAGTCCTTAGTCACTTGACCCTGTTGTTTTGGGTCTGTGACAAGAAATGCATGGTGGAACAAAGCTCTTCACCTCATGACAGATGGAAAGCATATTGAGAGAGAGGAAAAAGACAAATGGAGTCTCAATGTCTCCTTCAAGGGCACACCCACAATGACCTAACTTTCTTCTACTAGGCCCTACCTCCTTAAAAGTTCCAAACCCTTCCAAGAGCACTGCAGGCTGGTGACTAAGCCCATGGCCTTTAAGATATATTAAAGATTCAACCCTAACAATAAAAATAATAGTACCATTAATAATAATTTACTAATAATCATTATTTTATGGATTGCTGATAGAATTAAATGAGAAAAATACATGTATGATGATTTGAGGGGGGAAAAAGAAATGTGTCATATTAGATTGGGTAGAGAGAAGTTATGGGAGGAGAGGGGAGGGGAAGAGGGGATAGGAAGGGCAGCAGAATAAAATAGACACTAGTATTGCTGTATGTATATATGTGTCTGTAAAACAAATGTGATTCTGCAAATTGTACACTCAGAAAAGTGAGAAATTATATCCCATTTAATTCAAATTTATGATATATCAAGATCATTGTAATGTCATGTGCAATTAATAAAAAAAGGAAAAAAAGAATTAAATGAGAAAAATGTTTTTTTAATATTATTATACATTGTATGGGATGCAAAAATTAAAGCATTTATGATAACCAACATTTATAAAGCATTTATTAGAGGTAGACACAGTACTAATCATATTTTGCTCCATAAATAATCATCTGTTGAATTGAATGCACAAAATATTATTGATGATATTAATGTTTCATAATAAATTAAATAGCTGACCTCAAATGAATGATTGGTATATACACTTGATCATGATAATTTTTTCCAGCTTACTAATTTCCCAACTGTTGTTGCTCACTCAGTGGGTGAACTGTCTCCTGCAATCAATCCCTCACCAAGAGCAGCATGTTGACGTCTTCAAAAAGCAGTGAGATAAGGATACAAAGCCCCATGGTTTCTCACCCTTAAACATACAGTGATACTTACACATGCAGAAATTCTATACTTCATAAGCAGAGATCATCCAGTGATTTGGTGATTAAAAACATTAAGTTGGAATTGGTAGAACTTGATTCTACTCTTCAATTTGTCATTAGCTAGTTGTGCCATGTAACTCATGTTTTGTGGGCATACATGGGAAATAAGAGTGAGTTATTTCTACCCATTTTATTTCTATTATATATTTTAAATTCAATATTCTATTTGTCCTTTAAAAAGTGGTTCTTTGATAGAACTGACATTTTTAAACTTTAAAATCATTTTAAAAGTGAATTTAAGGAGTTAGCAAATGAATCCTTGAACTGGGGGATTGGTATAGGAGCAAATTTATGCAAATACAATACATAGAATAGATTGGAGAAAGCTGAATGCCTTAAGAAGAGAAATTATAAGACAAGAGAAGCAATCAATTTTAGGAAAACTCACATCCTCTTTGGGCAAAAGACAATAGGATTTCTTACAGATAAGGGGTTCCATGGTTATGTATAATTTTTATCTATTTTCTTGTCCTGGTAGAAACTAAATATAAGTATAGGAGTCCATTCCTTCCTTAGCTTTTAAAGTAGTTTTACATTTCCTTGCTAGAAAATACAGCCTGTGGTGGTGATGCAGTAGAGAATATCTGGTACTAGAAGATTTCTGAGCAAAGCACCAAAGAGATTTCATCTAGAACTCTTCTAACTGTGATAGTACTCCTTCAACCCAGTTACAGAATCTCAATTGGAATAATAAGTCACAAAGCACAATTAAGCAAGCAAGAATAAAGTCATCTTGTTTGAATAGAAGTGTACACAATGAACAAGAAGAAATAAAAGAAGGAAGAGACTTGATTATAATTCAGTTTCTATCTTGTGTGGGGAACTACTTAAGAATTTTATAACAATCCTGTGATTTAACTATCATTTTTAATAAGAGGAGACAGAAGTTCAGAAAGGTTAAAATTTTCCCTGAAGTCATGCCACTACTGAGAAGAAAAGGTAGAATTTAAGCAAGACCTGCTCATGTCTGCTCTTCCCACATGCTATTCACATATAGTGCATTTTAAAACTTCCTAACAGATATGCTTTGCTGTTTTAATATAAGTTCAATTGTTACAGAATGAACAACCTAATCTTTATTTCCAAAATAAAGAGAAACTTTTAAAAATTAATGGTTTGCATTATACAACCATATCTAAAACATTTCCTATGGCCCAGCAGCAGAATTATCTAATTGCCAATCAAATTGGAAGATTAAAAATGTAAGCACATTGATATCCCCTGTTTACTATCATTTTTCTTTCCTTCAACCCAGTTATTTATATCATGAATAGTTTAGAGCATTGTTATAGACTACAAAATCTTGCAGTCTTAAATCTTTAAGTTCTTTAAATTATGAGATCACTGGGCAGGGGTGTGGTTCAGTGGTAGAATGCTTGCCTTGTGCATTATACCCCCAGCTCTGCCTCTGACCCTTTCCCCCAAAATAGATGAGATTATTGTACCAAGGTCAACTTACAAAAAGCTAATTACTTCCAACATGTGACACCTTCAGTAGTAGAGCCAGCCCAGTGCAGAAGGTCATTTACCCCCCCCCCCATATATTTACTAAGATCCAACACTTTTTAAAGCTTTTGATATATAACAGTGAACATTAAAAGCAATGGTCCTGTTGAACTAGAAGTTATGATTTACTGATAAACCCTCTGCAGGAGGTTTTCTCCATTTTCTCCATTAAAATGGAGAAATCCTAAATTATAAGAAGAAACTGATCACATAAATATAAGTGGTAAAAACATTTCTGGAAGATAGTAATGAGTCTTCAGGTGAGACCAAGTTTGGCATTTTGAAGAAGCAGAATCAATTCATTCTATGGCTTATATGTGTGTTGGTTAGATGCTGTTAGATATGGTCAGAGATAAACGGGACCAAGTTGTCTGTGTCTTCATAAGCCTGGGTGAGAAATTTAGACTTTATTAAAAATATACTGAAAAGCTGTTCAGGTTGTATGTTGAGGAGATGTGATGCAAATTATGATTTTAAAAATTTATTTTCTCTGCTTAGAAAGATGAAAGATCAGAAATGGACAGGAGGATCAGTCAGGAGTCAGATGGCAGTGGACCAGGAGATGACACTGACAGAGACAGAGATGGAATGAGTGAGGAAGATCTGAGCTATGATTTTGTGGCAGAGTCGGCAGGTCCTACTTATGATTTTTTTTGGGGGGGTGGGTTATCAAGGAAGACATTTTGCTTAGCTTAAGCAGTGGTTTTGGCTGGCTTGTGGACTAGTTATCTAGTGGAGATGAAACACACTTAGTAAAGAGGAGATTGAGGATGAGGGATGGGGAAGGTAGTGAACATTTCTGTTTTGAACATGATAAATTTGAGATGCATATTAAACATCCCTTAGAGATACTAGCTTGGAGATAGGGGTAGAGGTAAGGCTAGAGATATAGTTTTGGAGTCATTATCATATAGATGAATTTGAGGCCATGGGAGTAGATGAGATTACCTATGGAGAGGAGATAAAGGATCCCTGGAATGAGCCCTAGGGCACTTCAAAATTTTGAAAGCAGTACTTTTCCTTAAATAAATGTCTTTCTATTTAACTAGAACATTTAATTTCAGAAGTTTTCCATGAAAGGGTTGAAAACCAAAACTAAGCAATCGTTATTTTTTTCTTTAAAATATTCTTTAATCCCCAAGCCCTAAAGGCCATATATAAAGTTATAAGTAGTCTAATAAGAGAAATATAAAAATAAACACAGTGACACAATTTGTTTAAGAAGGGCTTTATGATGATTGCTTTGTACTTGATGGCATTTTGCTCTACCTTTGGACATTATCTGTCATTTAGACTTCCCCAATAATGGGTTGTGATTGTGTATGTTATACCTTTCCAAACTGAGAAGTAGGTGTTATTTTCTGTACCCTATGAACTGTACCTTCATGAGTTTAAACCCTGTCAGAAGAATAGCTACAGACTCCCTTGATCACAGAACAATTGCAGCTCAGAATTACTAAAATCTTCTTTATGTTTCTCATTTAAGGGTACAATGGTATCATTCCCATCTATAGGAACTCTGGGTTCCTAAGCACAGTGTTATTATACTGTGTCAATTTCAAGGCCTGGTAGCTGTGGGTTTGAAATAGCTGCACTCTGTGAAACCTAGCCTTTAAATCCCAGGAAAGAAGTTCTACCCTTTATTGTCTAAAAATAAACCAACTCAGTTGGGAGTCCTTCTGATGATGCCCTCGAAATTACCATCCTTTATGTTCTGTACGGAAATAAGAGTCCATACATATTTTTAATACAATTTTGGTTTTCCTTTGAGGTTTAACCAACTTAAAACAAAAAAAATGTCTTTTCAATATGACTCTTGGAAAAAATGTTTGTTTCTTCCTATCTGAGTGTATCACAATCCATGGTTGCTTATCAATCTTTCCCTGGAGGACAGGTTATTTCTTTTATGAAGATACATATCAGTTTTATGTGCCATCCCATACCACTCCCTTTTGGGGACTATTCTCACACTGAGGCATACACTTACCTTACTTTTGCTTTTCTGGTTGCTCATACCCAGAAGCTATTTCTGATCCTAATAGGAATTACAAAAATCATCTTCCTGGAGTCCAAACTGGCACCAGGTGAAGGGTGGACTTTCCTTCCTATCTTCACTACCTTCCTGATCTGTTTCCTTTCTGACTTCTAAAATGTTCACGTGCTTATTCTATTTGAGTCTATTCCCAGCCTTCTCCCGGAACTGAGTTTATTATTAGAGCATATTCTTACCATAGCTTCACTCTTCTGGTCTCAAACCTCCACTAAAATCCTTCTTCTGTGACATTCACTCCCTTAATCTGTAGGTTCCTCAGTATTCCTGGATTATCTCATTTAATAAAGATTTATGGTTTTCTTACCTGCTGAAGTAAACACCTTTTATGTCCTATTCAAGTAAGTTCAAACCCTATGGAGAGGAGAATGTCAGGTCTTTTAGGATATTCACCTCAATGCATTTTGAATAATAACATGGTCTAAGATAATATTTTCCTAAAGTACATAAAATAATGCTGTAATCCTCTATTACATTTAGTAAAATAATTATCCAAATGGATGTTTTCATTTTACTCATCTTACCATTTTCATATTTTTAATACAATTTTGGTTTTCCTTTGAGGTTTAACCAACTTAAAGCAAAAAATGTCTTGAGAATCCCATTTTTTTTTTCATTTTACATTCCTGTCTTGTCAACCTTTCCAAAGTAGAGGTAATGACCAGGAGTATTTCTTCCATACTGACCTTCTACTTCCTGTGCCAGTTTTCAACTCTTACTTTTACAAATAAGGTCAATGACAGGAAACTCATCCCAAATGAGTGCTCTTCAGTGGCAGAGACATAATTCAAACCCAAAGAGAATAGGTGTGGAATTTATGTACTCACCTTCTATATGTACTTATTTTACTCAAACAAGATACTTGGTTCTTCTTATGTAGATAAGTAATATCTTTATTATCTTGATAAACAAATAAAACATAATACATTTCCTAAAAGGTCAGACATTACTTAAGATGCATAGCATTTCCATAGTTTTGAATGAGTGTTAACTCTCCCAAAATTGGCATTTCAGGTAAAGATTAGGATCTTGAATTAAATTAATGGAGTTTCTTATTACTGAAACTTTATTTACTTCAAGCAATTTGTGTGTGCAGAATAAGGTGAGGATATTATTTTGTTATGGAAAAAAATTTCATAGTCAGGGTCATTACAAAGGATGCCATGCTCTGGATGTCCCTAAAAATGTGCCCCCTGGCAGCTCTTTACACATGATGTCGGTGAAAACACGATCCAGACATGTTGACCTAGCACTTGGACTTGGATCCTAAGTTAAATATTGCCTCCTTTAGGGAAGAGGCAATTTTTGACCTAACTCACCCCATTTGGTCTCTTCTGATCTATTCTTTTCTGAGTTATTTTTCCCACATTGTATCTTAAATTCCAGGATACCAGATCTGATAGAAGAACATCCTGGCACATAAATCAAAATTGCTCTCACTCAGTAGGGGCAATTTCCTTGGTGCCAAGAAGATTCTGCAGATCCAGTCCTAGGGTCAGCCAGACCACAGCCTGACTGAGATTGCTAGTTGTGCAAATCCTCTGGATTCTTGCCTTTGTTCTTTTCCTATGTAAACCCAAAGCTACTGTTTCAGCCTGACGACAGCATTTTGATCAATTCTCCCCATGTGGCCATGTGAAGGATTAATACCTTTCCTGAATTCACCACTTGTCTCCTGTCTGGTTATTTGGAGTGAACCTGGTCTCTTGAGAACCAGAGCCAGGCATCTGGCCTAGGATACCAGTAGCACTCTTAAGGCCACATACCATGAGACATGAACAAATCATTGAAATTAGTTCATATGTACCTGGAACATAAGTGAAATCTTGGGAATAAATGAAATCTTTTTTCTCTTCCTTATGAATTTAGATATTTTTAAAAATTTTACTTTATAAATTTATGTTCAGTGAAATTTGCATTTTTATTGTGTATGATTCTGAATTTTACAAGTATTTTTAACAGAATGGTTTCTTAATATTGATATCAGATACTTGTGAGGTTGCTACTGATAATAATTTTGTGTATTTCTCTTCAATATATTACTTCACAATATTTAGGTGGGTAATTTTTATGTATTCTGGATACATTCAAATTTCAGGTATTTGCTTGCAAATGTTTTCCCTCTTTTCATTCCTCTAAACAATGTCTTTCACATAGAGAATGTTTTTAGTTTTTGTAATGTACAGTCTATCATTTTTTTCTTTCATAGACTGCCTTTTTTAATTTTTATTTTTTTTATTTTTATTTTTTATTTTGGGCCTTGTGCATGTGAGGCAAGCACTCTACCAACTGAGCTGTATCCCCAGCCCCATAGACTGTTGATGTCATATCTCAGAGGCATTTATATTACTAAATGTCACAAAGACTTTGTCATATGCTTACTTCTAGAAGTTTTATAGATTTATATTTTATATTTAGTTCCATGATTCCTATAAGGTGTGAGGTTTGAATTGAGGCAGGCTTGTTTGTCTGTTTATTTATTTCCAGATAAAATTCTTGTTTTCTCAAACCCCTTTTTGGGAAAACTATCCTTTCTCAATGCTTTCCACCATTATCAAAAGGAATCTGCCATATTGTTACAGGATTATTGTTGTACTCTGTTCTGTTTCATTCATTTCTGTACCTATACCTTCGTCAAAGTCACATTATTTTGATTACTGTAGCTTTTCTGGGGGGGGGGGGTTACTTGGGATTAAACTGAGGGGCACTTAACCACTGAGCCTCATTTCCAGTCCTATTTTGTATTTTATTTAGAGACAGGGTCTCACTGAGTTGCTTAATGCATTTCTTTTGCTGAGGCTGGCTTTGAACTTGAGATTCTCCTGCCTCAGCCTCCCCAGCTGCTGGGATTATAAGTGATTACTATAGCTTTACAATAATTGCTAAAGTCAAGTGGCATGAACCTATTATCTCTACTCTATTGAAAGTTGTTTGAGCTACCACTGAGCCTCATTTTCAGTCCTATTTTGCATTTTATTTAAATACAGGGTCTCAATGAGTTGCTTAGTGCATTTCTTTTGCTGAGGCTGGCTTTGAACTTGAGATTCTCCTACCTCAGCCTCCCCAGCCACTGGGATTACAAGTGATTACTATAACTTTACAGTAATTGCTAAAGTCAAGTGGAATGAGCCTATTATCTCTACTCTACTGAAAGTTGTTTGAACTATTTGAGTTGTTTGTATTTGTTAGTTGTCTTTTCTCTTGTGAGCTGAGATTTTTCTAATTCTTTTGAATTTCAATACACATTTTAGAATCAGCTTTTCTGTATCTGAAATAACAATTCTGGGATTTTTACAAAAGATTGTGTTAAATCCATGGATTAATTTAGAGAGAATTAACTTCCCAACAGTATAACTTTATCCAATTTGTTAACAGTATATGCACCTCCACTTATTCAGTGATCCTTTGATGAACTTAACCAGTGTTTATAGTTCTCAGCATTAAAATATGTCCTTTCAGGTTGATACCTAAGCAGTTTTCTCCTTTAGAATTATTATGAATGTTATTATTTTCTAATTTTGATTTTCAATGAGTTTTTATAAGTATTATGAAATTTCTTATATAAAATATAATTTTACTGTTGAATAGATAATTGATTTTTTCCTTTGCAATCTGTATGTTTTATACTTTCTTCTTAATGTATGGTATTCTAGGAAATTTAGTATGATGAACATAAATGATAAGAGTGGCATCCTTGCCTTTTTCCTGATCTTTAAAGAAAACACATTTTTTATTTATTTGTATATGTTTTTTTTTTAAGTTGTCAATGGGCCTTTATTTAATTTATTTATATATGATGCTAAGGATCGAACCCAGGGCCTCACATATGCTAGGCAAGCACTCCACCACTGAGCCACAACCTTAGCCCCAGAAAACATATTTTTAAAGGATCATTTTAAATGTTGTTGATTATAATTTTACTTCAGATGCTCTTCATTATGTTAAGAAAGTTTCCTTCAATTTCTAATTTGCTGAGTATTTTTATCACCTATGTAGGGTGAGTTTTGTCAATTTTTTTCTGTCTTAATTAGCATTCTAATGTGATTTTTCTTCTTTATTCTGTTCATTTAGTGGATTGCACTGATTGATTTTTCAAGGGTTGAACTAGCCTTACATTCTCAGGGTGAATCACAGGACTTTACTGATTTATTATTTTTTAATATTGATAATTGGATTTATTAATATTTTATTGGAGATCAATATGTGTACATACATGAAAAAAATAAAACTATAGTTTTTACGTATTTTTTTTTAAATTTTTGGTGGGCCTTTTTGTCGTTTTTGGATGTTTATGGGTACATATATGTTTTTGTTTGTCTGTGTGCATCTAACCTTGGTGTCAGATCATTCTAGTCAAAGGTAATTTAAGAATCCTTTCTTTCTCTTTTGTTTCTTGGGAGAAATTCTTTAGGATTGTTCCTGATTTTTGAAAAAATGTTTATTAAAATTTACTAGTGAAACTATCTAGGTATGGAGATTTCATTGAAACTTTTAATAATAAACTGAATTTCCTTGATATGTATAAGACAATTCATATTGTCAATTTTATCTTGAGTAAATTTTGGTAATGATTTGCTATGTTATTTTGATTAGTTACATGAATGTACCACCCACTCACCAACTTGAGGCCTCACTAGAGAGTTTCCCTGTATCTCAGTTCTTAAAGTGTATTGTATGCTTTTTAAAGTCAAATGCTGGCTACATGGCAGGCTTGGAAGATGGAAATGAAAGTACCACAAATCAAGAACTCCTGTTGTTTCTAGAAGCTGGTTAAAGCAAGGAAACTGATTTTCTTTCAGAGTCATTAGAGGAAACCAAATTTGTTGATACCTTGATTCCATTTAGGTTAGTGAGGCTTAATTTGAAATTTTGTCCTTCAGAATTTCATTTGGAAAGTAGAGCACATCAAAGTATGTTTTGTGACCAAGGAGTTGAGGATGAATTGAAAAGAATATCAACAGATGTAACCAGGCCACATGACAAACATGAAGCAATGTCACAGTGTGGAATATACAAATGATTTCTGAAGTCATCCAGGATGATGGTAGCACCCAGGTTGAAGAAGATAACACATCACTGCACTAAAACTGTTGGTTGAATAAGGTGAAATGGAGGATGGCTTCCTCAAATAGCAAGAACTTCTAATAGCAAGATTTTTTTTTAAGACAAACTATTTTCAAACTGCCTAGGGCCTAGAAAACAAGATTACTGTCAATATCCCAGCTTCAGATGCATATGGAAATGGACTTTGGTGGTGAATGTGAAAGTGCATGAAAAAATTGTTTTATACACATTATGGAGGGTGATATCTGTTGAGACCAGATGCAAATAAAAAAAATATAGTCATATAGCTTGGTACAATCACAGTTCTTCTGTAAAGAAAAGAGTCATACCACAAAGAGCCACATGTGGAGACCCTACAGTAATTCATGGGCAAAAGGATGGGCGCTATTTGCAAACATATTTTATTGTGGTTTCCAATTGATGGCACAGGCAAGGTAGGGTACACAGGTTGAGGATTAGATAAATATAATTTCAGCAGGCTCTGAGACATACAGACTATTTCTGGTTGTTGGCATCTGGCCCTAGGATGATGTGGACTGGGGTATATGGAGTCATAGCCTGACAAAAGAGGTGGTTGGGATGAAAACGTAATAGCCTACTCAAAACTATTGGGCAGGGAACTGACTGCCTGCTAGCCAGGGTCTCAAAACTGGGTGAAGAGAGCATTTAAAGAAATAAATATATACATAGCAAAACTGTATTATTTTCCCCATCATTAACAAATCTATCAAACCTTGGAATAATAACTTCAGAGCTTCATCAAACTACAAATGCAATTTTTTTAAGGAACAAAACTTTTGTATTTTGAATATTATGTATATATTACGTTTTTTGTAAGAAGTATGTTTTCTTCACTGAGTGAGGAAAATAGAGTCACATTTCTTTATCTTTTAAATGTTATCATATCCTGGACTTCTCATGGATTTCTCCCTTCCATGGAATTCTGTGTGAATTTATGAAACAGGGGAATAAGAGAGGAAGTCTCCCTTTGGCCAACATGGTCAAAATTGAGATTCACTATGAGGTTCACTGTCCTAACTGCCATCATCCATTACAAATCAGAGACATCCATCTTCTTTTGCTGTAGCTCCAAAGACATAAAGCTTAATAAGTGCCTAGGGATCTTTGCCACCAAAGTGCTAGAACTAGTGGTTGCTCTATCCTAATAAACATTAGAGCCAATCATAGAATCTTCCATATCTCTATTCTGAGAGCCCAATTTTATTCATGTCTGAGAAGAGTATCTTCCCCGAGATTGTGAGAACCCCTCCCCCCACCATTTTCCAGCAGATACTTCAAAAGTGTTATTTTAAAACTATAAATCAAGGCCATTTTGAGGTTTTATATTTCTGCATTTGCAAGTTTTTTATTCCCATGAATTACAGAAAGGTATGAATTTCCCCTCTAACAAGGAACTCCAAACATCACAAAAATTGGCTAGACTTCTGAAAGTTGGAAGGGGAAACTTGAACTATTGTAATGTATCCTAGCAAAAAGGACAGTTTTAAAATTCATTTTTAAATACATATACCACAACAAAAGGAAAAGAATGATGTTTCATTTAAGACAATACTAAAGGAGACTACATTTCCTTAGTAACACATGGTGAAGTGGGTTTGTGAAGTTTACTTGAAAACTTTATAGGGTAGAAAAGTTTATTTAGAAACTTTAGAAAAGCTATTATATGGGTAAAATTTAGACCCGAGGGAAAACCTAATGGCACTCAGAACATCTATTTACTATTAATTTAATAATAAAACATTTAAAAAGAAAAGACAACAAAGCAAAAACAAAAACAAAATCTTCTCCAATTTCTTCAAACCACTGAACATTTAATGTTCTCACTATTGCTGCATATGATTAATGAGTTTACATTGGGGGGACTAAATCAAAACAAGTAAATAATTGACTTAGTATAGAACACTGTAGAACATTATGATAATTTTTCTAAGAGTCAATTTGCTTTTATGTTTTCTAAGAGTTTCTCTTAGAAATTACTTTAAGGGTACATAAGATCCATTTATTACCAGCACTTTATTTTTGCCAACATTTAGGAATAAAGGTGTTAATGATCTTGTAAGTACTTTGAAACAATTTACTTTTGAGGAGGCTCTTAGTATCTTTTCACTTTAACAATTTTAATTTAACTGCTTTGGAAAATATATGGCCTAGTATTCAGATATTGTAATAGGCAATTTCTTGTAGTCAGTTTCTATATAATTATATGTTTAAAAATGTTAGATTCTCATTTATAAAGTTTGCCCTATCTATTTTAGTCATATTTTCATTTAGTGCTTCCTTGTTTCCTTATGTTTCCCCACATTAGCTTGCAATACTAGCATGTAAAAAATATTTTATTTTCCAATCAGGAATCTTAACTTCACATGCAACAATAATATGATGTGAATGTTTATGTTGGCTATACATTATATCCAATATAACATACTGTCTTTAAATTAATAAAGTAAATCATAAAAAAACATAGTTTTAATTTTATAGAGTCAATCAAAAACACTTTTCTTTTTGCCTCTACCTTCAAATTCTCTTTAATTTGTTTTATTTATGTTTTTTAAAGAAAGGGAGAAAGAGAGAGAGAGAGAGAATTTTTTAATATTTATTTTTTAGTTATTGGCGGACACAACATCTTTGTTTGTATGTGGTGCTGAGGATTGAACCCAGGCCGCACGCATGCCAGGAGAGTGCACTAACACTTGAGCCACATTTCCAGCCCTTTAATTTGTTTTATTAAAGCTTTAAAATACAGAAATTATTGTGTCATTTTAAATTACACAAAACATTTATTTAACAATTTAGCTATTATCTATTTAGCTCAGATCCATAGAAACTGGCATTCTCTCAAGAACAGAATGTGGTTAGCATTCTGGAGGAATAAGAACTGATGAATATGTATGCTTTAATATAGAAGATGTAATTGTCTCATTGGTTTTAAAGCCATGCCTAGGAATGAATAGGGAGAGTGTACAAAGATATCTTAGGGCATATTGGTGTCTGGGGGTGGTGGGAAACACAATGCATGTGGATAGCAGAATTCAATCGTTACCTCAAAGAATCTAGGAACAATCAGATCACCTCAGTCACTATCAGAGGACAAGAACAATGAGCTGGCAGCCATCTGGGAGAATTGTGGCTGCTGAAGTTTTGCTTACAGAACAACTTTTCACATCAACAACAAGGGTTTCACCATCAAACCTTTGATCTGGAAGACTGGTTTCCTGAGTGCATTTTTAAAGAATATCCATTGGACATATTTACTACACAATGTACAATAATTTGATATTTTTTGAAGCAACCAACAACCAGGAAAGATCAGAAAGATATGAACTTTTAAGACATTGCTTATTCTAACTGACTTTGAACTTTAAAGCCTCCTTTTTCAGTGATAAAGGGGTCTACAATGGGAGAGCAAATCTGGAAATCACAGCTTGAAATGCCTATCCAGATGAAGTCATGCAGAAAATGAAACATATCTGGCAGAACAAAGCTATGGCCAGGTAAACAAGACAATGTCAAGGGAAAGGGCAACAAGTGGATAATCAGGGTCGTTTTTCTATTCTTTTCTCCAGTTCCCCCTCCTTCAAATCACCCAGACCCTTGACCCCAAGCAAGAACTCTAAGAGTATTTAGAAAAACCATGTGTAGTCACATTAAGGTATTAAATGTGCAGAGGATTCAATGGAGTCCTTTGGTGTCAGTCTGCATTTGGCTATAAGAACACACACATGCAGAAGGTGAACAGGTTCGACACCTCTGGGATGACAGCAATCTAGGAATTTTGTGTCTGCCATATATAGGTCAGAACTTGCAGAATCAAGCCAGGTGAGGATAAAAAAAAGTCATGTCTCTCCCACCTGACCAGAACAACTATGCATATCCTTTTCTTCTCACCCCAGTTACGACACTTGTTGAGAGTGGTTATCTCAGAACTCTTATAATTATTCTTTGCATGTATTGTACATTTTATACAGTAATGCTTTGTTTAGTAACTGTGACTCTGTATATGTGTGCATGTATTTTGTTGTTTTTCACTAGTTAGCATTTAGCATGAGATGAGAATTTTTATTTTTTGTTAGCTGGTATCCATGGAGTTCCAAGTGACCCCTTTTTTAGGCCACCAAAAACTTTCCGACCAAGTTACCAGAGCCCTATCTAGCTACATTTTGAATACTTCATTGGCAAGAATCATTAAGAATGAGTCATTTCTCTATCTTTTTTTTTTTCTCTTCCAGCTCCTGCCAAGCTGTTGCAACTGTTCTGGTGGTGAGTGTTTTCATATGCTTGAGAGAAGTAATGTGGAAACCAAAATTTTGTATGTGTATGTGACCTATAATTCTACAATATGTATTTAGGAAAAAAAATCACTTTCAAACTTCTTTAGGACTCAATCATTTAAATAACATTGTGGACTAAATATGCCTTAAAACTGAAGTGAAAGGTTCTTCTCTGAAGAAGGGAAAGATAGTGCACTCAGAAAAAAATATATATATATATTATATTTATATTAATAGAATGCAAAACATCGGGGAAATCATTGTTTAACACTTAGACACAAAAACTTACACAGATTGAGTCACTTGTTCATTGAAACATGGTTGTCTATGAAGGGTTACAATGTGATTCAAAATCCCTAAATTGTGGTTCCCTGCATTTTCCAATAACTGACTGCTGCTATTTTCTGTCCTTAGGCAAAGAGGAAATATAAACATGTTATATATACGGGAAAGGCAAACTGGTAAGACACTCTAATTAGAGTTATTCAACTGGGCTTGATTTAGGTTGGCCTATTATTATCTTAGAATATACAATTTTCATATATTCATAAAAATTTCATGAATGGAAATAAGTTTTCACATACACCATCGTTTTCATTTTTATAACAGTCCCATAAAATTTATAAATTCTCATTATTTCCAGACTTGGGCTCCTGGTGGTAAAATGATCAGTAAGTGGTGAATTTGAGGTTCAAACTCAGCCCTTAGTATTTTAGTTATTTATTTAGAAGTAATGTCCAGAAATGCAGACTTTTTCCAGTTTTCTTTGGTGGACCATTATCAGTAAGTGGTGAATTTGAGATTCAAACTCAGCACTTAGTATTTTAGTTATTTATTCAGAAGTAATGTCCAGAAATGCAGACTTTTTCCAGTTTTCTTTGGTGGACCCAGATCTGCTCACTTGTGTTTCTGTCCTTGAAAGGCCTTTGACTATATCCTTTCTTTTTGGATGTTGTGATATTACTATGGGGCTGAGCCCCAAAACCTAAGACATAATAGACATAAAATTAAGGAAGGAATGCAACATACATCAATTCTGCCTACCTAGAATTTTTCCTGAGTGGTCAAATAGTTGGGGTAAGATAATCACAACAAAAAGGTAACCTGTATTGAACAGGCGAATGAAAGAAAATTTTGAAAACAACTTACTTGGCCAAACTGTATCAAATTTTCCCATGCTTCACTTTAATATTAGCTCTATATTTTCTACCATTTGGATGTCCAAAATAAAAACAAAAAAATTAAAAAGTTTTATATTGGGGCTCATGATTTCTGATTTTCTGAGGTCTTAGTCCATAGATGGCCAACTTTGTTGCTTTGGACAAAAGGGAATGCAGAACACTATGGCAAAAAGCTATGGAGGAAGAGAGCAGTTAGGGATATGATACCAGGAAATAGAGAGAGTTTCCCTCACCAGGACAAATGATAAACCCCAAAGGCATATCCCCAGGAACCCACTTCCTCTAGCCACAATCTATCTGCCTACAGTGACCACCACTTAATCCCCATCAGAGCATTAATGCACTGATTAGGTTAAACCTACTTTAACCCCATCATTTCATCTCTAAAATTTCTTGCATTGTCTCATACGTGAGTTTTGGGGGGGTTACTTCATCTCTTAAACCATAACATCCAGAAATGTACTTTAAGGAATCAATTTAAAGTTAGCTGTCATAGCTGCCATGCGTCTTTATTTACGTTCAGTGTGAAATGGCTCCATGAACAATTTCCTTAACTTTCATGACATTAACACTATAGAATGTACAGGTCAATTATTCTGTAAAATAACCATGAATTTGAGGTTTTTTTCTGATTTCCCCATATCCATAGATTTGGGCTCTGAGTCCTTGGTAGGACATCACCTGTTGGACCTTTCCCTTGCACAGGTGCATGATGGGTTTTGTTCCTTTACTGATGATGTTCATCCTGACCCTCTATTAAGGTCGTGTCTAACAGGCTGCTACAATGTGATATTACTCCATTTCCTTTATGTTTACTAAATATTTTGTAATATTGACAAGTCTTTATTTAGTGTATGCTCAGTGATCATGACTATGTGTGTTTGTGTGTGGTTCCAGGGTTTGGTGTGGGAAAGGGCACTGAGTCCCAGCTTATACTAGTTTGTGAAGAAGTATTTGTCCTTATGTGAAACTTATGTCAATCCTCTTTAAGATTATATATATATATATATATATATATATATATATATATATATATATATGGAAGAATAGTATGGTGGCATTTCAGACACTGAGACAGGTGGTATGCAAGACATATAAAAACTAAAATATCAAACCGATGTGTCATTTAATCCTTTAAGTTTCTTTAAGTATTTTTAAAGTATATTTTGTTATTTCTAAACATGTGGTAACTGTTATTTTCAGCTTGTGATACAATATGAATTGTATCACAAGAATATGCCTGAGTATCACTATACTCATCTGAAGAAACTCCTGTAGTCAAGGTTAAGTCTTCTGTCACACAAATGTCTGCTTCCTACCACCCCCCAAATATTTGTTAAATAAATAAATAGGCAAATTTTAAGACTGGCCTTACAAGCTAGCATATTGCATTTTGCAAAAGTACCTCCCACTATTTCTTTGGAATTTTTATGTTGTGCATATGTCTGAGAAATCATGAAATTCTTCTATGCAACTGAAAATATTAACTCATAGAAACATAAAACTGGAGGCATCAAAAAGCAGACTTTCATTTGAACCATGTGTTCAATACTTTAAAATAATTATCTATTGAAAAAGAATCATTTGTTGAGCATCCTACACAAATACAAAAAATCATTGACTAAATAAGTTTGTAAGTCAATTAGTCATCTTTAAATTGTGTAGATACAGACCTCAATACTTTAGATAGCCAGACCAAAAACATTATCATACACTTAGCCATATATCCTGAGACACCCAAGGCATGGAAAGTTTATAGCATTTCCATGTAAGCTTTGTTCAGATTCATGGGAAATAAATCACACCTAAAATTTATATTTTTGTATGTCTTTCAAAGATATTTTAAATGTATCTTTCCTACCTAGATTTTGCCCCAGATCATATATATATATGTAATAATTATTATTAATTTGTAATATGTGTATATATATATATATATATATATATATATATATATATATATATATATAAAACAACACATTGGCTTTTTCTTTAACTTCTTCTGGGTTTCATTGAATTTTAAGCTAAACTAGAATGAATTCCAAAGGCTCTGAAAGGATTAAGTTAAGATATAATCTTGAAAATACTTAATAAACATAGGCAACTGGAATATATAACATCCAGCCGGAATCCAAATGACTTCTACTCAAAGTGGCCCCCTATGATAAGCCCACAGACATGCAGAGTGTGAATCAATAGATTTAATTATGTTATTCCTCCATTTCCCTAGCCACAGGGATAGAGATTTTGCCAGCATGTCTCAATACCAATACAAACAATGATAGGACTTACCACTTACAACCATGGTGCACATTCCTCATTGGAAGGCTTTATGAATGAGAGCTCCTTAATCAAGTCATCAAGAGGCAGAGCTGAGGCAGGTAAACTTGGAAGGTGTCTGGAAAAGTCCAGGTGTTAAAACATACACTTACTGAGTCATCCATCAGTGCCTGGGTGTCAAAGGGCTTTCTGAGTAACTTACACTAACACTTCAATTCTGGCTTCTGCATCTCTACAGAGTCCAATCTCTTCCTATCAACTCCAAGATAGAGTTAAACGTTTGCCTATAGAAAGACAACTTTTTTAAAAATTCAGCTTTACTTCAAATTCAGTTGGGAGCTTTGGGCAACTTACTTAAAATGGTTGATCCTTAATTTTCTCATGTGTAATAAAACATGGATATGTATTGTCTATCTACTATTGTTGAGAAAATTTTACAGGATGTCATAAGCAAATAACCTTGTAGGTTCAGAATATACTGCTTTCTATTTGTCTCTTAAGAAAAAAATGCACTAAACCTGTTTTCCCCAAATCCTGTCATTTTTCTATTATTTAAGGTTTCTAGGCATCATCCCCATTGCCTCTGCTTGATTCTACCTTTTAGCAATGTTACTCCGTGTGTGTGTGTGTGTGTGTGTGTGTGTGTATGCATGCAAACATAGTGAATTTTCTTTACTTCAAAATCTAAAATGGACCCTGATTTATTTTTTTTATTTTCTTTAAGCAAATAACATTTACATTCATGCTATAGATAAATATTGTTGTTCTCATTTTACAGCTGAGGAAACCAAATCTGATAGAGATTAAGAAACATGAGGACTATTAAATGAATAGTTGATATCTCAACTGAATTCAAATCAGCCTTTCTGATCCCAGTATCTAAATTCTCCCTCTGAAATTAAGATACCACTGAGAGTAGAATATCTACAAAAGGCTGAGGGTTAGAAGCCACTTAGATCATTTGATTTCCTATATTAGTTGTTCATTTCACTTGGGCTTAAGAAGAACTGAATTCTAATTTCTTAGTGCATGAGACTACCTTGGACATGCAATCTAATTTCCCACTCTTGTTTTCCTATTTATAAAATGTAATAGAGTGAGAGATATTCTTCACAACATTTCCAATTATGTGAAACACTGATATTCTTCAAATATACCAGAAGTTAATTATGTAATTTAGAATAATGAAATGCACTCTAAATTTTACATGCAGGGATATCTTACATTCTATTACTTGTTTATACATATGAGAATATAATTCAAAAGTTATATACCTCATAATACTTTCTGTAAATAAAATATTTGATGTGTGTTTTTACTTGTAGTGTACACCATTTTCCACTGCAATGCTTATCAGAATGGTCATGATGCGAAAACCAAGGCTTTGAGATTCTAAGCTGGTGTTGATGAATGTTTTGTTTCTTTCTTAGGATTCACTATTTATTGAATTAAATAGGATCCCCCAAAATTTATATCCTTCTGGAAATTCACAGTGTGATCTTATTTTGAAATAGTTTTGTGCATATAGTTACTTTAGTTGAGATTAATGTAAGTGCCGGGAGTGGTGGCACACACCTGTAATCCCAGTGGCTTGGGAGGAAGAGACAGGAGGACTGCAAGTTCAAAGCCAGCCTCAGCAAAAGCAAGGCACTAAGCAACTCAGTGAAACCCTGTCTCTAAATAAAATGCAAAATAGGGTTGGGATGTGGCTTAGTGTTCAAGTGCCCCTGAGTTCAACCCCTGGTACCCTCCTCAAAAAAAAAAAAAAAGATTCAGTTAAGTTACATTAAGGTGGGATCTTAAATGTAATAATTATAGTTTTATGAAAAGAGGAAAGAAGATAGAGGCACAGACACAGAAGGAAGATGACCATGTGGTGAAAAAGCAGAGATGAGAGTAATTCCGCTACAGTCAAGAAATTCCAAGGATTTCCAGCATCCACAAGACAAAAGGAAGAAGCAAGGAAGGATTCTTTCTTAGAGTCCTCAGAAAGAACCTGCTCTAGTGACACCTTAATTTCAAATTTTTGGCCTCCCTACCGGTGAAGTAAATTTCTCCTGTTTTAAGCCACTCACTTTTTGGTATTTTGTTAGAGCACCTAGAAAATCAATACAACCACTAACAGGCAGAAGTTCTAGCATTACATTTCCTCAAAGTATTAGTCTAGACGAAGGTGAGGATTACAGAGACAATATGAGGGAAGGGATTGAAAGATTTTACCCTTTCCTTCCACAACTGTCTATTGAAGTAATTGGCACAGCCTAAGTTATTCTTGTTAAAGACAACTGAAACAACAAGGGAACCAATTCAGAGGCAAAGAAGCCAATGTGGAGTTTATACAGTAAATCAGGCAGTAACATGGTGGTGAATAAATATAGGTGGGTTGTGGTGGAGATGGTGAGATTTGTGCTGCATTTAAAAATAGTGGTGTCAATCCAATCAAATAAGGGAAAATGATGCTCAAAATCAATATTTCAGAAAGGTGAAGGTTTCCATTTCGACAAGGTGATTAGATAATTCCGGTGAGATGAAAGAAAAGATTATTGAACTGCAGAGGCAAAAGAAAATGAGAAGGCAAAATGTTTACTTTGTTAAAATTTTATTGTACTAAGAACACTAAACATGAGAACTACCATCTTAATTTCTAAGCGTACAATACAATATTGTTAAATATAGTCATATTATAGTAGATCTCGTGAACTTTTACATAGATGACAATGACCTTTGATTAGCAATTTCTCATTTTCCCCTCACCCCAGCTTCTGATAACCACAATTCCACTCTTTAACTCTATGAATCTGTTTTAGACATTTCTTACAAATGGAATTATATAATATTCATACTTCTGTGATTAGCTTATTTCACTCAGCATTATTTTCAAGGCTTATCCACATTATTGTATATTTCAATTTTTTATAGATAAATAATATTTTATCATATGCTTGTTTCTATGAAAGACCCTGGATATGGCTAGGTAGTCTTTCCCCTCCATTTCTATGGGCAGAAACTGTCTCCTTATCATAATTCTGCTACATGTACTTGTAAAAATCTTAACTCTAAAGAATTCAGAAAGGCTTAATACAGGATTGAATTATTAGAATATTATTATAATATTCTCTTTCTAACTTAACTGATTTAAAAGGAGTTTCCATAGCAAGTAAATTAACGATGTGCTAGTGTGTTAGTACTCTTGATGCAACTAGAAATAGACAAGTACAATTAACACACACACACACACACACACACACACACACACACTTAACCACCAATTCTGCATTTTGGTAAAGCACAGCATAATGATATGCAGGTGACCCAAAGTAAATATAAGCAGGAAAGGAAGTGGGGTGGCACAGGGACTCTGCTGTCAGCATGAGCTTTCATGAAAGAGGGGGTTGAAAGCCACTTTCTCCCTAACTAGAATGTTTATGTATTATTCACAGTAGGAAATAATTGCAAAATGTCAACATTTCATTTTCCTCCTAAGAGCTTCTTTTGATTAGTGAATTGAACTAATTATGAATAAAAGGCTTTTTAAGTGTAAATATGAAAAGAGAGAATGTTTCCTAGCAGCAATTTGTGATCTTAAAATGTCACAGGCAGGCACATCACAGAGATACCAACCAGCACTTTTCAAAATTTATTCACAACCCAAACTGGCACACACAACTCATATAACTACATATATAACATACATGCACACCACTTATGTGTTGCAAATACATGACTCTGTGTCAGAAGCATGTGGTGTGGATTTGTTTAGCTTTCTTTTTGTCTTTTTTTCTGAAATAAGCAATGCAAATATAGATATGGTTGCCCAAGAGATTTCCTTCCCTTTTTGAAAACGCTTCAACATTTTCTCTGACAGCCTAGGAAATGTTGTTTTTAATCTGTTTAATTTGAGGCTGTATTCTTCACAGATAATGACACATTTTCTCTTTCACTTCCTGAGTATATATGAAAAAAATGCAGAACTGCCACACACACACACACACACACACACATTCACATTCATGTACACGTGCAACTAACCTGAGCATATGTACACACTATACACACATTCATGTACACGTGCAACTAACCTGAGCATATGTACACACTATACACACATACAACACACACACATACAGCACACATATATAAACAGCATACAGTATACATTTATTCACAACCCAAACTGGCACACACAACTCATATAACTACATATATAACATACATGCACACCACTTATGTGTTGCAAATACATAACAGATAGTCACTTATTCACACAACCACAATGCCTGTATGCAAACAGTAAAATGGCATGTCTACACATGAATTTTAAAGGCATCTGCCTATGTCCTGACCCTCCATGTCAAGGTGTGACATCTCCTGGGAGATCTCAGCTGGAAGCATTTCTGAAGCAGTCTTTTTCACAGTTGACAGTAACCTGACCTTTTCTGCTGGCTGCCCACAGGGACAAGGGATGAGAAAGATGCATAAAGTAGAAAAACACAAACAGATACATGTAACCATGTAGATTTATTTTTAAAAGATCCAATCAGTTTCAAACCTGTTCTTTCTGGCTTCCTTTTCTATTGAGATAATTAAGTCATGTAATTAAAAACAAACATGTTGTAAAAACCTTTCCCTCTTTGGGTTGTGGTCAGAACTAGAGACTAGACAATTCTCCACATTATTCAATGTGGATTATTTTTTACTATTTTATTACAGCATAAAATTCCTAAAATCTTAAAAATTAGTTGAACTCCATCTTAGTTTTCTCTCCATTGTATTACACACACACACACACACACACACACACACAGTCCTTTATAAGAAACCTTTTAAAAGTGAGTGTTTGGTTTTACTTTTCTTATAATTATTTCCTTCTGAATTACCAAGTGTAATGGTGGTGCTAGGAATTTTTAGTGCATAAATGAACCCATCTTAAAGAACGGCAATCACAATTTAATTGAAGAATAAAATGGGATCAATGTGTTTCATATATTTAGAAACTTTGATAACTTACTCTGTTTCAGTCAATGTACAAATACTTACTAGTAAGAAAAATGTGAAAATTCCTGCCTTCCAGGGTATCCAGACCCTTGAGAGAAATAAGCATTACACTATTTTGAAGTTAGTACTTCTGATAAGGAAAGATACAGTTTACTGCTTGAAAACAGAGGAGAAAGTTGACCAAACTCCAAGTATCAGGAAAGACCACTGCATGTCAGGCCCCTCTACAGCTTCATTCAAAAAAACAAACACTTGCAGGCCCATGAACTGAGGCAAAGACATGTATATGGGTGGTAGGAAGTAAAAAAACACATGGTGTGGTGTCACAGAGCCTGCAGATTACAGCCACCCTTTATAAACTCACACTCTGTGGCAAATTTGCACAGAAAAATAAAATATTAGATTCCCGAGATGGTGGCGAATAGAGTGCATCACCCCCATGTACGGCATCACTGCGCAGGTGATTAGCGAGTTTAGAACAGCCAGAAGCTGTCTTGTTAGGAATTTCCAGCAAAATTGGGGTGTACTGAAACCTAGAGGAAGGATTTCAACACCCAAGGATCACTTACTATGGCTCAATTACGAGTGAACCGTGCGCCTGGAGATTCAGGCTGATTGATCAGCCACCCGCCCTGCAGCCAGAGCCTGCGTGCTGACATGCAAGCAATGCAGAGAAATGGTGCTGTGGGGTCCTGCCAATTGTGCCCTCACGGTGCTCCAGGCTGAGTTCTGGGTTTGAAATGGGGGAGAGAAACAGTCCATATCTGCCCTCCACACCGGACACCCCACAGAGGAAGTCAACAGCCACCATCTTGGAGAGCTGACGTCACCATTGGCAGACTCTGACAGATCCGACGCCATCGCAGCAAGTTCAGCTATGGAACAGGTATGTGACACTTAGCCCTTCTCCCATACAGCGGGGAAACCGCATAAAATCTCTCTCCGGCTTTCTGGGGGCGTGATTATCAGAGTGAGCGTGAATAAAGGCATGGGGAAAGGTAAAGGCACCTGACCTCCAACTCCCCCCTCCCACCAGCGCGAAAACGAAACCTGTCTCGCCAGCTCTCAGAGGAGTGGCTATCGGAGGGAATCGAAACATTAGAGGGCTGGTTCCCAGTAGCCGTGCTCCATATCCAGGAAACTGCAGGCCCAGAGTGTAGCTTGAACTGCAGAGAGATATCACACTGGGGAAAGCCTGTCTGGCAGGAGAAGCGAGGAGACTAGAGGCCAGGAATAAACCTAAGTGAACAGGATTGGAGAGACACCAGGAGGGGGAGGAGGGAGCGGCCTCATACAGCCCAAGGGCAAAATCTTGGTCCAGAAGGTACAGCTCCACCTACTGGAAGCAAAAAAAATAGAAGGCTAACAGTGCTTTTTTCTTTTAATTGTAATTTTTATTTTACTTTATTTTATTATTTTTTATCATTTCTTCTCTTTATTTTCTATTTTTTTCTCTTTCTTTCTACTCTCCCTCTCTCTTTCTTGGTTTACTTCCTCACCTTTTCCCTGTCTTTCCTCCCAAGCATGACCACGCCGATTAAGTGTAATTTACTAAATGCAAATAGATGAATATTATGAGATGGTCTATAGCCCACCTAAGCCCTTAACTACCCTCAAGTACTCCTGTCTATTCTCTTGTTAATATCCGCCTGCATTTGAGCAACCCCCCAAAGAAGCTAAGATACACTAAACTCCATACCATCAAATTGCCCGACTTTAACATAAAATCCTAAGTTCAAACCTCAATTCTCTATAAGCCATCAAAATCTGTAGGCCTTTAATGAAACTAATGAATTTACCTTAAATCACAATTAAATCCAACATCTCTCTAAACATTGTCTCCCAACACAAAGGAGAGATCTTGGAGCTATACAAAACCAAAACAAATTTATAGGAGAAAACAGAAACACAGCAGTCAAACAGAGTTGGAAAGTAACAAGAGAACCATGAAAAAACAAGGGAAAAAAGGTTTACAAACAATGCAGGATAACTGAAATTTACAGGAGAACCTAGAGGCATTAGAAAAATGGACAGAGAAAGAACTCAAGGCTTACCTGACTCAGATGGAATGGAATCTTAAAGAAGTCATTAGACAGCAAGCCCAAAAAATGAAAGAATACTTTGAAAATGAATTACATAAGCAGATTCAAGAAGCAAAAAATAACTCTACCAGGAGATAGAGATTAAAAAAAAAAATCAAACAGTAATCCTAGAAATGCAGGAAACCATAAACCAAATCAAAAACTCAAATGAGAATATTACAAATAGACTACATCAAATAGAAGTCAGAACATCAGATCATGAATACAAAGTTTATCAACTCGAAAAGACTAAGTCAACGCAGAAAGGCTGGTAAGAAGCCACGAGCAAAATATCCAAGAGATATGGGATGTCATAAAAAAATTAACTTAAAAGTCATTGGGATAGAAGAAGGTACAGAGGTCCAAACCAAAGGAATGAGCAACCTATTGAATGAAATAATCTTAGAAAACTTTCCAGAAATGAAAGATGGAATGGACTGCCAAATTCTGGAAGCCTACAGGACCCCAAACATACAAAACCGTAATAGACCAACTCCAAGACACATTATTATAAAGATATCCAACATACATAACAAGGAGAGAATATTAAAAGTTACAAGAGAAAGGAGGCAGATTACATTCAGGGGTAAAACAATTATGTTAACAGCTGATTTTTCATCACAGATGTTGAAAGTGAGAATCTCCTGGAACAACAAATTTAAAACACTGAAAAATAATGGAGTCCAACCAAGAATATTGTATCCAGCAAAATTAAGCTTCAGGTTTGACAATGAAATTAAAATATTTCAGGATAAACAAAAGTTAAAAGAATTCGCAGCAAGAAAAACCAGCACTGCAAAGCATTTTGAGCAAAACACTACAAGAAGAGGAAACAAAAAACAGCACCCAAAACTAACAGTGGGAGGTAACTCAGTAAAGGGCGGGAAAATAACCAAAGAGGAAAACTAGCCAAATTAAAATAAATAAATAAATAAACATGACTGAAAGTACAAACCATATATCAATAGTAACCTTAAATGTTAATGGCTTAAACTCACCAATCAAGCAACATAGGCTAGTAACCTGGATTAAAAAAACAGATCCAACAATATGGTGCCTTCAGGAGACTCATCTGACAGGAAAAGACATACACAGGCTGAAGGTGAAAGGTTGGGAAAAATCATACCACTCATATGGTCCACAGAAGCAAGCAGGAGTAGCCATACTCATATCCTATAAAATCACCTTCAAACCTAAGTTAATCAAAAGGGATAAGGAAGGACACTATATACTGTTAAAAGGAACCATTCACCAACAAGACATAACAATCATCAATATGTATGCACCAAATAATGATGCTGCAACGTTCATAAAACAAACTCTACTCAAGTTCAAGAATCAAATAGACCACAACACAATAATTATGGGTAACTTCAACACACTGCTCTCACCATTGGACAGATCCTCCAAACAAAAGCTGAATAAAGAAACTATAGAACTCAACAACACAATAATAACCTAGACTTAACTGACATATATAGAATATATCAACCATCATCAAGTGGGTATACGTTCTACTCAGCAGTACATGGATCCTTCTCAAAGATAGACCATATATTATGCCATAGGGCAACTCTTAGAAAATATAAAGGTGGGGAGATAATACCATGCATCTTATCTGATCATAATGGAATGAAACTGGAAATCAATGATGAAAGAAGGAAGGAAAAATCCTGCATCACCTGAAAAATAAACAATATGTTACTGAATGATCAATGGGTCACAGAAGACATAAAGGAGAAAATCAAAAAATTCTTAGAGATAAATGAAAATACAGACATGACCTATCAGAATATATGGGACACAATGAAAGCAGTTTTAAGTGGGAAATTCATTGCCTGGAGTTCATTCCTCAAAAAAAGAAAAAATCAACAAATAAATGAGCTCACACTTCATCTTAAAACCCTAGAAAAGGAAGAGCAAAACAACAGCAAATGTAGCAGAAGGCAAGAAATAATTAAAATCAGAGCGGAAATCAATGAAATTGAAACAAAAGAAACCATGGAAAAAATTGACAAAACTAAAAGTTGGTTCTTCGAAAAAATAAATAAGATCGACAGACCCTTAGCCATGCTAATGAAGAGAAGAAGAGAGAGAACTCAAATTACTAACATACAGGATGAAAAAGGTAATATCACAACAGACACTACAGAAATACAGAAGATAATTAAAAAGTATTTTGAAACCCTATATTGCAATAAAATAGAAGATAGTGAAGACATCGATAAATTTCTTAAGTCACATGATTTGCCAAGAATGAGTCAGTAAGATAGACACAATTTAAAAAGACCAATAACAAAGGAAGAAATAGAAGAAACCATCAAAAGACTTCCAACCAAGAAATGCCTGGGACCAGATGGGTATACAGCGGAGTTTTACAAAACCTTTAAAGAAGAGTTAATACCAATACTTTTCAGTTATTTCAGGAAATAGAAAAAGAAGAAGTTCTTCCAAATTCATTCTATGAGGCCAACATCACCCTGATCCCAAAACCAGACAAAGACACTTCAAAGAAAGAAAACTACAGACCAATATCTCTAATGAAACTAGATGCAAAATCCTCAATAAAATTCTGGTGAATCGGATACAAAAGCATATCAAAAAAATTGTACACCATGATCAAGTAGGATTCATCCCTGGGATGCAAGGCTGGTTCAATATACGGAAATCAATAAATGTTATTCATCACATCAATAGACTTAAAGATAAGAACCATATGATCATCTCGATAGAAGCAGAAAAAGCATTCAACAAAGTACAGCATCCCTTTATGTTCAAAACACTAGAAAATCTAGGGATAACAGGAACTTACCTCAACATTGTAAAAGCTATCTATGCTAAGCCTCAGGCTAGCATCATTCTAAATGGAGAAAAACTGAAGGAATTCCCTCTAAAATCTGGAACAAGACAGGGATGCCCTCTCTCACCACTTCTATTCAATATAGTTCTCGAAATACTGGCCAGAGCAATTAGACAGACAAAAGAAATTAAAGGCATTAAGATAGGAAAAGAATAACTTAAATTATTTGTGGATCATGATTCTATACCTTGAAGACCCAAAAGGGTCTACTAAGAAACTACTAGAGCTAATAATGAATTCAGCAAAGTGGTAGGATGTAAAATCAACATGCATAAATCAAAGGCATTCCTGTATATCAGCGACAAATCTTCTGAAATGGAAATGAGGAAAACCACCCCATTCACAATATCCTCACAAAAAAATGAAATACTTGGGAATCAACCTAACAAAAGAGATGAAAGATTTATACAATGAAAACTATAGAACCCTAAAGAGAGAAATAGAAGAAGATCTTAGAAGATGGAAAAATATACCCTGTTTATGGATAGGCAGAACCAACATCATCAAAATGGCGATATTACCAAAAGTTCTCTATAGGTTTAATGCAATGCCAATCAAAATCCCACCGCCGTTTCTTGTAAAAATAGATAAAGCAAACTTGAAATTCATATGGAAAAATAAAAGACCCAGAATAGCAAAAGCAACTCTAAGCAGGAAGAGTGAAATAGGCGGTATAGCGAAACCAGATTTCAAACTATACTACAGAGCAATAGTAACAAAAACAGTATGATACTGGTACCAAAACAGGTGGGTAGACCAATGATACAGAATAGAGGACACAGAGACCAATCCACAAAATTACAACTTTCTTATATTTGATAAAGGGGATAATAGCATGCAATGGAGGAAGGATAGCATCTTCAACAAATGGTGCTTGGAAAACTGGAAATCCATATGCAACAAAATGAAACTGAATTCCCTTCTCTCGCCATGCACAAAAGTTAACTCAAAATGGATAAAAGAGCTTGATATCAAATCAGAGACTCTGCGTTTGATAGAAGAAAAAGTTGGCTCCAATCTACATATTGTGGATTCAGGCTCCAAATTCCTTAATAGGACACCCATAGCACAAGAGTTAAAAACAAGAATCAACAAATGGGTCTTACTCAAACTAAAAAGTTTTTTCTCAGCAAGAGAAACAATAAGAGAGATAAATAGAGAACCTACATCCTGAGAACAAATCTTTACTCCTCACACTTCAGATAGAGTCCTAATATCCAGAGTATACAAAGAACTCAAAAAATTAAACAATAAGATAACAAATAACCCAATCAACAAATGGGCCAAGGACCTGAACAGACACTTCTCAGAGGAGGACATACAATCAATCAACAAGTACATGAAAAAATGCTCACCATCTCTAGCAGTCAGAGAAATGCAAATCAAAACCACCCTAAGATACCATCTCACTCCAGTAAAATTGGCAGTCATTGTGAAGTCAAACAACAAGTGCTGGCGAGGATGTGGGGAAAAGGGTACACTTGTACATTGCTGGTGGGACTGCAAATTGGTGCGGCCAATTTGGAAAGCAGTATGGAGATTCCTGGGAAAGCTGGGAATGGAACCACCATTTGACCCAGCTATTGCCCTTCTCGGACTATTCCCTGAAGACCTTAAAAGAGCGTACTATAGGGATACTGCTACATCGATGTTCATGGCAGCACAATTCACAATAGGTAGACTGTGGAACCAACCTAGATGCCCTTCAATAGATGAATGGATAAAAAACGTGGCATTTATACACAATGGAGTATTACTCAGCACTAAAAAATGACAAAATCATGGAATTTGCAGGGAAATGGATGGCATTAGAGCAGATTATGCTAAGTGAAGCTAGCCAATCCCTAAAAAACAAATGCCAAATGTCATCTTTGATATAAGGAGAGCAACTAAGAACAGAGCAGGGAGGAAGAGCATGAGAAAACAATTAACATTAAACAGGGACGAGAGGTGGGAGGGAAAGAGAGAGAGAAGAGAAATTGCATGGAAATGGAAGGAGACCCTCATCGTTATACAAAATTACATATAAGAGGATGTGAGGGGAAAGGGGAAAAAAACAAGGGAGAGAAATGGATTACAGTAGATGGTGTAGAGAGAGAAGATGGGAGGGGAGGGGGGATAGTAGAGGATAGGAAAGATAGCAGAATACAACAGTCACTAGTATGGCAATATGTAAAAACGTGGATGTGTAACCAATGTGATTCTGCAATCTGTATACGGGGTAAAAATGGGAGTTCATAACCCACTTGAATCAAATGTATGAAATATGATATGTCAAGAGCTTTGTAATGTTTTGAACAACCAATAATAAAAAAATAAAAATAAAAATAAAATAAAATATTTAAGAAACTATTTTAGTTTTCAGTTTAGACACTGTCAGAATAATCCATCAGAACTCTGTGAGACCAGCTTGACTATGCTGGGATTAATGACACCTTCTAATTTCTACTTTCAAACTGTGTTCCTGTTTGAGACCTTCAGCTCTTAGTAAAATCTGGAGGTACTGAGAATTTTTAACACATATATGTAGATAAGTGTATATACAAATGTGTGTGTATGTGTGTGTGTGTGAGTGTGTGTGTGTGTGTGTGTGTGTGTGTGTGCTCTCCAGAATTTTGCTCATGTTCAGTTTGTTCCAGCTTGTACCTTGAGTCACTGAGTTGAGCAACGTTCATTCCAGAAGTCATTGGATTTCTCTGAATCAGATACTGGCACTTCTCAAGGTCAGACAAAGGAATTGGTGCCAAGCCATCTCCTTGGGAAGGACGGTCTTTAGAAACAGAATGAGGAGAAAATGTCTCTATGAGTTTGAGTAAACCAGCACCCAGAGAAACTGAGGATATTAACTTCACTCCTGAGAATGTTGCCATTTCCATTCTTGAGAAAAATAACCGTCTTCTCCAGGACAATTAAAAGTCAACCAATTTTATTTGGTCTTGTTAAGTTACTTCACATTTTAGAGTTAAACTTTATGTATGACCCCATGGCCCATGGAATCCCTAATTATTTGATTAAGGGTGGTATTTTCAGGAACTCTATTAATGAGACAGAGACCACATGTGTTGAACCACATCATATATGTCTAAAGACAGCTTCCCACTCAGCAGTCACAGAGATGTCCTTACAGAACTTAGGCACACGTTTGAATGATAATAGAGACAAGGAAGCAGCTGGTCTAGCTATGGCTATCAGTATCATTGGAGCTACTTGGTATGCTCAGTTCTGATGTTTTTCTTGGGAGATGGGGGTTAGTTCTTCAAATTTTAGGTCTAACAAAAAAGGGCAGTGGAAATACACAGAAGTCTCTCTTCTTAATTTGGGGTACAAATTTGGAGGACAGAAATTCTAGTGGGCACTTATCCAATCTATCTCATCATTTATTTTTGTTTAGATATCAGAGGCTTAGTAATCCATGATTTGAAGGTGGTGTCACTAACAGTGCAATTGGCAGGGGAAGAACAAGAGAAGTGTAAGAGAAGATGCTAAGGGTTTGGGGAAAAGAAGAGCAATAAAACACACACACACACACACACACACACACACAGGGAAGCAATGTCAGATATATTCTTAGAAATTCTCTGGGTTCTGTCTCACACAGACACATATATACACAAAGCAAATATATCTACTTATCTTTAATCATTGATAAAAGGAAGGAATTAAAAAAATAAGTTTTTTTATCTAATAGCTTCCTATCTTCACCATCCACAAGGCTCTATTAAAACCTTGTGACAGCCCCATGCATGGAAAAGAGAATGTCAGTGTACAGGAAAAACCCTCAATGGACTGACTTTTCACACCTGCCTAAGACTTATATAACCAGGCAATGGCTAAGCAGAAGAAAGATTGGCAAGTCACACACACAAAAAAGAAAAATTATTTCCTCCTTCATGGCCTAGAAATGGGTTGAATTATTAATAATTAACCAGGCATTATGTACTAGTGACATAAACTCCAGCCAGTCTTTTTCCTGTTTTCATGAGATATCACAGATTATTTCAAATAGAAATCTTCATTGGCTACTAAGAAAAGCCAGGTATATCCTCTGAACCTGTGGCTGATGGCAATTAGGGAAGAGGTCCTTCCTGAGAGCCAGTTTCAACCTGTCAAAGGGGTTGAACTAAAACTTATGCTTATTTATTTATATTCTATTTAGTTACTGCAACTACTAGTTATGGTAATTCCTTGGCTAGCTTCAAGAAAATTCATCTCCCCAGAGATCTTTAATATTAATTCCAGAAATTCATAAGCTCACCAATTGTTAATGTAAAATTTATGAAAGTGAGACATTTAAAACTATGGTTCCTATGGTAACAGATTTCCAAAGCAAATTCAATCTTGGAATAAAATATCTATCTTTGTGGAATGATTCTGCTTTCATTCTGTTTGAAGACAGAAGAAAAAATGTGGATTCTTAATCACATTTTTCTCCAAGAAAGGTTTATACAAGAGGCCAAAAAAAGACTGACAAAGGCACTGAATTTTATTTTGCAAGAGGAACAACTCTATGTTTATTTAGGCAATGTTTGCACCGTCTTTTCTGCTGTATCTACACAGTTTGTTCTGACTCTGGCTACTTCAACCTCAATGATGATCATTCAATCGCCATCACATGCCTCTCATCTGCATGAACTTCAAGGACCTTCCAACTGGTCTACAAATTTCTTTCTTCCTTTCTTCCTCCCTTCCTTTCTTTCTTTCTTTCTTTCTTTCTTTCTTTCTTTCTTTCTTTCTTTCTTTCTTTTCTTTTCTTTTCTTTCTTTCTTTTTAAAAATTTTTTCCTAGTACCAAGGATTGAATTTAGGGGCACTCAACCACTGAGCCACATCCATAGACCTATTTTGCATTTTATTTAGAGACAGGGTCTCACTGAATTGCTTAGCAACTCATTTTTGCTGAGTTTGGCTTTGAACTCGCAATCCTCCTGTTTCAGATTCCTGAGCCACTGTAATTACAGGTGCGTGCTAATGTGCCCAGTTGGTCTACCAATTTTCAATATTGCCATCCTACTATCGACTTTCAATAACAAGAGCTACTTAGAAATATGCAACTTTCATGTTTGAACTTCATCAGTGACTTCATATTTTCCTTAAAATAAAATCTAATTCCATATCTGATGCATTGGTCAACTCTCTCAAGCCTCCTAGTGAACAATCCCCTACATTTTCCATTGAATTGCACTGTCTCTGCCTCTCTTTGTATTATTCCAAAAGGAAACATCAGTTTCACTCCTAGAACTTGTGGTTTTAACCTTTCTGGTCCCCCCATTTATTCAACTTTAGTTTAAAAACCCTCTTTTTTTGGGAAACCCTTCTCTAGTCACCCATTTCAGAATATCCCTCAGTCAATGCCTGTGACATAACTCTGCTGCTGTCTTTAAGGCACTTGAAGCTTTAGGAGTTGTGAGCACACAGTGATGGTTAGCTAATAGTATTCTCTCTGTAGATAATTTATGAAATCTCATCTGAACTCCTATAATTGCATTAAAACTTTGTTAGCTTATATTATTAATCTTCAATATACCATCTACCTCTCAGGTTTATTCCAATCACATAATCCCATAGTTGAACATTGAGTTATTTGGAAAGATTTTTAAGATATAATGCTTTCCAATAAAAAATGTTGAGTATGCTGTCAAGCCAAATGGCCTGCGCTGGGCAAAGAATAACATGATTGTAAGCATAGAATGGACCAGGTTTCTAGCAATACGTCATGAAAACTTGCCACTCCACTGATATTTTTACAGAAAACCACACAAATAATAGCATTATCAGTAGTGGAACACTGAATATTTCCCCCCCAAATCATAAACACACAAAAAAAGCTTATTCTCACTACTTCTAATCAATATCTCAGTAGAGGTACTAGCTATGGCAGTTACACAAGAAACATAAAAAAGTACCTCCAAATTAGAAATGAAATAAAATTATATTCAAGAAAAAATATTAGAATTACAAAAGGACCTCAGTTGGGTTGAAGACTATAAGATCAATATACAAAAAATCAATTATATTATTATACAGTGCCAACAAAAATGCAAAACTAAAATTAAAAGTTCTGTTTACAATAACATATAAAATGTTCTCTTTACAATAATGTAAAAAGAATATAATATTTACAAATGAAGTAAACAAAGAAAGTGAAAGATTTATACTTTAAAAACTCCAATCTGAATAAATGGAAAAATAATATCTCATATCCATGAGCCAGAAGATTTAATGTTGTCAAGATAAAAATACTCTGAAAATTGATCTAAAAAGTCAGCATGATTCCTATCAGAATTCCAGGTATTTTATTTGTAAATTAGACAAACTAATTTTAAAATTCATATAGAATGGAAATGACACAGAATAGCCAAAACAGTACCAAAAAAGATGAACAAAACTAAAAGACTTACACCTCTTTATATCAAAACTGGTAACAAAATAGTAATGGCAAAATAATAATCATGGCAGTGTGGAACTAACATAAGCATAAACATATAGATCAATGGAATATAGTTAATCCCAGATATAAATCCATATGTCCATGGCCAACTGATTTTCAGCAAGTGTGGCAAGTTTATTCCATGGAGGAAAAAAATAGCTTTTTCAACAAATGGGTCTTGGATAAGTGGCTAGCTACTCATGCACAAATGAAGTTGAATTCTTCCCTCACACTGTATAAAGACATTTACTCAAATGGATCAATGCCCTCATTATACAATCTAAACCATAAAACTCTCAGAAGAAAACAAATATCAAAAATAGGCAATTTCTTTACAGACAGAAACTAGATTAGTGGTGGCTATGGTTGGAGAGGGGAACTTGGGGTGATAGGAAGGAGACAGCTTCAAGGCATGGGATTCCTTACAGATGAGGGAACAACTTTGAAATTGACTGTAGTAATGCTTGCACATAGCTTCCCCAAGGACAATTAATTGTACACTTTAAGTGGGTGAATTTTAAGGTTTGTGAATCTGTGAATAGATGTAAAGCTGTTTGGTTCTAGCAAACAAATAAAAACCATGTTAGGTGGAACTAAGTCTTAGAGACAATAATGGAGAAGAGCTCTCATGTATATGGAACACAGAAAAAACTTGCTCTGACATGCTTACATTGAGTGAGGCACTATATTTTTAATATACATTAGCATTGTCCTCTTACTATTCACTGTAGAAAAATCTCTTCTCATTCCTTTTTTCATATGTGGTAATTGGCTCCTCTGAGGGATCCATGGAAATGAAAGAACAGGAAAACTAGAGTACTATTCTAAGATTTAAATATTTACCCATAATATTCCATCTCATAAAAATATATTACAGAGTAAGTAATGCAATCAACTCACTTTTTTCACCAATTCTTTATCTCACTCTTCTCCTTTTTCTAATTTATTTTTTCTTTTCTGTTTCCATTATACTCTCCTCTTCTTTCTCTTGGTCCTCTTCTCTCCAATGCCCCTTTAGCCCTTCTTTCTGTTCTATTTGACTTTAGTTTATTCATTTTTAGCATTAGATAGAAGTGAAAGTTAAAATAGGTCACATACTCCTATATGATAAGCCCAAAGTCAACTTAACTGTGTTTTTTTTTTCCTTTCTTTTTTTTTCAAGCAAAGTCAATAATTAAGCTATATGGAGAGTGTCTTGTATGCTTCTTCACTATGAAAAAAAAACAGGGTAATTATGTTGAATGATTCTTTTGTTGTTTTTGTTGTTGTTGAGAGAAGCTGTGTTGTGCATTGTAGCATGTTATGAGTAACCCTATCCTCTCTGCATTCTACATACCAGTATCTTGTCCCCCATAGCCTTGACAATCAATAACATGTCCACACATTGTCTAGTGTTACCTGGGGACAAAAATCTTTGCTTCTTGAGAACCATTACAAATCAAACCTGCAAGAAATTTTCTTTTTCTTGCTTTACTTACATTGTATTTGGGTATGTTCTTTTTTCTTTTTAAATGAAAATTAGAATTTGAAATGTATTTACCAAAGCTGCGTATGGGCTAGAAAGGTAGCTTAGATTTTTATTTTATTTTTACTACAGAAAGCAGATCCACTGATCTACGGAATGGGAGTGAAAATTTTCACTTTAACATTTGTACTATATTCCGCATGTAATAATGACATTCTGTCATCTTTGGTTTTCTCTCTAAAAATCCAACAGGGCCTCTTATTTTCTTTTGCTTTGCAGCTCCTGCACCCACTTTCAACTCACATCAAGTAACCTCTTGTTTGACTTTAAAACCAGCTAACATTCAACATGTGAAATATTGACAAATCTGAGCAGATTCTGATATTTCTGCTCTGACTTGAGCAATGGTTTACCTAAAGACACATTATGAAGGAGACCATAGTTTCTCTGTGACTTAATTTTTTGTCTGGCTATCAATGGCATCTCCCTTTCAACCTCTTTAATTCCAAATGTCAGATCAATAAACACTTACTGGATAGATGCAGTGTGCAAGGCACACTGAAATCTTCAAAAATGTCATTAAAAGATGGTGAGGAAGGGAGCTAGAGTAAGCAGAAGACTTTGGAAGAGTTGCGAAGGCAGGTGAGACCTCACATACCAGCTGTTACCTGCACTCCCATCATGTTGTATTTGAATCAAGTCTTCAAAACACTTCCCCAGCATCCTGTCTATCAGGGAAACAAGCATGCACCACCACCAAAGGAAAATATTACCTTTTGAGTTTTTATTTTACCTTACACGCTATTTTAATTACTAGAAAGCTCCTTCTTTCTGCCACGACTGTTTTATTTGCCAAATTTTCAACTCTTATTGGTATTGAACTTCCAAGATTGCATCCAGTCTTTTCTATGAATATTAACATCAGACATATTTGAACTCATATTATGGTTTTTGTACCCTCCAAACTTTTCTAGGTTAAAATGTTGTTTACTCCATACCGTTTGTCAAATAACATGACTCAATGCCCTACATGTAGTGAAGGTCTTACTTCAAAGATCATTTTCAGTCTCTAAAATGTGGCATGCTCAAATTCCAACACAAGACTGCAGTCACCATCCAGCAACTGACACCCTGTGTTGTTTAAGGCAAAAAGGATCTAGGAGATGGGTGAAGAGGGTGGGACCACCTTCATAAACACAGTGCAGCAATATTTCCACCAGTGAACAGAATCAAAACCAGAGTGCCTAGAGAGGCAAACCACCAGTTTTCCAGAAGTCTCACAGCTTTTCAGCAAGGCCCAGTCGTCCCTGAGATGTGAATAAATTCCACCCTCTAGCACTACAAGGCATATGTGCAAGGCCTTGCTCTCCTAGAGTGCAATTATCAAGCCAGGCAGGCAAAATATGTCCTTTGGGGTTGGAGGAGGGAAAGATCAAATGAGTAATATATCAAACATTTTTTTTTCTTTTGAATTAAAGTGCACAGTTTAAGCAATATTTCAATTATGAGCTTGACATTACTCTTTAAGCAAATGACTAGAGTTAACAAGAGAGCTACTACATTTTGAATACATTGATTTTCTGCTTGGTGTAAACTCTAAAGAGCCAATTAGAAAGCTTTGAATCATACAGACTCAATGTACCTAATACATTCTGCAATATATTACAAACTGGAAACAATCAGATCTTTGAAGGTGAAATGAATTGAAAGCACATGATTGTTACAACTTCAATATATAAATAGTAACGACTTACTAGCTCTTATCTGGCAATTTAAAAAAATTGTCCACATTTGTTATGCACATCAACTAATGTGTAAAACTACTGAGCTTAAAGCTATAAAGATACACAGATTTATTTTTCCAAAATGACTGTGAAATTAAATGAATACTTAATTGAACAGTTTTCAGTTACAGAATATACTGATGTTGCCCTCCATTATTTTCAGAAGCAGCAGGGTATTTCCACTGCTGGGTCTCTTGCTTGCATCTTGCCATGACACTCTGGTTTCCACATTGAGCCCGGGCACTCATTTTATCAATCACAGAAATTCATCAGCTTAAACAGTGTTTTTTGAGTTAAGAATTAGTTGTCTTTTCCTGACTTCATACCAAACACTCACAGTTTGACCTTGTAGAAATGGTCTCACCACTCAGTACCCAAGTTTCCCTATCTATAAAATTATATTAATAAAATGATAACACATACAATGTCATCAAGAAGGGTAAAAATCTGTACTAATTACATTAGCACATATTTGTTGTTATAATTCCTCAGGAAAGGAATGCATGTCATGCTTTATAAGAGCACCTCTCCATAAAAAAAAATTACTTTTCACTAGATTTTTGTTCTGATATTTAAACATTATAAAAGAATTGAGAAACTGTAAGGGGGCTTTATCTTTCTGTGTGGTATGATTATTTAGCATATAGATTGCACTTATTGATGCAAAGCACCTTCCAGTAATTTTTGCAAGATGCTTTCCTTGTGCAAATCTTTTGAGCTCAGAAAACTCAAGCATGGTCAATTCATAGCCAAGCAGCCTAAAGAAATGGAAGCAAATCTAGAACAAGATTTGTACCTTCAGTTGCCCTGAAGGGAAACATGTTAGTGGACTCTGTCTTTCCTTTCACCTATACTGGCCCTTCCTCTACTCCTAGCACACCTTCCAAAGTTTCTTTCCACTGTCAGATGTAATGGTGTTGTATCACCTTCTGTTTCCCCAGAAGGGGCCTGTGCAGTCTCTAATCCACCCAGTTTTCCAAAGCAGGGCCAAGAGATCCAAGTCCTTTGCCATTTTCCATATTACGATATGACTCAGGGCTCTAATTTCAGGAATCTGAAATTATATTGAGGCTTTCATAATTTTTTAAAGACTGTTTTTTTAAAAAGAATGCATTACCCTTCTTGTGTGTCATTTGTATTTTTTAAAATAAATGAACAACTTTTGAAGCCTGATTTCAAAATCTCCATGAGGAAAGGGACAGTTTTATTGAGGCAGTAGATCATCCCCATATATTTAAATATCACACTTCCTCTGCAGTCACATGTCTAACCTCATGTGTAAGATCAGCTCTGATATTGCATTATAAAAGAGGTTAGATAAAAGCTCATCCCAGTCCACTTCATCAGGTTCCACTTCAGGAATTAGCCATGCTCTGCTTGCTTGTGTTATGTCTGAATTGTCTTTTGTTTCAAAGATAGCTAGAGAAAGTTTAGAGAATACAGAATTGAAAGTGATCGAATGAATGGAAATATTTTCTTTGGGGACATCATGTAATCAGGCTCTTCAGTCTGTAAAAATCAAAGCTGAATAGGCTCAACGTCTACAAGTCTATAAAGTTGAAAAGAATAGAGAAAGGATTGAGATGGACTTATTCATCAAATTCCAGAACAAAGGGCCCCCTTTGAAGCTTGAAAAGGAGGATTTAGGATAAATGGAATGAACTCTTCTTTTTTTAACACAGTGGGGGATAAACTTATGGAGCTCATTATACCAACTATTACTATTCATTAAAAATATAAATAGACTCAGGCAAAGAGTCATATCTAAATAAAGATCAGTATTACATTACTAAGGAAGGTCTGGTTTTAGTTTAATAGTCAGGTGGTTTTGCTTTATTGTTATCCACATCTGGTTTAAGTTCTAGTACTGCCCTTACCTGAGAGATGCCTTAACCTTCAAAGTCTCAGTATGTATTTTGCAGTAGAGATAATAAAAGTAAGTACACTTTAGGATTATTGTGATAGTTAAATGAGATGGAGCAAGTTAGCTTCAGAATGGTACATGATGGTGAAGATGATGGAAACTAACAGTAGAGGGGAAGAGAATAAAGGAGAAGAAAAATAAGGAGGAGAGGACAAAGTAGAGGAGGAGATGGCAGAAGAGGAGGAGAAGGAAGTGGGAGATGAAAAAGAGGAGAAAAAGGAAAAGATGAATGATGGTGTTAAAATCTGTTCAGGTTGATATCTGACCATTCTCAGGTGAATCCAAAATAGCATATCCCTGACATTTGTGGGACATCATACCCAACAAAGAATTATATGGCTTAGAATGAAAATAGGACTTCATTTGAGAAATACAGATTTAGATCATAAATCTGCAGTGGGAAAGATGATTCCACTCACAGTTCTCTTAATTATGGGTTCTAAGTTCTATTGACACACACAAACATGTGCATGAGCTCACACACTGCATGAATATTCATGCACACCTTGACTCTTTTGGTCCAATGAATCCTCATTTTTTTAAGAATGTGAACAGTTATTCTTTGTAGCTGGATATGACCATGGTGTAAACTCTAGTGAAATTGAGCAATTTCTATTTTTAAATATAAACTATCTTTTGGCATACACAAAAATTTGAAAGATTTTTTCTTTGTTTTCATCCTTTTCTATTGGTACTGGAGCTCTGTCAATGGGAGCTCCTGGAACCAGACAACAATAAGTGGAAAGAAAATAATTCCATGTAAAACACTGTAAAGTGCAACTCTGTATACTCTCAACTTGCAATACATTAAAAATCAAGCCAAGCATTTTTTTTCTTTTTCTTTTTTGAGCTTCTTCACAAAGGCCTGAAGGAAGGTATTATGTCTCCACTGGTTGATCACTAATACTGTTTTGCTTTATATTTTGAAACATTTTTTTCCCACCTTCTTTTTTAATTTTATAATTTCTTATTATGTTTTTTTTTTGCTTACACACCATATGGCTCTCCATTTTTTCAGACATATTTCTTTTTCCTTTTACGCATAGCAAAGCCAACTACACCTCCACACTTCTTTTTTAATATTCAATTATAAAGATTCACTAGAATAGGCCACTTCTGCACACATGTATGTGCACTCATACACACACACACACATAGTGAGTGCTCTCTTTTCCTAGGGGAAACACACTTCTAATGTATGTGTGGGGTCTTCACACTTCAGGCTTGAGGTACTGATGTGCAGTCTTCAAGTCTGTCCTACACAGAAGGAGGCAATGGGGCTGGGGGCTCTTGGAGAAAATATTTGTTGCAGTTCAAAGCAAGCCATCCTTTCTGTCTTTTTCCCTCTCTCTTTATCTCTTTTTTTTTCCCTTCCAAGATAAATAGAAGTAGAAAGGACAAGCAGTTTTGATTAGCAATTAAAATGTTGTCAATTTTTTTAATGAAAGCGTAACCTCCAACCTTCAACTTCACACAAACTGGAGACAAGGTTGCAAAGCAAATGCTAATATATTTGGCACACTTTCTCACACTTGTCCTTCCATGAACTTTTCTTGTTGCTAATTTGTTATGTCAGCCCATAGGTTTCAAAAGTCCAAACTGGCAAGTGTGGTGACCCAAAGAGAACCAGTGTTTGGAAGATCTTTAAATCGAAACATGGAAGCTGGGCAATTTATTAGCTGTGTACCTGTAGTCCTATCAATGTGACTATTTTAGCTTGGAGGAGTTGCCGAGTTTCAGCAGTAATCTTCAGAGTGTTTCAAAATCCCTTTCTGAATGTGACATTTTTATTTAGGTAATAAATGCCTGCCAGTCAATCAACAACACTTATTGCAGGCAAATGATATATTTACCTAACTTCAATTGATAAGACCAAGGATAACAAAAGAAATACAGAATGAAATGATTTTCATCAAAAAGCATACTATTTTAAGAGCAAAACAAGAAAACATATATGAAAAGAAGACACGACAACACTGTGAAAAGCCAGGCATGGTGGCACACACCCATAATCACAGGAGGCTGAGACAAGAGGAATGCAACCTGGAGTCCAGTCTGGGCAACTTAGCAAGACCATGTCTCAAAATAAAAATAGAAAAAGGTGGGGGTATTACTGAGTGGTAGAGAAGAGCCCTTGGGCTAAATTCCCAGTACCATGTGTGTATGTGTGTGCACACAAACACACACACACACATACACACACATGGGCATACACAATGAAAAAAATCTAAGTTTAAAAAATCAAAAGCAAACTGCTGAGAGGGATTGCTAATGGTGTTGTTAAGTCCATGTACAAGTGAGCACAGGTTGGAATGTCTCTCTCAAAACAGACAGATGTTCGAAGAAAGTGCATGACAGCTTGTGCTCTCCTACCATTGATTTACTTAGAAGAAGCCGAGTAGCAAAACAGATGTATCAGGTCATCCCTGGCAGTACAAAATGGAGATGGAAAACAATGAGCCACACTGCACATAAAAAACAAAAACAAAACAAAAAAAAAAACAGCAAAAAATGAGATATTTGGTTGTGGAGAGTTTTACTTGAATCCTATTTAAATGTCAAAAAAGGATCACTAAACTTACTCTTACAATATGAATTGTCATCATGAATCTACCTAAAAGTATTCAAAAGCTTATGTTCACCAAAAAATATGCACATAGATGTTTGTGGCAGTTTCATTCATAATTGCCCCAAACCTGGAAACAACAAGATAATGGTATGTAACTAGATAAATTTGTACCTTCTGATGAGGAAATACTATTCAACACTAAAAAATTTAGCTATTGAGTTATGAAAAGGCATGGAGGAAACAATCTTACTAATTGAAATAAGCCACCCTGGGAATTCTGCATGATCTCTACACCATGGGATTCTGAGAAAGGCTCAACTGTTGGAACAGTGAAAGGATGAGCAGTTTCCAGGGCTGGGGACTTGGTAGATGATTAGGCAGATCACAGAGGACTGAGAACAGTGAAATTACTATAAATGATGGTTTAATGATGGATGCATGTTTTTAGACATTCACCCTAACCCATGGAATGTAAAAGACCCAACATTGAACCATAATGTGAATTATTGACCTTGGGTGAGTGTGATGTCACATTAGGTCCATCATGTGTGACAAAAGCACTGCTCTTACATGTGAGGTTGATAATTGGAAACTAAGCATGTATGGAGGTAAGGCGTAAGGAAAATCTCTGTTTTCTGTGTCTCTAAAACTGTTCTACACCAATAATGCCTTTAAAAAAGGCAAAGAAGACAGCCAAACTAGTTTCTACAACCAGATGATTTAAAACACTATTCTTTAGGTCAACCCAAGTGTGTTGCACTTTCCCTCTCCCTTGCTTTCTTTTCCTTTGTCTATTTCTCATTTTTATTCATTCATTTATTTAAATGTCAAAAAAGGATCACTCTACCAACTGGAATGCTATGCAGGGCCCATTTGCAATAGGCAGGACATGGGTTATGCAAGATAGGGAGATGCAGTCAGAAAGAAATCTTCAGTCTTGAGAATTTTACTTTTTCTAGAACTTTCATGAGTCACCTAGTTTCCTGTTTTTCCCTGGGAATGAAACTTGTGGTATATTTTGCTTTTGGACTTTATATTAACCTATGGGTTTAGCTCATCAGAAGTAATAAATACTCATTTCAGTTTATGTTTATGAATTGTAACAGGGATATATGGTTCTTTCTGGGCAAATATGTATTCATTCTCTAAGGATGTGTGATTTTCAAATTCTCCCACCACCTCGTGGGGGTTGATTTATACTCTGGAGAAAACTCTGCCATTGTTGTAATGAGTAGAGTTTTTATTAATGACAAATGTTAAAAGTAAAACATCTTGTCAAAAATGGAATTTAATAAACTCTGAATTTTATTATAAATTGAAATATGCAAATCAGTAGAAAGAAAATCAAAGATGGAGACTCTTAACATTGTAATGTGCCCCTAGCATGCTTTAAAAATAATAGTCCCTTAAAAATATATAGTCATAGAGGTAATATAGATAAGCTGACAATAAAAATAATCATATTTGTATTGTCTTTTCTCAGCCTCTGTATTTAACTCTAAAGTGTTAACGTTGTATTCAGTGTTTGGGTTAATTTAGGCAGAAACACACACACACACACACACACACACACACACACACACGCTCTTTATTAAAAATAGTAATTGTACAAGAAGATGAGGTGGAAGAATTAAAAGTAAAGGTTATGAAATTTGATCATCTCCATATTGAAGGTTACCCTAAGTACTCTGCAAATAAAAAGGTGCTTTAATACCCTGCCTGCACTTTCATTTCATTTAATATGAAACCCATGAAAGATTGTTCCTGAAGTCATTATCTTCAACTGTTGAGAGCATAGATCATTACTAAGTGACTGAAGTGCAGTGAAACTCTCAATGGGATCCTGCTCAGGATATAATATATGTCTCTTGGTATCCAAATGATGTGCAAAAGAAAAGAAAGACAAAACTTTAATTTTTTTTTTGTTTGTGTGTGTAAAGTTTTCTTCCCACTACAGAAAAGCAAGACCAAGGCAAATTAGTTGAAAAACTGAGGCCCAAGAAAACCAAAATATGAGTTTACAAAGTCATGTGAGAGTAATTTTTAAATATTCCTGAGGAAAAATATAGCAAATACCTTCTTAAAATGATTCATTATGCAAATATTTTCAATAATGTAAGTTTCATGACTCATACCTTCTTTGTTTCTCTTCCCTAGACACAATTTAGATAATTCATGTAACGAGTATGTTCTGAATGGGTAATATTCATATAAACACATAGAGGAGAATTTTAAAAAAAAGAATATATATATATATATATATATATATATATATATATGATAAATTTAATTATTTAAAAAAGAGGTAGTAGCTGGGCATGTGCTGAATGCCTGTAATCCCAGCAGCTCAGGAAGCTGAGTCAGGAGCATCACAAGTTCAAAACCAGCCTCAGCAAAAGCAAAGCACTAAGCAACTCAATGAGATCTTGTTTCTAAATAAAATACAAAATAGGGCTGGAGATGCTCCCCTGAGTTCAATCCCCCTGATACTAAGGAAAGGAAAAAAAAAAAAGAGAAAAGAGGTACCTCATTGGACACGGTGGTGCAAGCCTATAATTACAGCAGATCAGTAGGCAGAGCCAGGAGGAGCAAAATGTTGAGGCCAACCTGGGCAACTTAGAGAAGCCCTAATCAACTTAGTGAAACTCTGTCTCAAAATAAAAAATAAAAAGGGCTGGGAATGTAGTTCACTGGTAAAGTGCCTCTAGGTTTAATCTCCAGTATTAAAACAAACAACAAAAAACAAACAAACAAAAAACAGTCAGCTGGCTTGAGTGATTGGTGAGAGCATTCTTGATGAGGAAGCATTAGAAATGGACTCTAAAGTAGAGAGAGGTATGAGAGGGAATTTCAAAGTGAAAGAATCTCAATGGTAATTTCATAGAACACAAAAACGTTGCTTGCAATAAGAAAAGATTATCATTGAAAATAATGTTCATCTGAAAAAGTAGGTTGGAACAATTTTAACAGGCTAACTGATTAAAAAATTGGACTTGAGGCATGAAAAAGCTGACCAAAACACATACAAATATTTCTGAAGAACAAAATGAAAATATTTCCTGGTTATTTTCTCACAGAGACCCATAGTACTCAGAAAGCAAGATGTCCCAGTTGTCCTCTGTGGAAAAGACTATCTGGCAACATGTCTCATCAAGAGTGAGCCATTTCTGTCTTTAAAGAACTGAAGGGAAGTGTCCCTTCAAGTAAGTGGTAGTCATTGGTGTTCCAAGTGCCCCAGGGACAGGCTAGCTGATAGATGAAAGGATTTTACTATTTATATCAAAATAACTAGGCGAAGGGGTCTGAGCTGGGCTGAAAGATGCTGATGAACTGTGGCTTGAAACCCTACCAGTATCAGGACCAAGAAAATATGTCACAGAACATGTGGCTTAGGTCGTAGGCATGTTCACACTATGTCCCTGGCACAGTGGTCACTGAATCAGAACAGGTGCCAAGCAGGACACATTGGTTAAATGGTGATAAAGACAGATCTCCACCTTTGATGTTCCAAAGAGAAATGAACACATACAAGCTAGCTGAGACAAAGCCCTCCCCATAGCCTCCCCTGCCTTCTTGGGCACTGAGGCCACTCTTAATAAGCAACTGCTGTTGAAGTGGCACCCCCTTTCTCCACAGAAAAGCCCTCTTCACCGTGGCTGATTTTAGGACTGTCAGCAAAAGAGCCCATTGTAGATAAACTTCCTGTTTTCATGTCACCCTGTAGAAGAAGCTCTCCCCTTCTCAGGTGTTGTTGTTGAAGAGTTAACTTGCCCAGAACAGTGAAAGCAAAAGCTGCTTTTATGTGAACTTCTGCAGACTGTGAACTTCTTAGTCCCTCCCTTTTCACGCTTGGTATAAAACTCTGAAACTCCCTGAACTCGGGGTTCAGGGGATTGATTGATTACAGCAAAGGCTGTATCCTCTGAACCTGGCTGCAGCCAAATAAAACTGTTTCCTGCTGTCTTTGGTGCCTTGCCTCATTTGTCTCTACAACACTGTGACAGTGAAAGTTTACCCCTTATGAACATCAATCTTTAAATCCAAGTTGCTTCATCCTGATCTTAAAGGATATTTCAACAATCCAGATGACTATGCAAAAAATGCAATGTGGAATTTTAAAGTCAAAACAATTTTAATATACTCTGCTTATTCAAGTTAATTTCTCCTCCAGAAAGTTGAAAGTAGGTGTGGTAGGTTAAAGATTATACAAACAAAACTGTTTTCAATAACTTAATTATTAGACTTATGCAAAAAAAATCAACTTGCATGAAATGGTAAATATTCATAAAGCAATTTGGGCACAATCATACACATAAATCAGAAATGCCAGTGGTTTTGTCTGTTGCTTTTTTGAAAAAAATAATGAAAACACAATTAGAGGTAAAAAATATTTTCTTCAGCTCCATTTCTTTCTAACTTCCCCATCTTGTCTGGCCACTATCTGTAGATTTAATTTTGCTTCTGCTATAAATGTCTGTGGCTGATGGTAGTGTGGATTTGTGTCCTGTGGGGTTGGGGACTCAGTTCAGGAGATGTCCAGATCTGAAACAGACAGACAGTACAGGTTACAGGACAGCCAGGTTGGGATACAAAGCATGTGAAACTAGATCTCAAAGATTAGAAAGCACTGCACTCAGGCAAGTCAGCCACAGAGAGAAAGGCAGAGCCCAGGCAGAAAGGAACATAATAGATATCTAATGATTTTTGTCAATATCATTAGGAAATATTGTATTGTGTGCAGAAATATCTCTGTGGCTACAAATCACCTTTTACAAAATTCTCCTAGGGAAGCATCATGGGAATGAAGAGGTTACTATTCACAGCTGTTAAATCATGGCTACCTCTGAGTAAAGGCCACACACCCCCCACTTTATTAATGGGTTCAGGACTTGAAAATATAAATATAGTCCAGTGACACATAGTAAACCATATTTGTATCCACAAAGCACTTTTCCTCAGAATACCTCAAAGTTAAGGAATGACCGCAATATTAAAATCACAAAGTACATCGGACTTCACTGGTATGGGCAAGGTGTGGGGAGAAAGAAGTTGAGGAACAAGGGAGATTCTCAGGCCTTATCATTGCACAGATCTGTTAACACTACACAGAATACATAGCAAGAGTAGACAGATTCTTGAAGAAAATCAAGCCAATATCAACTATGGCTGGGATTGAACCACCCCCCCATTTCTGTTTACCTAGCAACATCAGGGTTCAGAACCCGCTTTGTGGTAAAACTCTTTAATAGTATGGTTTAAAAGGGAGATGATTAATTTGAAGGAAGACACTTACTGCCAATCATTTTCACTGCACTTCTTCCATTAACCACCCTCCCTGAGGCACAGCCATAAGGCAATATTACAAATAACCAGCTTCTGTTGGAGCCAAAAGTAGATCAGGCATGGAAATCCAGGTGGGCACGGAGGGGAGGGTGAACTGCCCTGAGGCCCACCTTCTTCATTGTCAGCCATTAACCAGAGGCCATTCTAATTCTTGCCACATCTTATTCAAAGCATCTATTATCTGGATGAATATTATGCCTGTTAGCATTCTAATGACAAAAAATGCTTGTGACTTTTACCCTCCTGACACAGATCTTTGGTTGCTAGTAAAGGAGTCCACAAGGCTTAGCAGAAATGAACAGCAGACTGTCCCTACAAGGATCTATCTTCAGGAAGGTGGTGGCCTTTGCTACTCATCATTTCTTTGATTACCAAATTTCCAATAGGAGGCTGAGCCAATGGGGTCAGGCCAAGTAGGGCTACAGAAATAGACACAGGACCCCCCAGAAGCAGTGCCAAAAGCTGAACTGTGCCTCTGAAGGAAAGGAAAGGAAAGGAAAGGAGGGAGGAAGGCTGCCCTCCACAGAATGCTCAAATACTTAGGCCAGCCCTGGCCCTGACTCAGACCCTGACCTTTTACATGCCCATGGGGTATGAAGAAAAAAATCCACCTAAAATGAGATGACTTGATTCTCCTGCCCCTGATACCAAATCCTTACCTCAAATGCCAATAACTCAATAATAACAGAAAAAAAAACAACTACAGTGGATGTTTCTAACTGCCATCATTTATCCAGGATCCTCTCTGACTTCAGAAGCTGTCCTCAGGCTAAACTCTAAGCAAGACATCACACAGCTAGGATGTTATTTAGCTCTCCATTCAGAGGACCATGACCTGTGAAGACACCTTGCTTAAGCAGCTCCAGAGTCTCAGGGTTCTCATTTCTCAGTGTGCCAGAAATGGCTTGTGCATCTTTTCTGAGATAAGAGAACCTGGATGTTTAATACTTGCCCTCCCCAAAGTTCTACATTTTGAACCGTCACTTACCAAAAGAGAAAAAAAAATACAAAAGCAAAGACATCATGAGCCTTTTAAAACTGACAACAGTTATTACAAAACTAGGAACCTTGTCCATTTAATCAGTCAAACACATATATCCCCAACAGATTTCACTATCAGAACATATCAATCTAGAATGTTCCCCATCATTTTTACGCATTAGGAGACAGAGTATGACTGTGGTGGCCATGACACACATTCATACGCTCCATTTTTTTTCTCCAGCCATTGAATGAAGCCACTTCTAAATACAAAAAGCCCCAGTTCAACTGCTCATGTAAATACCACACAACTTCAAAGGAAGAAAAAAACTCTTAAAACTTCTATGTAGCAGAGTGAGCAGACACTCAAGCTGTTCTAGTCACAGCCTTCTCTTCAAAGAAGAATCTGGCCATGGCAAGAAATATTACAGTGAGATCCTTGTTCATCTGTTGAACAATGCCAGGCACACTGGAAGCCCTTAATCCGTGTAAGTTTCCTTCTTCTGGAGGTGAAACATGTAGCAAAAGGTCTTGAACACTGATGGGCCTGAGAACTTAGGAAATCCCTTTAATTGTGTAAAGGTGAAATTTCTAAGCTGATTCTAAGCCACAGAGCCTGAGTTAAAGTGTAAAAGACCGGACATTGTAAAGTTTCTAAACTGCAGGGCTTGGGTTAAAAAGTAAAAGACCAAGTATTGTTAAGTTCCTCTGCTACCCCCAAAACCTGTAATCCCTGTAGCTGTTAGGACAATACCCGAACTGCCCAGTAAATATTCTCACTGACTCCTCTGGTTGTCTAATAACTTGGGACTCTGAGTAGCCTGGCACGTAGGCATCCAGGCCCCAAAACCAATCAGTTTGAATGTTCACCCCGCTTAGAAGTGACCAATCACCCCCATCCAATCTGTTCCCGCCAATGAATATACTAATCATGACTCAGAGTTGTTGTTCAATTTTCCCGCACCTCATGATGATTTGTTCTGATGTACGCAAAGCCCCCCGCCCTCTCCAAAAAGTGTACTTAAGCTCTGCCTGACCTCTGCTCTGGGCTCTGGGCTGCTCTCCTTTCTTGAGTGGGCACGGAGCCCCAGCATGCTGGTTCAATAAAACTTCCCCCTGCTTATTGCATAAGGCTGGTCTCTTGTGGTCTCTTTCTCCAATGCTTCGCTGGACCCTTACAATTGCTACAAGAGACTTGTCCTAAGAACAAGCCAGGGAACCAAATGCATAATAGGAAGAATTACCTTAAGTTAAATTGTAGGCTTGAGTTTAGGAAGATAGAGGAACAAGAAGGAATGGTGGGGTGGGGAAAGTGTGTGTGTGTGTGTGTGTGTGTGTGTGTGTGTGTGAGAGAGAGAGAGAGAGAGAGAGAGAGAGAGAGAGAGAGAGAGAATGCAGAGATTTAATCAAAATGCTTTCAAATTAGAACAAAATTATAGTAGAAAACATTTTTAACAAGAGCTTGTTGAGCCCAATGGTAAAATGGCCCATGTTGTAATTTCAGATATATTGCTGGATGTTGTTGTGGTTGTGCGTCACCTGGACAGGAACTCAATTTCCTTCTCTGTGTCCCTTCTTGGTTTCTACCTGAACTATGCAGGCAAGGTCAGACAGTCTGTCTTTGAAATTGGAAACCGTTCCATGATTTCAGGCTTTATTCCTTTCTTTCAACCCCGAAAGAACTCCAGCACAGTAATAGTGGGCTTCTCAGGGCCAGCCACCTTTTTCCACACATTTTACCCTAGAGAATACTATCATCACATAGAACCCCAAGCTGAAAAAAACATTTGTGAAAATTAAACATTTCTGATCCCAAAAGCAGGATCCTTGGGGGCATAAAATTAATCATCCAATTCCATGTATGATCAAAATGCCTGTTAATAAGAGATAAAAATTGAATGCTTTATTTTTAATTAACAAAGTAGTATTAATACAATCATAATTTTGGTCCACTAAAAATTGAATACTATTATAATGAAACAAAACTTCAGACTGCAAAGAACCAACACTGTCTCTCTTGACATAACAGAACTAATTTGATCCTAACCATATCTATGGAAATGAAACAGGATGAGTATTATTACGTTTAAAATAAGGACAAATAGGCTGAAGCACATAAAAACCTCCAAAACCTGGCTATAGCAAGTGAAAAAGTGGAATCTTATTTCAGGGATTTTTCTGCTTCATAGTGAGGGTTCTGTTCACAGACTAAAATTTCATCCTCCACAAGAAATTTCCATCCTGATATTTATGAGGACCACTGTGGGGTCTAGTTACTCTTCTGATGCAGTTTTTAAATTACAGTTATTTACATTCTAGTTGGTATGACTGCTTTCTCTTGGGGATACATGGGGCAAAAAAATACCCAAACTGCTGAGGGACATGCATGCATGGAGGAATGATAATCAGGGGCAATTCCCTGAGTCTCCTGATCTTTATCCCCTAGTGGAAACCTGTTTGTTGACATTTGTATTTATCATCTTAAAGACTTTGCTCACTCAGTATTGGAAATTCTAACTAACAGGGAAGAGAATCAGTCACCTTCTCATCAGCTCATCATTATTATTCTTTAGAGCCAACTCAATAATTGGCTGTTTTTAAAGATCATTCTAAGACTCCATGTGTGAAATACAACTGTGTGTCATATTTAGAATGAATAAAGTGGCCCCTAAACTATGAAGCAAATGAAATCTCCTAAACCACAAGGTGAAATGAAAAAACCCTAGGCAATTCATGAACATCAGCTCATGAAGGATTGAACTGAAATCATCACAAAAGCCTCTCAAACTTGTCACATAGCATGTGAATTTTTACATGTGTGCTTTGGCAGATTGATTTATCAAGTAACATACTAGAAGTTAAAAAAAATGTGTTTTTCTTCCTATTTTTACTGAAGAAGAGCAATCAAATTCATTACCTGAAGCTGTACTTAAAATAATGTTTTTATGGTGGCAGTCAGACATTTTTCCACCCCTCTATCTTTGGTTTTCCCAACATATTTGAGACAAGCCCACACACAATCCTCAAAGGATAGAAATTGGAAGGCTAACTAAGGAGTTGAAAATAACATCCACACTCATAATCTACACTCGATCTCTCCTCTTGTTAAACCTCATAGCAACTTTCATAAAGAATAAATTTTGGGGAGATCCAACATGGTGGCGGGCAGGGAGGCAGCACTTTCAGTACCTCCTCAATAACAGGGTCAGAGAGACGCATTGATACACTTAGATTCTACCTGCTGAGAAACTCCTAGCAAAATTCCACTGAAGAGAGATTGGCCGGGAATTAGTAGCATTTTTGGAGGTGACAGTTTGCCCCAGACGAGTGAATCTCCGCCATGCAGCACAGAGGTCCAGACCAGCCAACCGCTGCCCACGCGACTCTGCGTCCATCGGCCACCCGCCTGCGCGGTGGACCGGCCCGTGCCACTCAGCAACTAGCCTCCAAGGCACAGCTGAGCAGGAGCGGTGCGGTGCAGGGACTCTAGGAAGAGGTCTCTAGCCAAGCCTTCATGAAATAGCGAACTAGGAACTGAAACTAACCAGAGAGAGACCAGTCCCACCCCTCCCTTTGGACACTCTGGCAAGAAGCCTGGGGCCCGCCATAGCAGAGAGGTGACGTCACCAGAGTTTGGCCGACAGAATTCCTTCCCAGCGGAATCCACTTTAGCAGGTGTGTGACTCCCACCCCTTCCAGATACAAGCAGCCAGGAAACCTCGGGAATCTCTCCGGGGGCGTGTCTGTGGGGAAGCAGAGAGGATTCCCAAACCCCAACTCCCCTTACCACCAGTGGCGACACCCAAGGTCTTAACCGCCAGTTTCCAGGGGTGTGCCCACCAAAGGGGTCCGGAAAAATTAAACTGTTGGTTCCCAGGTAACGTCACGACAGCACTGGGGCTTAGATGAATGACAGAGAGAGTGCTCAGTCATTTGGGAAATAGGACACGCGGTGGGGCTGCAAGTGTAACCACATCCTTGGGGAACCGCCTCCGGTGAACAGGACCTGCTGGCTGGCTGGCAGGAGGAAGGGGGGGGAGGGGTCGGAGAAGTGAAATGGCTCTGGACTAACAGGATTGAGAGATTCCCAGGAGCCACTTTACAGGGATTGCTGTTGGCACATAGAGGGCAGAAGCTTGGCTCGGAGGGCACAGCTCCGCCTACTGGAAGACAAGAAAATGGATCTCTTAGACTTCAATTTTTTTCTCTCTTTTTTCTTTTCTCCCCTTTTTCTTCTTTCTTTCTTACCTGTTTCAAGTTTTATTGTTCTTTCCATTCTCCTTTAATCTATCTCTCTCTCCTTCTTTCTTTTTAAGAGCACCTTCCTTCCCCTAACCCCCAACTTTCATCCTTAGCATTATGTCTTCCATTAAGTGTAATTGTCTAAATGCAAATAGGTGAGTGTTTCGAGGCTGTCTATAGGGCTCCTAAATACCTAGCTACTACCAAACACCCTGATCCAATCGCCTGTTAGAATCCCCCTTCAGTAGAACAATCTTCTAAAGTAGCCAAGATATACTAACCCTCATACCATCATAACACCTAACCTAAACATAAAGTCCTAAGAACAAGCATGAGGAAAAGATTAACATTAAACAGAGACGAGTGGTGGGAGGGAAAGGGAGAGAGAAGGGAAATTGTATTGAAATGGAAGGAGACCCTCAATGTTACACAAAATTACATATAAGAGGTTGTGAGGGGAAAGGGGGGGGGAACAGGGAGGGAATTGAACAACAGCAGAGATGGTAGAGAGGGAAGATGGGAGGGGAGGGGAGGGGGGATAGTAGAGGATAGGAAAGGTAGCAGAATACAACAGTCACTAATATGGCATTATGTAAAAATGTGAATGTGTAACCGATGTGATTCTGCAATTTGTATTTGGGGCAAAAATGGGAGTTCATAATCCACTTGAGTCAAATGTATGAAAGATGATATGTCATGAGCTTTGCAATGTTTTGAACAACCAATAAAAAAAGATAATAAATTTGTGACAAGTAGGAAAGTGTTGTCTATAATGTAAAAATATTGAATTAATGTAGTCTTGGCCTTCTGAATAAAAGCACATTTAAAATCATGATCATTTTTATTTTTAAGTGAAAATTTTATTTCAACTCAAAATCACTGTGTAATTTTCATCATAAACAACAACTGCCAAAGTATGAATTTAGCCACTGTGTACCCAATGGCCAAGAGCCCAGAAGTACAGCACCAAAGCATGTTTAGTCTACTATCAAAATCACTGATAACACACCACTCAAGCCCCTCACGTCTCATCCATCCCATTCCATCCTTTTCAACGGAGTCACAGAACAGAACCCCATTCCTTCCCAGCCTTGGCTCTGCCCTTGTTTATTTTAATCAAGTGCTCTAACTTGTACTTCTCATGACTATATTCCTCGTGCACATTTCTAAAATCAAAATTCACACTTTCCTAGAATAACTGTACCTGAAACCTATGATTTGATAATTAATGTTCCAACTCTGCAAAATAAGTTGTATTCCCTATTTAGTGATTGATTCATGCTTACACTCTGAAACATTGAAAAATCATTTCCTGATGACATTACTGGCAATCACTGTTTTTTTCTGAGGAGCATTAATGAACAATATTTTCCATCTAGTGGAAAACTTTTACTGTAGAGAGCTCGAGGTATCTTCAGAGCAAAAAAAAATTGGTCTCTGTCCCTAATTTTGCACAACTCAATTTTCCATAGACAGCCACAAACAGGATGTGAGCCTCTAGCATGAAAACCAATTTGGACTTGATATCTGAAGCAAAAAAAAATCTAAATTAGTTTTATGATTTCCCTTTCTATACCTCGGGTACCAATATTACACCTGAAATAAAATCATTGAAATGCGCTTTGGAGCGTGTGTGTGTGTGGGGGGGGGTATGTGCATATACAAATTTGTCAAAAAAGTAAATTGTGTTATAATTTTTTAAAGTTGTGATTGTGACAGTTGAACTTTATTTCCTTCATAATTAACATATTTGGAATATTCTATATTGGTTTTATAAGTAAAGATGAAAAGAAATAAAGAAATTGAAGCACTCAATACAATGAAGATGAAATTATATTAACAAAAAAACAGTGAAACGCATGAATCTGACACCTGAACTTTGATGGCTCTCACATTTATCTTTCTCTCAAGAAGGTGCCATTGTTAAGTCATGACCTCAAAATCAGCAAGCCTGAGGGGAACATTTTTCACCTCATCCTTGAGGTGCATTTCAAAGTGTTTTTCTAAGCAGGATAACAATAAGCATTCATAATAAAAGAAAACAATGATCATATAAGATGGTGAAACTCCAGGTAAGTCAAGATTCTTATTTGACAAATTGCTCAGAACTTGAGTATATTCATGTATATTATAATTCCTCAAAGGAAGAAAACAGACACTATGAGGCATACCCCCCACTCAAGAAGCCTTTTCTCAATAGTGTACCTTATAGTATTATGTTCCACGTAACACCCTTTAGAGACCAGGTCATAGAGAACTATAAGTCCATTATAGACTGAGAGAGGAAAAAAAGTAAATAATTGAGATGCTAGAATAAATTAGAGGTGAAAAGTGGAAATAGGTGAAGTTTTCCAAATTTATAAGCTCATAACCCTATATATAATGTCTATAGGAGACCCAGGCAATAATCATCAATGGCTGCTAAAACTATTAAGACAGAAACTGATGGGAAACTTTATAACAGATCAGGCTGGCAACATCTGAACCCAGGGATCAATCTTAACATCTTAAAGAGAGGAACAGACATTGTGTGTCATATGAGGATTCAATAGGAAACATACAATACCATCCATGGAGATATTTTCATGTCAGAAAAATAAGACTTGCATTGCATCCAATCTCTGTTTCCAAATACCAGTTTATAGGAACTAAGGAGGAGAAGAATACATTAAATGAAACCATGGGAATGTAACCAGAAAAGTCCAGAGTATGGGAATATTTTTAGAAAAATAAACAAACAACCTGGTCTTTCAACAAATGAATAATGTGGTCTTTTCTGCACATAAATTATAAGATTAAAGAAAAGAGAACATTAAAAGTGTCTTAAAAGAGACAGCAACCAAACACAATGTATGAAATTATGTGGATCCTAATTTAAAGAAGCCAAGGGGAAAAGGCATTTGTGAAACAATCGAATACAAGTACTGACAGCATGATTTTAAGTAGCAATTATCAATATCATTTTAGATATGATAACAATGTTATGGATATGTTTACAAAGCAAGTCATACTTTTAGAGAAAGACACTGAAGTATTTTGGGGTGAAATTAAAAGATTCCCTGGATTCATTTAAAGATAACTCAATATGAAAGAGATAGAAAAGGACATCCACCCAAGACTGGCTGCAAGTTGATAATTGTCAAGTTCAGTGTAGGCAGATGGGATTCACTAAATTATTTTGCTTTAGTATGTTTGAAATTTTCTATGATAACATTTTAAAATCAATAGCCTTCCATACATTTGGACTACAATATTATAAAGGTTTCTCTGCTATTCCAACAATGTAGCTTCTATATATCTGATATAAATGGAACACTGTGGTGATAAATGAGAGGCTTCCTTCTGATGCTGAGCATGTTTGTATCAACTTTAAGGCAACTGTATGACAAGTCATTGGCAAGTGTGTCTAAAGGATTCTATCTATGTAGAAAGATACTACAAATAGTGGATAAAATGAATATGGTTCATTTGAGATTATAACTACGATAAAAATGATATTGATTTAGTTATAATTCTTGCTCTTGTCTAGAAAATACAATAATAATAATACCTTCTAGGTGATTCCAAAAATAACTTATTTTGTATCCTGGGTATATTTTCCCTTAGCAATAAATTGATAACATTGTTTTGGGATTTTGGCTTTTAAAGTTTGAATTCATTTAAAATTTATAAGTAATATTTGAGCCAAGTGCAGTGGTGCACCCCTGTAATCTCAGTGGCTTGGAAGGCTGAGGCAGGAGCATCACAAGTTCAAAGCCAGCCTCAGCAACAAAGTGAGACTACAAGCAACCTAGGGAGACCCTGTCTCAAAATTAAAAATAACAATAATAATAATAAAATAAAAAGAGTTAAGAATGTGGCTAAATGCCCTTGGGTTCAATCCCTGGTACCAAAAAAAAAAGTAACATTTAAGAAATAAAATAGTACAGCTAGTTCCAACAATATATATTGTCAAATGAGTGAATGAGTTGTGAATATTTGGCTCAAAAATTCTATCTACTGTGGTAAGAGTCACAGGGAATCATTAACGTGGAATTCTTATGCTTAGAAAAGACCTTAAAATCTCATTTTGTTTGATCCTTGTCCTCTTGGCAGAATCAAACTGAGATGTAACAAAGCTAGAACTGTATAACCAGGCTTCTCCCACTAAGCTACTACTATTGTTTGATCTTAGGTAACCATATAGTGAACTTTCATATCCTTATTTCTCTACTGAGGCATGTGAACTAGGTGGAAGACCTCAAATCTCCCCACAACTCTGGATGACATTCACAGCAGAGCACACAACCACATATTTGCTCAAATTATTGGGGGGTCCCACACATAAAATAGGTCACAAATTATTAGTAATTCCTGAGCTACTAAGTACATCAGGATGCAAGTGAGAACTGCTCCTGTAAAGGCAAACCTGAATTTTCTCCAACTTAAAATGCTACATGTCAAATGTCAGTAGTTTACAAACTTAAGCAATTTCTCCATTATTTCTAATGTATTATTCAGGCTACTTTTCACAACTGATCAAAACAGATGAAGGTTTATATATTTTGAACTGAAAAATATCTTAGATTTCTCAGAACACTAATGTGGTTTTTGATTTCATCATTTTCTCTTGTAAAGCCTCAGTATTTACATTTATTTTTTAAGGTACTTCAAAGTGATCTATAAATATCCAGGCATGTAGAAAGCCTTTAAAATGACAAGACAATTCACTGAGTACTTGTTAAATTCCAGGCACTCTTCTACATGCACACATCTCTTATACAAATGGTACGTATACTAAGGAACATGGCAGAGGAAGCCTAAAATAAACACAGACAAATCCAACTAGAAAAGTCAAAAACACAACTCAAGAATGTGGAAAGCAAAAGAAAATTTCCTCAAATCATAATTATTATCTTCAAAGAAATATTTAAGAGAACTTTCAGCCAAAACAAGATTCTGTAAAATACTGACCCCTAAGAAATAAGGAAAATGTCTTAGAAATTAAAATTACAGGACTGGGGATGTGGCTCAAGCAGTAGCGCGCTCACCTGGCATGCGTGTGGCTCCGGGTTCGATCCTCAGCACCACATACAAACAAAGATGTTGTGTCTGCCAAAAAGTAAAAAAATAAAATTCTCTCTCTCTCTCTCTCTCTCTGTCTCTCTCTTTAAAAAATTTAAATTACGGTAGTGATTTTTTTTTTTAATTGACAGAACAGCAGGATGTTCAGGAGAAAAAAAAGGGCTGGGGTTGTGACTCAGTGATAGAGTGTCTGCCTATCACATGGGAGGTCCTGGGTTTGATTCTCAGCACCACATATAAATAAATAAAATAAAGGTTCATTGACAACTAAAAAAAAAAATGATAAAAGTATATTTTTTTTAAAAAAAGGAGAAAATAAAATCTCCCAGGAAACAGAAAAAAATATGAGTAATCACCTTGAGACTAAACTCATCTCATTCTAGAGAGGTCAAATATGTGGTCCAGAGGCCGTGTATATGTGTGTGTATGTGTACGTGTGTGTGTGTGTGTGTGTGTGTGTGTGTGTGTATGTGTGTGTGTGTGTGTTTCACTTTTAAGCTAAGGATGACCCAGAGCCAGGCCTAACTTCTAGAACTATTCTTTTCTTGTTGTTAATATGTTTTTAAGACATTAATGGGCCTTTATTTTGTTCACTTATTTATATGTGGTGCTAAGATTTGAACCCAGTGCCTCACACATGCTAGGCAAGCATTTTACTACTGAGCTACAACCCCAGCTCCTCTAGAACCATTCTTACTAACTGGACGCCCACTTTGGCAGCCGGATAGGATGAACAGGCAGCCAAGGGATTGGCTGGCTGCCCCCCAGTCAACTCACCTGCTGGTTTTGCTCTCCTGCTGTTTACTGAGCTCCATGTGCTAAGGCGGATGGCCCTGGCCCAGTTGGCTTACAGGGCCAACCTGTCCCCCAGAGTATACGCCATCAGAAACTACCAATTAACACTTGAAGCTCACCAGGCTTTATGAGGCAAAGGTCATGTTTCCTTTTCCTGGTACAAAATCTTCAAAAGGCTAAAATCAATCAGCTACATTTGTTAATGAGGAAGATGAAAACTAAGCCTTTGTATCCAATTCCTTATATTTCTATCATGATGTAGATTTCCCAAAAGCAATCAGTACTATGATTTCTGTTACTTATTATCTAAAGTGATAGTCAAGATTCTAGAAGAAAGAGTAGTTCAATGGTTTCTCAATTTTGACTGTTTCAAACTCATATAGATATATTCAATGTCATAATGAATGTTCCCAACCCTTCAGTTTTGGTTTCATTTAAGTAATCCAAACACACTCAATGTGTTTTGAGAGAGCTCAAAATTCCCAAAGTCTCTTATCCCTTAAGGCCTCAGATAGCAAACATGAATTTCTGGTTTAGGATATATAAGTAGAAAATAAACCTGTAGAATATATTTTTCTGCCCTAATTTCTGTGTTGATATAGATTTAATCACTCTATCTATAAATGTATATAAAGACATTTATCATAATCTTGTCATTAAGCAATTTTTTTAAAAACTAATTTCAAATCACTACACTAATTAAGTAAAAAAATTAACAATGCAGGTAAACTATAGTTCAACTTTGTGCATTAAAAAATCAGGCTTTTGTAACGTTTAAAATAAGCTTTTTATACCATTAAGGGCTGAATTGTGTCCATTAAAAGTTCACATATTGAAGTATCTCCAAATATATTAGGGGACAGAGCCTTTAAAGAGGAAAATGAGTTAAATGAGGTAATTAGCACAGGCCCTGATGCTATATGAGGGTGTAAGAAGACTGAATCAAGATACAGACAGGCACAGAGGGAAGGCCATGTGGAGACACAGGGAGAAGAGCTATCTACAAGCCAAGGGGAGAGGGGCTCAGAAAAAAACAGCCCTCCCTGCACCACCTTGATCTTAGATTTCTAGTCTCCCCAACTGTGAGGGAATACATTTCTGTTGTTTAAGCCACTGGGTCTGAGGTAGTTTGTTATGGCAGCCCTAGAAAACTTATATAACTCCTTCCTCAAATGCACCTTTGTCCTTCAAGTTTATGATATCTAATGCCAATTTCAGTTTCATGGGAGATTGCCTGGGTCTTTGTAAAGCTTATCTCCATACAGATTACATAAATAAGGTGCCAATATCTGAGTTATGGAATATTTTTAAAACACTGGAAATTACCATATTCTCATTTTTTGAAGACTGTTGCTTAAATACTAAGTATAGCATAGCTTTTCATTTAGAAATTTTCTATGTAAAAAAAAAACTTGTTACTAAAAATTTAACACAGCTGTCTATTTTTTACAAAAACAACATTGCTAAAATGAAATAATCTGAAGATGATGCTTTAAATTTTGAAAACATTTTGCTGGGTACCAAAATCTAATATATAGTAAAAGAACACCATTTGGAAATTCAAATTTAATAAAGTTACTTTTTTTCAGTACTACAGGATTACCATATAAAATGTGAATCTTGATTTAAATTTTATCATATGTATTACAATATTATGTTTAACTGCCAAAGAATTGTTTAGGTACCTTGAAAATATAGTATGGAGATACAGATAGAAATATAATTGAAGGAGAATACTATGAAGATTTTTATTTCATAAAATGTTTTCTTTATTGATTAACAAAAAAGACAAATAATTTAAACTAATAGATGCATTAAATATGTTGTTCTAGAATTTTCAAGTTAGAAGGAAAAAAGTCACAGTAGCATTTTTTTTTTTTCTTTTAGGGGGAATGTAGTTGAGAATCTCACAGGGCCAAATACATAGCAATCGCCCCACAGAGACTTCATTGCTTAGTGTGTGTGTGTGTGTGTGTGTGTGTGTGTGTGTGTGTGTATGGTTTTGGCTGCTGTCCCTCAGAAGAGAGCAGAAAAAGTTTTTAAACCAACCATCTCTTCTATTATGAAGAAAGTCAAATACGGATTTGAATTTAATATGTAAACATCCAAGAATTTTGTCCATGGAATAACTTCCAAAATTACAAAGTAAACTTGAAAGTGCCACCTTAAAAATATTTGCCAATAATATGGGATTATTATTAAACATTAGGAAACAAAGTATTCTTAAGAAAGGGCGCCTTATGAGGAAAGAGGGAAACTAAAGGATATTAATTATATCTAAAGATGCTCAAGCTCCATGTAAAAGTTGGCCACCGCAATCCAAAGCACTTAGAAATTGTTTCCAAATGGAAATATTAAAAACAAAGGGAGGGAAAGGAAATAAACAAAAATAAAAATCTGGCCCTTAATCATGAACACCCTGCCAGTCATTACAAAAGGATTTATTTTATAAATACTGCAACTTAAGTTGAAAGTGCAACTCAATCTGGTTCTCTAGAAATTAACAATTTATAATGCAATCATTGAGAGTATGAGCCAGTCTTCCTGGGTTCAATTCCCATTTCTCCCATTTCCTAACAATGTGATCTAGGACAAGCTGCTTAACCATTATGCATCCTAGTTTCCCCTCTTAAATGGAGATAACCAGAATCATGTCAGTGGGTTGTCATATTAAAGGATGTTTCTCCATATAAATCCTTAGTGAATGAAATAACGATGTGCCATATGGTTATTGGTGGTAGAGTAATTCAAACTAACCAAAATCAGAGCAGAGTGAGTATAAAGTGACTGGTGAGGCTGGATTGGTGAAAAAACAAAAACAAAACAAAACAAAAAAACAAACAATAAAAAAATGATGAAAATTCCAGACTAGGTGATTTCTAAACACATTCACAAATTTTGTTTACATACAATTTTTTGCATCAGCCTTTATGTTCCTGAATGTTCCTTAATATTCCTGAAATTCACATCTGCTGATCTGAGCTGGGCTCATACACAGTGTTGGATCAGACAAGAAAGCAAAACATCTTTTAAGGTGTTGCCTGAAACAGCTGACCTTAGGGCCTATGGATGAAATAATCAGCACAGTTGATGGTTAAAGTAATGGTTAAATGAACATTTAACAAATTCACCAGCCCAGAACATTATGGGCAAATATTGTTGGCCAGCATACTGTGAACCACAGGGACTGGATTCTCAGTAGTGGTCTCTGTGATTACTCATCCAAAGATTCAGTAGTACAGTATGAAAGGCACTGGCCACTCTGACTAGACCTTGACTCCAGCATACAGACTGTGCTCCTAACCACCCACCACACCAGGGGCCTGCCTCCACCAGCCCTTCTCCCTCCATCACTGCCCCCACACCTCAGCTGAGACCCTGGCCAGCAGCTGATATTCTGCTACTTTCATTTATAGTACTGTGAAAGGTCTGGAGCCATTTCAACAATGTTATCTGGCCCTGATTGCCCTCTTAAGAAAATATATTACATTTTCATTCCACTTCCCTATCACCTCCTATTCCCTGTTCTTCTGTCTCTTTGAGAAATTGTTTATCATGCAAATATAAATAGGGTTTTTTGACTAGTTGCAAAACTCTGGTGGTTAACAGTGCACATAGCATTTCTGATCCAATCTGTACTTATATACACCAGGATGTTCCTGAGAGCTTTAGGCCAAAGTTGATTTACCTCCCTGCTGTAAATGTGCTGAGTGTCCTTGGCCTATACTGGACATTCGACTTCTTCAGCATAAGTCCATTTTCTCAGCATTTCTCTTGGCCCTATCTAGCTCTTTACAGGCAGATAGAATAGCTTTGTGTATAGTCACTGTTTATTTCCTTGGTACATTTTCTTTTTTTAAGAGAGAGAGAGAGAGAGAGAGAGAGAGAGAGAGAGAGAGAGAGAGAGAGAGAGAGAATTTTTTAATATTTATTTTAAAATTTTTTTCGGCGGACACAACATCTTTGTTTGTATGTGGTGCTGAGGATCGAACCCGGGCCGCGTGCATGCCAGGCAAGCGCACTACTGCTTGAGCCACATCCCCAATTCAATCCTTGGTACATTTTCTATCTACTGCAGGTATGCTGCCAAATGTTTAAAAGCTTTCTACTTTGAAGCACAAGGCAATAGAAAAAGATGGCAGATACACAAAACAAGTAAAAGAGAAATACTTCTCTTAAACAAAAGCTGAATGTGGTTAAACTCAAACTGAGTTTTTGAATTATATCAAAGCCAGGATGCAAAACCACACTGGCAAAAACACATAAAGCCCTGTAAGTAGCAAGTTAATGAATCAGAAGAGCAAAGCAACATGTGCCTAGAAAAAAGCACCCTGCAGTGTGGTCTCCACAGTATTAAACTTCAAGATAATACATTAAGTCCTATTATCTAAATTTTGTTTAACCTTTTTTTTAGTCAAAACTATAAATCCAATGTATTGTTCTCTTTTATTTAAGGAAAATTTGAAATGATACTTTTAAGAACTATTTCATTCTCTCCTACACGCTGATGAGAAGTAAGAATATCACAGCAGTGGCTAAGTAGTATAAAAAATTATTCACTAGTAAGAACAAGATCTTCTGTATCAGCAATAAATCAACTTGAAGGTATTGTCAGAATTAAAATTCCCTAATTGGAAGAAGCTCAACACCTTCAAATAATTTTGTTGCTGAAAAATTATCCTCCCAACTGACAAACTAATATTTATTAGTCTCAGACACAAGTCCATGACCAGTTCTAAAGATCTCTATACACTGCTTGTTTTATGTTTCTGAAACATTTTGCTGTCAGTGATTTATTTCAGGTCCATGTGGCCAGCCATTTGTTTATTCTATTGCATATCATCTGCTTTTCAGTAGAGAGGTTTCAAGTTCTTCTCATTCCCTACCTCATATCCCACAGAAAACAATTTATGATAGACATAGATTTAAATCATTTGGATTCACGTTCAGTTGGAAACTCAAGCTGCCCTTCCTTTATATTTGGCAAATGCTTTAATGGGATTAGCAAATTATGTTATTATGAGGTACTTATGGAGAGACGACACCTTTTTTTACAATGACAAATGATGTTAACAGTTTCATTTTGGGTGTTTAATAGCAGTACAGAAATTGCTGTGATAGACCATAAAGTCTTATTGCAAACACTGTTCATATCTTTTATTTCTGAGCGTCAACGGATATGTGTATCAGGATATAGCAGGGTCTACAGTGGGGAATAAAGAACAAGTTGCTTCACTTTTAAGGGGACATGACCCTTTGGGCCCATGGGCCTAAAAACCACCTGGTTCTTATGTGTTCATCTCATTTCCTAGACCCTACATTAGTGGCTTTGTTTGTCTAGATGCTTCTGAGAGAAGGCCATCCCCAGACTTCCCCACAGAAAAGTGTGTGCTACAGACTCCAGCTTGTCATCACCAATTGACTCCCATATTAGGGCTCACTTTGATTCAATCTACAGAAGAGCCAATCATTCAGAGAATATAATTTCTTGTTGAAACTACACAGGTGATGTGTAAGGTGTTAATTAGCATATTTACAAGAATCCTTGCTGCTTTCATGGAGAGGAGGTATCTGATGATAGGGCCCAACAGCTGTCCACAGTTCCCAGGTTGACATCTGAAGGCTGAGAAACTTCCATCTTGAGGTTTACTTGATTTTCACTAGTCCTCACCAAATCAGAATTAGATATATTTGGGGGGTAAGTGGCATCCTCGTGGATGTCTGATGGACTCGGTTTACTGAAATTGTTAAGTGACATTTGTACTAAAGCTTCATGGATGAGGAGTGAATTTTCATGACACAAACCCTCAGATCAATTAAATTCCATTACCTGTGTAAAGAAATACAGAAGAAGTACTATAATTTATCCAGCAACTTAAACAAATGTAGTGAAGTGTTTATTTCTACTAGAATCTCACAATCAAGACCTCAATAAGAGTGACATCAATAAGAATATCACCATTTATTCTTTCTTCTCATTCCATTTAAATGAGCTAGAACCAAAGCTTTCAATTCACTATGTACAATGTCTTTTATAACAAAGCTGAAGTGTCCTAGACTATTAAAGAGTTTCTACTTTATTTTAATCAAAGACAGAACATTTTAATTTTTACTAAATTAAAATTGAAAACATATCCATATATACGTAAGGAATTTGCAATAAATGTAATTTAGCAAACTTGGAAGAAAAATCAGATGCAATACAATTCTTTCTTATATACTCATTAGCTTTTACAACTTCATGCATTATCAATAAAAAGCATACATGCAACACATATAGCACAGAAAACTAAACTCCTGGGATAATGGAATTGCCAAGCCTTGTCAGAGAGGATGCAAAGAAAACACATAATCTTCTGAGAAAGATTTCATCCTACTCAGACACATCCTATGTCATTAATTAGCATTGAGGCAAGATAGAAAAGATAGGTAGAAAGGAAACACAAGGGTGAGGAAAAGAAACTGTATCTTTAACTCCAGAGCCTACGGGACAGCTCCTTTCACCTTTTATCCCCAGGCCAGTTTCTCCTCCACAACTGGAGCAAACTGAATCCAGCAAAGTAGAAAATGAATAATTACTGACAAATGTATGAATAGAATTATCATAAATTCACTCATCTATGAAAATTGCCTCATTTTGATTACGCTCAAGTGCATTGTTAGCTTACACAATGTATGTTCAGACTAAACAAAGGGAGATGTAATATTTTTAGAAACCTATAATCTAGGATACATTCCCAATGTTATCTACCGATCAGATAGAAGAGAAAACATTGAACTAAGGGCCTGAGAAAGGCCAGGCTCCCATAAATGGCCTCACAATCACCAGGCTGAGGCCATTCCCAATTACATTCCCAAGCCCATCTGAGACCCCAAAGCTGCTTCTTACACTCAACAGCACTGCTCTGAAAACACATCTGCACTTTCACTTTCTTTTGTGTTTTGCTTTTCACTTTCTAAGGAAGCACTCCCTCTTTGCTAAAACCTGATTCATTCTTAAATTCTTTTCTGTGATAGGTCAAGAGCCTGGAAAGTAGAGTAGAGGTGTCATCTTTCTTTGGACAGATCTCTTTATTAACTATTATTAGTGATATGGATTTGGAATTAACAGAATAGTGTTTTATTTGCATATAATATATATTCATACCTAACTGATGCATGAATCATAGATAATAGAATATTCTTATTATATCCCATAAGAATAGATGGGATATAACAGGGTCCTTAAAATACTGGAAAAATGGCATGCTCACAGTGAACATGCTTCTAAGGCAAACCTGCCCTCACCTCACTGGGTCAATCTGATTCTATGTTCCTTCCTCAGGGAAAAGTGTCTCTAAATACAATGATCCAATAGAACCTTGGTCTTTAAAATTTCCATGTTTTAAGTCAAGACACATGCACTGCTTCTGAAAGCTCCTAGCTTTTATTATATACTAATTTGAGACACTTTTGTGAGCTCTTACACAACAATGAGTAACACCAGAGTTTGTATAGCATCCCGGGAGGAATGAGCTTGCCTTTGAAAGCTGCTTCGACACCCTGGAAGAGCCATTCCTCCTTGCTTTCTGGTGGAAAGGCTGCTGGGAGTCTACTCTGCTGATTGTGCTTCCAGGGACACTGCAGGCTCTGTTGGGTGCCCATGCTCTCTCTCTCTTCCTCTCCACCACCCTCTGGCCCTCACTCAGCCACTCCAGGTTTTGCTGGTACTCCTGGAGCTGATGGTCCAGCTCACTGTGGTTCTTCAGCAGAAGCTCCTCCTGTCTCTGGCACTCCCATTCCCGCACCTGCAGCCAGCTCTCCTTGGCCTCCTGCTCCCGCTGCTGCAGGTCACACCTGTGGTGCCAGCGCTGCTGATCCTGCTGGAACTGGTGTTGAAGCTTATGGATGTTAGCCAGCTCCTCATGCTACTTCTCCAGGTTGCAGGACTTTTCCTGGTCTTGGAAGGAGCCACTTCGCAAAGAGCAGCTGGGAGCCAGGCTTTCTTGCTGGAGAACCAGCTTGTGGATCTCAATGTGGCTATCCTGAATGGTCAAGGAGGCCTATAGGGCAGCGGAGGACAAATGAATAAACAGGCTTGTGTATTGTTTGCCTCTTGGGTTGGAAGCATCCCTGAACACAAAATGTATAATCAAACTATTGTCTCTTAATATTCTGTCCTTTTTCCAAATTACGTGTAAAGACAGACTTTGGCATTTCAAATAGGTTTCTCTTTAGTTCTTAATGACATTATCTGGGAAATTATAGAGAGAAGAAATCATGCACAGAATCAATATCATTTTTCCTTAGTGTCTGAGGGGATTGGTTCCAGGACTCCCTTAGCGTTTGCACATAACCTACACACATCCTCCTGCATACTTTGAATCATCTCTAGATGACTCATAATTCCTAATACAATGCCCACACATCACTTCATGTGCACAAAGCCAGTGTAATACTCAGCAAGATGCAAACTCAAGTTTTGCTTTTTGGAACTTTATGAATATTTTCCCTACATTTTCTATCCAATGTTGTTTGAAGGAAAGGATGCATAAAATGTGGTTACAGAAGGTTCATTTTACTCAACCCCTTTTCTGGAAATGTCATTGGTTGCCAGCTGTTGGATAATATTTAACTAATTCTACTTAGTAATAATACAGTACATAAACTCATAAGACTCTACATTCTCATTCTAGACCTCATTCTCTTTATATATCAGGCCTCCAGCTCCCTGCCTAACTGGCTAAAACAGTCACTGGTTGGGATAAGAAAACTGGTCTCCCCCAGAGCCTGCCTCAAATAGACTTCACTGGGCCAGTGCAAAGACTATAAATGAGGCCACAGGAGACCATCCGTTCCTTGGGAAGTGGGTCTATGCTTCATTCTTTGTCCTGCCCACAGCACACATTAATGGAACATGTGGATACTGAGGGTTTCCAGTTTCCAGAATTGAATTAAACTTTTGCTTATTCATCTATTGTCTGTCTTCTCAAATTGTACGTAAACCAGTGAGTAGCAGGACTTTGTATATTCAATATTATATCTGCAAACCTAAGAATGATGTCTGGCATGCAACGAACACTTGAATTTGATTGCACTCCACTCAATAAGTACTGATCACCCACTATCGACTCTATGCTTTATCCTATGGGAGATCATTTGACCCCCTGATCTCCAAGAGCCTACAGTCTTCAGTATGGTGCTTGTTTTCATCTGAGAAGATCTAATTTTAAGTGTGAAAAACAGTCAGTCATGGTAATGTTCTCAGGTAACTTTCAGCTTGTTGTTAAATGCAATCAGTTCAGGTTGATGATGAGTTAACCAGATCTTCTCTTCCTCCATAAGGGAAATTAAAAATTTCATTACTGAGAAGCCCCTCCAATAGAGAAAAGACAAAGTCTGAAAAAAGGAGATGAGATCTAAAGGCATTAGATCTGTGCTCAACCCTATGGAAGATAACAAGGACTAAGTATCCCCATTCTTTAGTGAGTTTTGGAGTTTTTGCTTTTCTACCGGTTCTGTCCTTGCCCATCCAAATTTTATTATTTTTGTAGCAAGAAATTCAATGGTATAGAATTTTTATACTCTAAAAATTAAACACATAGAAATGAGTTGCCTTGTGCTACCCAAGAACTACCATTACTAGTGAAAAAGGAAATGGCACATTATCCTTTTAATGGAGTTGGTTCGCCACCTTGTGGTTCAAGAGCATAACTGCAATTGGTGATTAACAGGATTTCTGCCATTGGGTTTTTGGAAGGGGGTGGTGGTGTTTTTGTTTGTTTGCTTGTTTGTTTGTTTTAAAATTCTTTCAGTAATATGTTTTAACCTTATCTTATTAAGTGAGATAATGGGAAACTATCCATTATACAATTTTTAAGAGTGATTTCAAGTGGTACCTCAGCTTAGTTCCTCAAAATGCCTTATTAAGTGCCAAATTTTCTAGATAGGTTAATACAAAGAGGAACCTGGACACTTAATCTCTATTATCCTCCTATGACTAAATCATGGGTGGGAGCTGCGATGGCTTTCCATTCAAGATTAAACTATCACTGACCAACTCTTCCTACCTCCCTCCCTCTTTCCTTCCTTCCTGATAACATGAAAACAGTTAAAAGCTACAAAACAGATTTAAAAGTAAAGTCTGTACTGAGAAGGATGAAAAGTAGAAACATTTTAAGACGCATAAGTTAGAAAGTTTACAATCAGAAAACATAAAACATTATATATATATATTTGTTTTGTCACATTCGCTTTTCTTATAAAGTTTTAAAATTACAGTAGTCTTTTCTATGTTTTTTTTAAATCTTTGAACTTTTTCTCCTAGCCATATATAATACATACATCACCTTGCACTGATTAAAGCTAGACCTTTTGAGGCCCTTTCACACATAGTATTTCAGTGAAACAATGTCTAATCAGGACGCTGATGAAAAAGATATTTACTTTGTGGTGCTGTTTATAAAATTCTTTATTTGATGTCATATTTTTTAAGAGAGAGAGAGAGAATTTTTTTAATATTTATTTTTCAGTTTTTGGTGGACACGACATCTTTATTTTATTTTATGTGGTGCTGAGGATCGAACCCAGTGCCCAGCGCATGCCAGCCGAGTGCCTTACCACTTGAGACACATCCCCAGCCCTTGATGTCATATTTTATACCAAATACAAAATGCTACATTTACCACATATAGATGACATACACATTTATGTTCTTTCCTACACTGGCACATGCTGATACTTGATAATGGGCCTCAATCAGTGCAATATCTGCACTTTGCCCCTCTGATGCCACAATCAGAGATCTCCCTTTAAACCACAAGTCAAGTGGTTTGTCACTTGGCCTACTCACTTCCTTCATGTCTGCTTTCATAGCATTATATCAAAGAGGCCTTTCCCTGGCCACCCTATCTAAAATGGAACCATCCTAAGTCTGTCACTCTCTATCTCTTCTGCCTTGCTTATTTTTCTTTATAGCACTTGATTCAGCCTCCATGTTTATTTCTTTATATTTTGTTCTTCCAAAATTTAAATTCTTGGAGAGCAGGTATTCATGTCTTGTTATACTATATCCTAGCACCAAGACGATGGTACATGACATACAGTAGGTACTCAAAAAACATTTTTTTTTTCATTTGTCAAAACAAATCCTTTACAAAACAATTTACCTTCTTTCTGTGCTGCTGCCAGTAAAGAGGCCGTCTGAGGAGGCTCTCCTGGATCAGGCTTAATGAGGAGGTGAGGTTCTAGATGGACATCCTCAAAGCCACTCAGCTCCCCCAGTTCAGCATAGATAGGCAGCTTTTCCTCCAAATATGTGCAAACTTGCTGGTCTTGATTACTGAGTATTTCTGTGGAATAGAATTTACCATAGAAGTTTATCACTACCATGAATACAACAAATTATATAAAAATTCAAGTTAGGAGATAAATATACTACTTAGTGAGTTGTCTGATCTAAAAGGTAAAGCTCATTCCATTGGGTAGGACAGACCCAGGTTCAAATCTTGCTTCTTCCATTTAGTGACTGTGGCCCTCAGCAAGTGACTTATCAATACTCTCAGCTTCCTCTGCACTTCATTCCCCTATTTCCAGAAAACCCTGCAAAGTTCTTCTTTGTTTATGCAGGCTGTTTCCTATTAAGACTAGACACCCTGCTCAGGAATGAAAATTGAGGCAGCCCTATCCAGGATGAGTTAATGCCTACAGGGGAAAACAACACAAATAGACATGCAAATAAACAACACAAATAGACTGAAACTCCTCAGTCCTCAGCCAGTCATGGTCAAAACCAAGCATGCTGGCTTATTTCTTTGTTTCGAAACACCCAATTTCTGTGACCACCCTTGCATGCATCCTTCTCTCCTGATTTCACTATGTTACAAAATTCTTAAACCTCAGAGACCTTAACCAAAATCTAATCCAGGAGTTCTCAGCCCTCTGTGCTCCTCAAGATTACCTGGGGGATTTTAAAAAATACTCAGGTCTACTCAGTTGGTTGAGGATGAGCAACCTCCTCAAGTGAGCTAATCTTACTTTACAGACTTGCATTTGATGGCCAGACCTTTTGGGTTCCTTGTGCAGTCATAAAACTACAATATGACAGTGTTGGACCTAAAATTAAACCATCAGGAAGCAATTCTGACACTCATCAGTACCACACTGCCCAATTACTATTTCATGCATGCATTTCTGTGTGTTTTAATCATTAAGGTAAAAGAAGGAGCTTGGCTAATATCAGGATGTTTTCCTGGAAGGTGGTTCAGTGCAAACCTCAGAAACAGTTAACCTTCCATTCATGACACCAGGGCTTTCCCAAAACCCAACTAGCACACCATGACCAGGGAGCCAGAAGGGTCCACACCATACCTTGACATTGCTGAATTCTGGCCACTCTGGCTTCAGCTTTCCACTTCTCTTCATCCGATTCACTTGTCCTTCCCCCTTCTTATTCTGGGCAACTTTAAGAGACAATAATCAAGGGACACAACTGAAAGTAAATCCAAGTATGTGTAGGATCATTAGGAAAACATGGAAACTTGGTAATAAAATTAATTTATAAAAGCAAAAAAAATCAGCATAAAGATAATTAGTGATGCCCCCTGGCCAAGAGCTTGGTTTTCTTGAGAGAAAAGAACTGTGGAAAATATAACATGACTCTCAAAGTCAGCAGTATAGGATGACTCAAATATTCCAACACACACAAACACACACACACACACACACACACAAAACACCCATGTTAAGTACAAATAAGATAATAATTTTTATTTTTTACAACATTTGGGTGTTTAAACAAGTGAGAGTAAGAGCATTGGGGGATGGAATTAGGAAGCCGTACTGAGTGGATACAGTGGAGGTAGAGAAATTTTACATAATAGTAAAATCCAACTAAACAAATTACCATTAAGAATAATGTCTTGCACCCACATTTATACAAACTGTCCTTGAGTACCCAAGAGAAATAGATTGATTTAGAACCTTTAGTTCCACTAATCTAAAAACATTTATTGAATGATTCCTCAATACAAGGCACCCAGAGGTACGCATGACATGTCCCTGCCCTCAAGGAGCACTATACTATTTTCAATGCTTTATTCACTCAAATATCTCAATATAATTTCACTCTATAGGTTATTTTGTCTTTCAGTATTTAATTTTAGTTGTACTTGGATACAATACGATTATTGTATTTTATTTTTATGTGGTGCTGAGGATTGAACCCAGTACCTCAAACATGCTAGGTGAGCCCTCCAACACAGAGCGACAACTCTTGCCCTTCTACAGGTTCTTAATAAAGAAAATGACAATCTTTAATTCTGGCCACTGCAATAGACATAATCAATTCAAAACAAACAATTCCAAGTTAATTCTAAGCACTGTAAACATACTTAATCATGAAAGATTTATTACAGACATTCCCTCTGCTTGCTAAGCTTAAGTGCCAGATCTAGAGTCAAGTCTTGGGCCTTAAGTCCAGCAGATGCACACTCAGACTCTAGTGATCAGGTCAGGAATCCATGGCATGGAGCTGATGAGTGGTTGAGGAGATAGTGATAAGGATACAGAAGATCAGGTAGATAATGAAAAGAGTTGGGATGTCTGTCCACGTGTCCTCATCAGGCTCTCCAGGATGGGGGCATCAGTGTGTCTTGGTTGAATGTCTCTTCATTTGCTACATCATTTATATTAAATTTTGGGGTTTCTGCTTGCTCTTTCAGTCCCTATCACATATGACTGGGTTTCTTAGTGATGTCTTTCACTCTGGGGTCAGGACATCTGATCTGGTGGTTTCTGCCCTGATCTCTCACCTGTGACTCTTATCAGACAAAGGCAAATGACAGTGACTTCACTCTGAGTTTTATCAGGGTTGTGGGAAGTGACTTATTTTTTCAGGCCATGCCTCATGACAATATTAGAGGGCTCTGTAAACTTGCCTGGTAGGGACTCCAGTTTTATTTTGACAAAGAGTTTTAAAATGGAGTTGCTTAAGCTAAGGCCATCCTCACACTGTGTGTATAGATATGTTCCCAAAATTTCTCTTAAAGTTTAACTTACACTAGTTTTACAAACAAAAATACTAGAAACATACAAAAATGTCTCTTGAGGGTTATTTCAGTTTTTATTCTTAAGTTTTGTAAGGTTGTAATAATAATGTATCAATTTGGGTTTTTTGTCTAAACCCTCTAGATGAAGAGAATAAAATAAAATTGGAAACATTTTATTTAAAATTAGCATAGGTAAATAATCATAAGAGAAATTTCACTTCTTTGCTGAATTGATCAAGGCAAGAACGTATTGTATGGAAGAGCTGAAATTTCAAAGAGCAGAGATCCTGAAAGTAATAATCCCGGAGAAATAAAAATTCCAGAGGTAATAAGAATTTTCAAACACTATGAAATTGAGGGATCTCAGAGACCTACAAGGAAGCAGGTGATGTCTGGTTTCCAGGAGAAAAGAATATTGAATAAACTGAGGTCTTCTCTGACAGGATGAACAAGTGGAGTTGGAAGGAAGGATCTAGAAGGCCCAGGAGGAAGGAGGACATGGTGACTGGAGGGCAGGGCAGAGGTGTGGTGCTGACTCTTCTTCTTGTCCTTCCCCAAATGACAGGAGTCCTTTGTGATGAGAGAGCACAGCTCTGTGACATGGGCCTGGGCCCTATTTTCCATTGCTTCAGACATTCAGGACTCATTTGTCCAAGTGACATAGTGCAATTTAGATGATGGAGAATTCTCTCTTTCCTCTAAATAGCATTAATGCCACTTGGCTGAATCCCAGCTTCACCACCTGGGCAATGGATATGATCCTGGCCTTTGCATGTGGACTGGGGATCTTTCTCCTTTTATTGCCCCGCCTCCAAGGTAATCCATCCTTCCCACAACAAAGGGAAAAAGAAAAACTCAGGAAGGTAAGAACCCTCAGGTCACACCCAACAACAACAAAAATGATTCTCTTTTGTCTACTTTCCACTTTTCCAAAATAGGTAGACACACTTCACAAAAGAGAAATTTCAGAAAAGAATAGAGAATCATTCTGGGGTAGGCAGGGCAGGGCATGGACAGAGAGTGCACTAGGATTTCTCCTATCTGAATGTCTCAGACCATATAGAGAGGTCTGGACTCCTGAGAGTGCTGGGTACCTCTAGAGAAGGACAGGCCCTGAGCACTGCTCCCTCACCTTCTCCTGGTAAGTGTCTCTGGAACAAGGCTTCCCTCTGTATTGGGCTGATGTGGGCCTGAGGGCCTCCATCACAGGCTCTCAGGTCACCTCTGGCCTTAGGAAACAGAACCATGCCTGGCAGCTGAGAAGAGCCTGTGGAAATGAGTACATTTTTAAGCAGAAGATCAGTGACTGACAACATTAATGGTGTAGTTTATTCAGAAAAATCCCCTTTTTTGCTTTCCAAAGAAAAAAATAAAGAATTTTGCCTCTGTAATAATATTCTCTGAATAAAAGGGTTTCCACTAGGTAACTGTAGAAGTTCTGCTGTTCAGAAACATGGAATGTCTACAGCTGGTCTAGGAGATCACAGGGAGAACTGGGCCTCAGCCTCTTTTTCTATATTGTCTGTCAGCATGTGAAGGTGAAGAAGGTGCTGTACAAGAACAGGAAAAAGAGTGGAACTCTGAAAGGTAAGGCCCTGCCCATTTACCCCAGAGGTGGTTGTTGTCCCCTTTCTCCAAGGGTCCAGATCAGTGCCCCAGAGGATGTTGGTTGCAGTGACCTGAGAGGGAAGATGCTGGAAAGGAAATCATCATACCAGAGACACTTCTCAGATTATGCTCTTAGAAGGTGTGGTGGATGAGAGGTGTGTGATGTCCAGTAGGGTGGTGTGGGTGGCACTAGAGCAGCAGTGCCTAGATATGGAGGTACAACTGAGGTCAAGCTGTTTCATTTTGTTAAGGCCAATTTCTCTTTGAGGTAACTAATCCTTTCCTATGAGAAGGTGCTTGTGAGGATCATGGAGGTGGATGGAGGTAAAAACACCCCGCAAATGATAAAATGTGGCTCTTCCCAGAGCCTTTATATGACTCTCACTGGACTTGGACACTGAGGCTTAGCCTCCAGTCTCATCTCTCATGATCTCCCCAAAGGGGGCATTGCACTTAACATCCTGTAAAATCTGGGATCCTACCTTCTCTACCCAATTCATTTTCCATTTTCAGCTTCAGGCAATCGCCTGAAGAATCTGATGGAGATTCAAAATCTGATTTTACTCCTGCAAAGGTGAGGAACTTTCCAGTTCTCCAGTGTTTTTCCCATCAGGATCTGTTATGTGATCACTGAGGTTCAAGGCTGATTTAGTAGGAATACTCCAGGTCATAGTGGAATGTGACTGAAGTCCTGGTGGTAGGAATAGGAAGAGTTTGGTGAAGACAGTGTGTGGGGGCAGTCGAGGGTCCATAGGCCATAGGTTTTCACTCCTGCCCAGCCTCTTGGTCCTTCCTGCTCCTGGCTCTAGCTTGTGCCTCTTGTCTCCTGCAGTCTCCTAGGGAAGCTGTGGGACAAGGACAGTTCTCCTCTACTGGTATATGAAGATGCTGCAGGTGAGGTGTTCATGCAAGAGCCTACTGAAGTTCAAAAGCTACCTCATCAACATTTGGGAGATCCTTCTACCATCTTACCCCCATTAGGTTCTCTAGTTCCTCTGACAAAACACACTCTGCCTCTGGCCTCATCCTTATCAGAAGAGCATGAACACAAGTCTGACTTGAATAGAATCTCACTGGACATTGTTCCACAGAGCTCCCTTGTAGGTCACTCATATTGGGCATCCCTGATCACAGCCATCTCAGGCCTAGACTGCATAAGCCATTCAATTTCATTCCTCTCCTGGTGGTGGGAAACTGCAAAGCTCTTATTTTTCTCTACCTGGGTAAACAAATCCAAGCAAGAACATCTTTTCCACCATCCTTCAGATATCACACTCTGGGTAGACCCCACACGTTGGCAGGTAGAATCTGGAGGCCTCTCTTTCATCAACTCTGATGTACAGACACTGCTGGAAATGCTGATCACCAAAAGAGTGGAACTAAAAGTATGGAAGAAAAATTCTAAAAACGGGTCCTCTTTCAAACAAATGAGTCCAGATTATACCATGTATTCTCTGGGAAACATGTTGGAGTCACTAGGTAGCAAGAGAGACACCACTGCACAAACCTTCTGGAACACAAAAGAAAAACCAGAGAAGCTTCATGATTCTCAGAATTTCTTTTACAACAAGGTCTTGGGGGGGCCTTTAGAGAAAAAATACAGCCAGCTGTTCTGGGGCCTGCCCTCTCTGCACAGTGAGTCCCTGGTGGCTACTGCCTGGGTCTCTAAGAGGTCCTCTACTGCACAACGTAAACATGTAGCATTCAACAAAGTCTCAGAATCTCTCTCAGTACAATATCAGGATGAAGAACTTCCACAGCTTTCCCAGGAGGAGCCCTTGGCCCAGGAAGAGGCCCAATCCCAACTTTTGATACAAAACTTATCCCCATCTGTGGCTCTGGGTCAGACTCTGGCTAGCACTTCATACACTTTTCCAAACTTACCACCTTCTTCATCCCAGATTAAGTCTGGCACAACTAGCACTAAATCTGAAAAGGAGGCACAGTCTTTCTTCCCAACTGAAGATCAACATTCAGAATGTCCCCTGCAGAACAGAAGGAAATGGAAGAAGGTCTTATTCTCTGAGATCAAAAATACTCTGGAAGTCATTAACCAGCCAGCTCTCAACCATCCCCAGGGAAGCGGGGCCTCCCAAATTTCTAACTCTGTCTCCATAGTTGCTGGGGATTCTGCCAGCCAGGAGCTAGAGAACAGATTCGAGCAACATATTCAAGGGGAGTTAATCAGTGATCAACCACAGCTAGACATTCACTGTAGATTTCTAGCATTTCAGGAACAAATGCATCCTCAGGATAAATTTCCAGGGAAGGGTCAGTGCCAGAAAAATGACAAGCCTGGCTCCTCGCAACCCAGCCAGTCAGCACTTACTGCTAATGATCTGCAGAAGATGGAGCAGCCCAGCCAGTCAACACTTGCTGGTAATGATTTGCAGAAGATGGAGACTAAGCACTCTGAAAGACTCTCTACAATGGGCTCTGTAACATTCAAACTCGATTTCTCAAACAAAGGTCTAGAAACAGAACTCCAGAAGCAGCCAGTAGATTTATCCTGGAGCTCAGGAAGCACCTCAGGGAAGGCTCAGAATGATAATAAGGAGATTTCAGAAAGTTATTTGAGGAGGACTAGGAAGGGTATTTCAAAAAGTGACTTATCTACAGGACTAGAAAAGAAAATTGTGGAAAAAATCCTGCAAGACCATCTGAGCAGAAAGTTAGTGCAGATCAAGGAGGGCATGATCCCTGTGTGTGTGCGTGGATCCTGGCTTGCTGCCAACTATGCTCTTCCAAAGTACACAAAACCCATTTATCTAGCCTCCTCCAAGTACCAGCAATCCTATGTAAACACTGTTAAGCAGCTTTCCTTCCTTGACCCTGGAACTCACCTGAAGCTAGAAACAGATATTATGAGGTCTCGGGTGAGGCACAGGTGGAATCCATCACTCCAGGCTCTTGATACCATTAATTGCAACTTAGGTGAGGCCCAAACCTCACCCCTTCCACAGCCTACTATTTCCTCCTCAGCCCCAAGTGACTACAGAGCCATTTCCATTGCCAAAATTGGCAGTCTCCTGGAAGAACTTCCTCAGAAAGGTGTGGGAAAGAGCATAATAAGAAAAATTTCATTTCCCACTTTACAGAATCCTCTTCCTGCACCCTCACCTTCAGAGGTACAGAGAACCATGCAAGGAACCCCACTAGGTGGTAGTCAGAGGACCTCAGATGCCTGTATGCCTTCTCTAACCTATAGCCATCTGCACATAAACCAACAGAGTAGAGTTATCAGGGGGATTGGAAAAGCTAGCCTGGAGCCCAATCCAAGCCTGGATATGACCAGGATTGAGACACAGAAAGAGACTAAGGATGTGGCCTCAGGAGACCCATGTTCTGTTGTGACAATGCTGGAAATTAAAGTAGGGACCCAATCATCAACAGCTGGAAAGACCAAGGAGACAGATGTGGAGAAGAAATCGTGTGAATGGGAAGTGACAGTGGGTGCCTCTGTGATGGCAAACTCTCAAACCATCAATGTGAATGTGAAGAACACAGGGTCTCTTGGAAACATGAATAGCCCCTCTCCTTCTAGAATTTCTATTTCACAAGATCCAGGAGACCAAATCCTGAAAGAAAATATAGGTAATGTTGTTCAGCTCAAAGTGGAGTTTGAGTCAGAGGAGCAACCCCAAGACATGGTCACTGGAGTGCTGCAAGATTGCCACACTAATGAGATCTCCACCACAGATATTTTACCATCTCAAGTGTCCCTGTCCAACTCCAAGAGCTTTTTCACGATTCACAAGTCAATTTCCCAAGCTCTATGTGATGATGAAATGAAGGCAGGGAACAGCCAGGAGCAGGAGGAACCCAAAGTCACAAATGTTGAGGTTCCTGGAAAGGAAGACACTGAAAGGATTTGTACAAATGAAAGCCAAGAGAGCTTTGGGAGGTCCAGACCAAAAGAGGAGGAAGAAATTTCCCAAGACTGTGGGTTGAGCCCTTCTGACAAAGTTCAGGAAATAAACACTACTTTAAGCAAGTCCTTCCCTTGCCTTCCAGAAAAGGGACAGAATCCTCCAGTAAGCTATGGTAATATCAAAATGAAGGACTTTATGGAGTCTTTTAACAATCATCAAAAAGGAAAAGGGAAGGAAAATTCCCTGAATAAAGTCAACCTCCTGACAGCTACCACCCATACCCAGAAATTAGCCAAAAGACAAATATCCAAAGACAGTGTAGTGGTTGAACCCCAGGCCCTCATAACAGTTGTAGGACAGATCCTGATGGATAAGCTGGGACTTCAACGTAGAAGTGGTCCAACAGAGGTATACGGGCATAAAGAAGAACCCCCGACCCTATTGGGTAGGCAATTCTGTCAACCTAGGGGTTCTTCCTACCAAGATAAAAGACAAATGTTTAGAGAGATTGCCTCTGGTCCCCAAGCCAGCCCCAATGTCCACAGCCCCAAGAACAAGTGGATCAGAGACAATAATTGGACCTTCAAGTCTAGGAATGTTGAGCCTCAAGCCACCCACTTCCAGCTAAGGCCAATTGGGGTGAGCACTTTGAGCCACCTTCACCATTACCCAACATGTTTTTTTCAAAATGGTGATGTGCATGGTCAACCAGGTCTTGTTTACCATGAGTTTCCTGATGAAAAACCTTTCAGGAAATATTGAATTCATGGATGGGGGAAACATTTTGTCATCATGCAAACCCATTCTCTAATGACAAATGTCTTCTTCCCTTTTGGGATTTCAATTGCTTCCCAATAAATTTTTTTTTCCTTTTCTCATCAGATATATTGATTTTTGTCTGTGTCCTCCTGTGGAGTATGAAGGGGGTTGGTGTCTGCTCTTCCTCAGAGTGGCTTCTAGAAGGGACAGGACATTCAGAGGAACCACCTTCATCTCAAATTATCTCATTGTAACTGAAGGATTCCTCATTCAGTCATCACAAAAACAAACAAGAGAATGCCTTGAGCCTTCTCAGGATGAGGCAATCCTGTGAAGACCCCACTCCACAGTCTGACTCCATCAGTCTTTTCCTTGTTTTTCTTCTTTCTGGAACTTTATACAGCTTTGGGGAATGGGTGTATAAAAGTGACAGATTCTAGTAGCTTCACATATCACAAAGTAGGCATGGGAATGTTGGGGGGAAATTAGTGTGTTGGTCTTAGAGTCAAGAAAACCTTGCTTCTTAGATTTTCTAGTGAGAAAAGAAGTGTGTTTGATGGGGAAGCCCCTTCTTTCCCTGATAGTGTTTGGAATGTAAACGGGACCTGTCAATCCCTCTTAGCTCAGCCTTAATTACATGGCAGTGTCACTTAACTCCACATCTGCTTCCACCATTTTCTATAGCAGCAGCCAATATAGAACTTGCAGCTCTGCACCTAGGTGGGGCCACGAAGTGCTGCTAAGTGCTGCATGCCCCCTGCCCATGGTCACCTGTCTTCTCCTCTAGAAGGGACTGTGCATACACTAACCAACTGATGGTAGTACATGGTAGATTTAAAGTGGAATGTGTAAAAGAATTGATGGTTAGAGCCAAGACAGGAAGAAAAGTGGAATTTGATGCCATGGACAAGAAGCCACTGCCTTCCCATGCTAACTTCCAGGCTAGCATGAGGAGACCAGATGGGCTGAGGTTTTCACTGGTTCACTTGGTTTCACCAAAGTCAGTCTGTTGTGGTTTCCCAGACTGCAGGACTGGAGAAAGATCTTTAGCTCTAACACACACTAGAGAGAAAGCAAAAGCCTTCAAGCAAGGAAGGTTAAATTCCTAACAGAAAATTTAGGTAAGTCAATCTTTGCCTCTTAAATTCCAGAACAGATGACCTGACATTTGGTGGAGTATCCAGGACTAGGGAACTCTGGCTGAGACTCAGTCTAGGGACCTTGACACATGCAAATGGCTTTAGCACTGCTTCCATGGACAAATTGGGTATCTAAAAGGGTCGAGGACCTGGCATAGGGTTTTAAAGCAGTTTTCTCCAGGCTTCTAGAATTTGCTTGTCCAAAGACAAATGGGTGAAGAGATGATTTGACAGAATTTGTATATACAAATGAAAGTGACCTGTCCAAAATGTGGGAGTTGACTAGACTGGAAGTAGATAAATATTGGTTTCTGCTGGGCCTCAATCTTCTTCTAGTAGAGGTTTCCTCTTTCAGGGGTCATCCACACAGAAAACCATGATGGCTGTAAAACAGTGAAAGGAGTTATCATTTCCCTGGGCCATTCCATACTATTCCACATGCCTATGTGGGGTGGGCAATGGGCCTCACCATAGTGGTCTTATTTATTCCATGGTGGAGATGCCTGTGCCAGGAAGTGCCACCAAGGAACAGAATACACTCATAGGTCCAGTCTCCACACCTGTCAGGATTCTGAATGTGGGACTAGGAGGTAAGGTGGGGTATGGATTGCAAAGTTCTCTGCTGAACCAGGTCCTGTGTCTCCTGAAAGGATGAGTAGTACAGAGGGCCACGTTAATGAACCAGCCTGAAACAGCAAAGATCAAATCCCGTGACTACTGGTGGTGTTGCTCTATGAAGGGCAGTAATGTCAGTGAGAGAGAGACCCCACAAAGACCCCCTGGAGACCTCTGCACAGATCCACACTGAGACCTCCAGAGACTCCACAATATCTTCAGAGATTCCCACAGAGACCTCCATAGATACTGTCACTGAAACCAACAGAGAGGTCCCAAAAGAAGCCCCCCAAATCCCTCCAACTAAGAGATATTCATAGACTACAAATGAGATCCTCAAGGAGATTTCCAACACAGACCCACATCAAGAACAATTTCTCAAAGACACTTGGAGAGAAACCTCAGACAGAGACAACACACTGAGAAGACAGACCTCCCACAGAGAACTCATATCCATTCTTAGGAGCCTGTGCAGCCACACAAGAATAGGTCTTTTGCAGTGCCCCTTACCAAAGTGGACATACATGAAGGAGATCTTCAGCTGAATCTAGCTCCTTGGAATGCCCACATATTTGTGTATTTGAATAATGTCATTTTTTCTTCTAAAAAAGTGTTACAGTTTCCACATGCAAATCTGTAAAATCCTTTCCTAAAGATCTGTAAATTCTTTCCTAATTTTTCATTAGCTTGAGTACTGACCCCAAGTTTAAGGAATCACAAACTTCAAAAATGAGTAAACTTCTGCCAACATCTCATCACAGATAACAAAATATTTGGGTGGTGATGGGAATGGAACTCAGTAGGAGTGTCTATGGAGGTCTTGTAGGTCTCTGGAGGCCTCAGCATGAGGGATTTGTGAAGTCTCTGGAAGTCTCAGTGTTGATCTTTGTTGGTGGCTCTGTGGAGGTCTCTGATGGGGACTCTGGAGGGTGTCCCTGTCACTGGCCTGATTGTCTTTCCTAGAGAAGTGCACCAGAATTTACAGTCAGATGGAAACTTCTCATATTATGCAAATGTCCTACCACTGAGCTATACCCAAATTCCTGATGAGATTTATCTCAATTTTAGTAATCAACCATCAAAATGGCATAGAGGACTGCATTTTTGTTTTATTGGGGACAAGTCTTGAACTCAAAATTACTGAGTTTCTAGGTTGGAAAAATGATGAAGTGGGTGCTCAGTAAAAGCACTTGGGAGCAAGATGAACCAGCAGACATAAAACTGACTCACTCTAATTTACTTTCACCTGCACAAAGGATTGTGGTGGAAAGGATGGATTATCCTGGAGGCAGGGCAATAAAAGGAGAATGAGCTCCAGTCCACATGCAAAGGCAAGCATCATATCCATTGCTCAGGTGATGAAGCTGGGGTTCAGCCATGCGGGATTATCACTCTTTAGAGGAAAGAGAGGATTCTCCATCATCTAAATTGCACTGTGTCATTTGGACAAATGAGTCCTGAAAGTCTCTTTAGCAATGGAGAGTAGGGCCCAGGCCTATGTCACAGAGCTGTGCCCTTTCACCACAAAGGAATCCTGTCATTCGGGGAAGGACAAGAAGAGGAATCAGCACCACACCTCTGCCCTGCCCTCCAGCCAACATGTCCTCCACCCTACCTGGGCCTTCTAGATCTTTCCTTTAAACTCCACTTGCTCACCCTGTCAGAGAAGACCTCAGTCTATTCAATATTCTTTTCTCCTGGAACACAGACATCACATGCTTCCTTGTGGCTCTTTGAGCTCCATCAATTTCAAAGTGTTTGAAAATTCTTATTATCTCTGGAATTTTTATTTCTCCGGGATTATTACTTTCAGGATCTCTTTGAAATTTCAATTCTTCTATACAATATGTTCTTGCATTGATCAATTCAGCATAGAAATGAAATTTCTCTAATGCTTATTTACTTATGCTAATTTTAAATAAAAGCTTTCCAATTTTACTTTACATTTATAATTATCTATTCACAGCACACTTTTCATAACTCTTTATATAAAGTATGTTAATGCCAAATTATGCCATTATACATGAACTCTCTCATTATTTTTTGCATTACAATACTTAATACACTTTTATACCACAATTTATCATATGCCTGTTTGTATATAAGGTATGTTGGCACCAAATTCACATCTTCATACGTGTATTTTTTATAATAATGACCATCTCCTTCCACCATCCTTGCTATTCCCCTTCTCCCTCCCTTTCCCTCCCACTCATATTCCCTATCTAGAGGTAACCTTCCTCCCATACTCTCCCTCCCTACCCCACTGGCTCTAGGCTCAGCGATTCCTTTGACACAGAATGTACAACTTAAAAAGAAATTCTAAAGGAAGGCTTTGGAATGGAAGAAACAGTTCATTTTTTTATGGGCCAGAATATATGTGCCTTGACCAGGCAAACTTCATTTTACCCTGACACTCCATTTCACATAAGAAGTGTTTCTCCCATAAGAAAATCCACCTCAGCCACCCTGATCTTGCTTAGCATACTCTGCTTAGAAATGCACAGCCTTGGAAAATATTTCTGTTAGTCTTATGTAATGCAATTGTTCTCTTTTTAGTTCTCATTTGTTTTCCACTGTTCCCTGACTGTGCTGGGTCATTCTGAACCACTCCCTTCATTGCTATGGTTTTGACTCACTGGTGGCTTTTTTTTCACTATAAGACTGCACCGTATCTTCTACAAGGGGCCAAAGGTTGCTACAACGTCTTCTACAAGGAGATGACTTGCCTAATGTCCTTCTGACCCACTAGTGAATACAGGTTCCATGTCTTGCTCCAAGACTCACCCAGTGATTTATTTCAAACATGCCACAACACATTCTTAGATTTGAGAACACTGGATTTATTTGTAAAAGGGTGTATGAGGGTGGGGGATTATATTTGGGGGTTTCTGTGTGTGTGTGTTTATGTGTGCATGTGTGTGTCGTGATGGGCAAAGGTGCGACATATGCAGTTGAGGGAAGAAATAAAGAATGTACATGTGCTAGTGCCATTTTCAATGCTTTCTTCACTCAAATGACTCAACACAACTTCATGCTATAAGTTCTTTTTTTTTCAATATTTTGTTTTAGTTGTAGTTGAACACAATACCTTTATTTTATTTAATTTTTGTGTGGTGCTAAGGATTGAACCCAGGGCCTTGCATGTGCTAGGCAAGCACTCTACTACTGAACTACAACTCCAGCCATTCTATAAGTTCTTAAGAAAATGACAATCCCTATGATGGGCACTGCAATAGACATAATCAATTCAAAACCAACAATTCTAGGACAATTCTAAGCACTACATACATACTTAATCATGACAGACATTCCCTCTGCTTGCTAAGCTCAAGTGCCAGATCTAGAGTCTCAGGTCCTGGTCCTTAAGTCCAGCAGATGCACACTCACTCAGACTCCACAGTGATCAGGTCAGGAATCTATGGAGGCTTCTCATTGGGTGGAGCTGAAGGCTAGTTGAGGAGAGGGTCATAAGGAGAAGCTGCTGTTCTCATCCAGCGTCAAGATGTGGCTGTAGAGTTGCAGAGTGGTAAGAATGATGCAGAAGATCAGGTAGATGATGAGAAGAGTTGGGATGTCAGTCCACATGTCCTCATCAGACTCTCCAGCATGTAGGCATCAATGTCATTTGGCTAAATATCTGTTCATTTAATACATGATTTATACTAAATTTTGGGGTTTCTGCTTGCCCTTTCAGTCTCTATCAGCTGTTACTGGGTTTCTTAGTGATGTCTTTCATTTTAGGGTTAGGACATTCTAGGGTCTGGTGGTTTCTGCCACAATCTCTCACCTCTGATTTTTATCAGGGTAAAGGCAAATGACAGTGACTTCACTCTTGAGTTTTATCAGGGTTGTGGAAAATGACTTATTTTATTAGACTCTGCCTAATAACAACATTAGAGGGCTCTGAAGGTTTGTCTGGAGGGAATTCCAGTTTTATTTTAACAAGGAGTTTTAAAATGGAGTTACTTAGGCTAAGGCCATCCTTACACTGTGTGTGTAGACATGAATCCTAAAATTCTCTTGAAGTTTAACTTTTACCGATTTTACAAAAACAAACCTACTAAAAACATACAAAAGTATAGCTTGAGAGTTTATTTCAATTTTTGTACTTAATTTTGTAAATTTGCAATAATCATGTATCAATTCTTTTGTCTAAACCCTCTAGTTGAAGATAGTAAAATAAATTTGAAAAGCTTTTATTTAAAATTATCCTAACTAAATAAGCATAAGATAAATTTCAGTTCTATGCTAAGTTGATCAAGGCAAGAACATATTGTATGGAAGAGTTGAAATTTCAAAGAGAAGAGATCCTGAAAGTAATAATCCCAGAGAAATAAAATTTCCAGAGAAAATAAGAATTTCCAAAACCTTGAAATCATGGGGCTCAAGCAGAGATTTACAAGAAAGCAGGTGATATTTGGGTTCCAGGGGAAAAGAATACTGAATAGACTGAGGTCTTCTCTGACAGGGTGGGCAACTGGAGTTGGAAGTAAAGATCTAGAAAGCTCAGAAAGACAGAGGACATGCTGGCTGGAGGGTGGGGCAGGGGTATGGTGCTGCTTCCTCTTCTTTTCTTGTCCATTCCCAAATGACAGGATTCCTTTGTGATGAGAAGGCACAGCTCTGTGACATAGGCCTGGGTCCCATTCCCCATTCCTAAAGAGAACTCTCAGGACTCATTTGTCCAAGTGACACAGTGAAATTCAGATGAGGGAGAATCCTCTTTCCTTTAAATAGTGTTAATGCCGCATGGCTGAAACCCAGTTTCATCACCTGGGCAATGGATATGATACTTGCCTTTGCATGTGGCCTGGGGATCTTTCTCCTTTTTTTGCCCCACCTGCAGGGTAATCCATCCTTCCCACTACCAAGGAAAAAAGAAAAAGGAAGGTAAGAAAACCCTTAGGTCACATCCAACAACAACAAAAACAATTCTCTTTTGTCTAATTTCCTTTCCACTTTTCCAAAATAATTAGACACACTTCTCAGGACAGAATAGAGGATCATTATGGGGTAGTCAGGGCAGGGCAGAAAGAGAACGCACTAGGATTTATCCTATCTGAAAGTCTCAGTCCACATATAGAGGTCTTGACTTCTGAGAGTGCTGGGAACCTGTGGAGAAATACAGGCCCTGAGCACTGCTCCATCAGTCACCTTTTCCTGGTAAGTGTCTCTGAAACAAGGCTTTCCTCTGAATTGGCTGAAGTGGGCCTGAGGGCCTCCATCACAGGCTCTCAGGTCACCTCTGGCCTTAGGAAGCAGAACCTTGCCTGGCAGCTGAGAAGAGCCTGTGGAAATGACTCTATTCTTAAGCAGAGGATCAGTGACTAAGGACATTCAGGGTGTAGTTTATGGATAAAATCCCCTTTTGTTCTTTCCACAGAATAAAAATGAAGTATTTTAAAACTTTAAAATTGTTCTCTGAATAAAAGGGTTTCCACTAGCTAACTGTAGAAGTCCTGCTGTTCAGAAACATGGAATATCTACAACTGGTCAAGCAGAGCATAGAGAGAACTGGGTCTCAGCCTCTTTTTGTATATTGTCTGTCAGCATGTGAAGGTGAAGAAAGTGCTATACTAGAGCAGGAAGAAGAGTGGACCTCTGAAAGGTAAGGCTCTGCGTTTTTACCCCAGAGGTGGTTTGTAGTCCCATTTCTCCAAGAGTTCAGAGCCCCAGAAGATGTTGGTTGCAAAGACCTGAGAGGGAGGATGCTGGGAAGGAAATCATCATACCGGAGACACTTTTCAGTTTTGTGCTTGGAAAATGTGGTGGGCCAGGTGTGGATGACCTCCAGTAGGGTGGTGTGGGCGGCACTGGAGCAGCAGTGCCTGCCTAGATATGGAGATGGGACTTTCAGGTCCAACTGAGGTCAAGCTGTTTCATTTTGTTAAGGCCAATTTCTCTTTGAGGTAACCAATCCTTTCCTACGATAAGGTGCTTGTGAGGATCATGGAGGTGGATGGAGGTAAAAACACTCTGCAAATGATAAAATGTGGCTCTTCCCAGAGTCTTTATATGACTCTCACTGGTCATTTAGACTTGGACACTGAGACTTAGCCTCCAGTCTCATCTCCCATGATCTCCCCCAAGGGGGATTGCACTTAACATCCTGTAAAATCTGGGATCCTCCCTTCTCTACCACAATTCATTTTCCATTTCCAGCTTTGGGCAATCACCTGAAGACAATCTGATGGAGATTCAGAATCTGACTTTACTTCTGCAAAGATGAGGAATTTTCCAGTTCTCTATAGTGTTCTTCCCATCTGGATCTGTTATGTGATCCCTGAGGCTCAAGGCTGAAGCTAGTAGGAAGACTCTACTAGCTTAGAGTGGAATATGACCAAAGCCCTGGTGTTAGGAAAAGCAAGAGCTTGGTGAAGCCAGTGTGTAAGGCAGTGGAGGGTCTATCGGCCACAGGTTTTCACTCCTACCTAGCCTCTGGGCCCTTCATGCTCTTGTCTAAAGCTTGTGCCTCTTGTCTCCTGCAGTCTCCTAGGGAAGCTCTAGGACAAGAACAGTTCTCCTAAACCGCTACATGAAGATACTCCAGGTGAGGTGTTCATGCAAGGGCCTGCTAGAGTTTAAGTGCCACCTCGTCAACATTTGGAAGATCCTTCTACCATATTACCCCCATTAGGTTCTCTAGTTCCTCTGACGAAACACACTCTGTCTCTGGCCTCATCCTTATCAGAAGAACATGAACACAAGTCTGACTTGAATAGAATCTCACTGGACATTGTTCCACAGAGCTCCCTTGTAGGTCACTCATATTGGGCATCCCTGATCACAGCCATCTCAGGCCTAGACTGCATAAGCCATTCAATTTCATTCCTCTCCTGGTGGTGGGCAACCGCCAAGCTCTTATATTTCTCTACCTGGGTACATAGCAAATCCAAGCAAGAACATCTTTTCCACCATCCATCAGACACCACACTCTGGGTAGACCCCACACGTTGGCAGGTAGAATCTGGAGGCCTCTCTTTCATCAACTCTGATGTACAGACACTGCTGGAAATGCTGATCACCAAAAGAGTAGAACTAAACGTGTGGAAGGAAAATTTTTAAAATGTGCCCTCTTTCAAACAAATGAGTCCAGATTATACCGTATATTCTCTGGGAAACATGTTGGAGTCACTGGGTGGCGGGAGAGACACCACTACACAAACCTTCTGGAACACAAAAGAAAAACCAGAGAAGCTTCATGATTCTCAGAATTTCTTTTACCACAAGGTCTTGGTGGGGAGCCTTTAGAGAAAAAATACAGCCAGCTGTTCTGGGGCCTGCCCTCTCTGCACAGTGAGTCCCTGGTGGCTACTGCCAGGGTCTCTAAGAGGTCCTCTACTGCACAACGTAAACATGTAGCATTCAACAAAGTCTCAGAATCTCTCTCAGTACAATATCAGGATGAAGAACTTCCACAGCTTTCCCAGGAGGAGCCCTTGGCCCAGGAGAAGGCCCAATTCTAACTTTTAACATAAAACTTGTCCCCATCTGTGGCTCTGGGTCAGACTCTGGCTAGTACTTCATACACTTTTCCAAACCTACCACCTTCTTCATCCCAGATTAAGTCTGGCACAACAACTAGCACTAAATCTGAAAAGGAGGCACAGTCTTTCTTCCCAACTGAAGATCAACATTCAGAATGTCCCTTGCAGAACTGAAGGGAATGGAAAAAGGTCTTAGTGTCTGAGATCAAAAATACTCTGGAAGTCATTAACCAGCCAGCTCTCAACCTTCCCCACGGAAGCTAGGCCTCCTAAATTTCTAATTCTGTCTCCATAGTTGCTGAGGATTCTACCAGCCAGGAGCTAGAGAACAGATTCGAGCAACATATTCAAGGGGAGTTAATCAGTGATCAACAACAGCTCAGCCCTCCCTATAGATTTCTAACATCTCAGGAACAGATGCAGCCTCAGGATAAATTTTCAGGAAAGAGTCAGTGCAGGAAAAATGACAACCTGGCCCTTCACAGCCCACCCAGTAAGCACTTTCTGGGAAGGGTTTGAAGAAGATGGAGTCCAGGCACACTGAAAGACTCTCTACTATGGGCTCTGCAACATTCAAACTAGTTTTCCCAAACAAGGGTCTAGAGCCAGAACTGTAGAGGCAGCCAGTACATTTATCCTGGATTTCAGGAGCACCTCATAGAAAGTTTAGAATGACACAATAAGGAGGTTTCAGAAAGATACTTGAGGAGGACCAGGAAGGGTATTTCAGAAAGTTACTTATCTACAGGCACAGACAAAAAAAATATGGAAAAAATCCTGGAAGACCATCTGGGCAGAAAGTTAGTGAAGATCAAGGAGGGCATCATCCCTGTGTATGTGCATGAATCCTAGCTTGCTGACAACTATGCTTTTCCAAAATCCTACATGCCACAAACCCCATCCATCTAGCCTCCTTCAAGAATCAGCAATCTTATGTGAACAACTTTCAGGAGCTTTTTTTCCTTGAACTTCCAGGAACTCACCTGAAGCTAGAAACACATATTATGAGGTCTCAGGTGAGGCACAGGTGGAGTCCATCCCTCCAGGCTCTTGATCCCATTAATCGCCAGTTAGGTGAGGCTCTAGCCTAAACCCACTCACAGCCTATTTTTCCCTCCTCAGCCTCCCTTGACTAAGAGGCCTTTTCCAATGCCCAGGTTGAAAGTGTCCTGGAAGAAATTCCTCAGAAAGGTCTGGGAAAGAGAGTGATAAGAAATATTCATTTCCTACTTTACAGAATCCCCTTCCTTCATTCTCACCTTCAGAGGTACAGAGGACCTAGAAAGGAACCCCAGTGGGTGGCAGTCATAGGACCTCACAGGCCTCATGCCTTCTCATACCTATAGCCTTCTGATGATGAAACAGCAGAGCAGAGTTACTAGGGGGATTTGAAAAGCTACCTGGAGCCTAGTCCAAGTGTGGATGTGGCCAGGTAAGAGACACAGAGAGTAAAGATGTGGTCTCAAGAGACCCATGTCATGGTGTGACGATGCTGGAAGTTAAAGTATGTTCCCAATCATCAACAGCTGCAAAGATTAAGGAGAGAGAACGGTGGAGAAGGAGAAATCTTCTGAATGGGAAATGACAGTGGAAGCCTCTATAATAGCAAACTCCCAAATCATCAATGTGAATCTGAAAAACTTAGGGTCTCTGGGAAACATGAAAAGCTCCTACCCTTCTAGAATTTCTATTTCACAAGATCCAAGAGACCCAAATCTGAACACAAAGGTAGGTAGTGGTGTTCAGCTCAAAGTGGGGTTTGAATCAGAGAAGCAGTCCTAAGACCAGGTCACTGGAGTCCTGAAAGATTGCCACACTAATGAGCCCTCCACCGTCGATATCTTGCCTTCTCAGGCATCCCTGCTAACTCCCAGAGCTTTTCCAGGATTAACAAGTCAACTTCCCCAGATATATGTTATGATCTAATGAAGGGAGGGAATAGCTAGGGGCAGGAGAAATCCAAAGTCACAAATGTTATGGTTCCAGGAAAGGATGAGAATGAAATGCTTTGTCTAAATGAAAGCAAAGAGAGCTTTGGGAGGTCCAGACCAGGAGAGGAGAAAGAAAGTTCCCAAGACTGTGGGTTGAGACCTCCTGACAAAGACAAGAAAATAGACACTATTTCAAGCAAGTCCTTACCTTGCCTTACTGAGAAGGGACAATATCCTCCAGAAATCTAGGTCAAGAACAAAATGAAGAACTTTCTGCAGTCTTTTAACATTCATAAAAAAGGAAAGGGGAAGGAAAATTCCCTGAATAAAGACAAGCTCCTGACAGCTACCACCCATACCCAGAAATCAGCTATAAGCCAAATATCCAAGGACATTGGGGTGGTTGAACCCGAGGCCCTCATGACTGTTACTGGACAGATCCTGATGCACAAGCTGGGACTTCAACATAGAAGTGGTCCAACAGAGTTATTTGGGCATAAAAAGAACCCCATACCTTATTGGGTAGGCAATCCTGTCAACCCAGGAGTTTTTCCTACCCAGAGCAAAGGCAAATGATTAGAGATTGCCTCTGGTCCCCAAGCCAGATCCAAGGGCCACATTGCCAAGAACCATCGGACAGTAATTAGACCTGGAAGCCTAGGAATCCTGAGTCCCCAGCCACCCACTTCCAGCATAAGCCAATTGGGGTAAGCACTTCAAGGCCTCTTAACCATTACCCAACATGTTTTTTTCCACAAAAAAAAAAAAAAAAACAGGTCTTGTTTACCATGAGTTTTCTGGTGGAAAGCCTTTCAGGAAAAATTGAATACATGGGGAGAAAAACTGTTTGTCATCATGTGAACCCATTCTGACGACTAATGTCTTCTTCCTCTTGGGATTTTTATTGATTTTTCAATAAATGTTTCTTTTCTTTCTTTTTTTCTAATTAGACATTTTAAATTCTGTCTGTATCCTCCTGTGGGGATAGGGAGGGGTAGGGATCTGTTCTTCCTCAGAGAAGCATCTGGAAGAGACAGTAAACTCAGATGCTCACCCTCATCTCAGATTCTCTCATTGTACCTGAAGGATTCTTCATTCAATCATTACAAGAAAAAACAATAGAATGCCTTGAGACTTCTCAAGATCAGGCGACCCTGTGAAGGTCCCACTCCACAGTCTGAATCTGTCAGTCTTTCCCTTGCTTTCCCCCTCACTGGAACTTTATAAGCTTTGGGAAATGGGTGTAAAAAGGTGCCAGAGAGTCTAGTAGTTTCACATAATTCAAATTAGGCATGGGAAAGTTGGAGGTGAATTGATATGTTGATCTTGCAGTGCTGTTGAATGCTGCATGGCCCTGCCCATGGTCACCTGTCTTCCCCTCTAGAAGGGACTGTGCATACACTAACCAACTGATTGTAGTACATGATAAATCTAAAGTGAAATTTGTAAAATAATTGAAATTTGTAGCCAAGAAAAGTGGAAGAGTGAAATTGGATGCCATAAAGAGTGCCACAGACAGGAAGCCACTGCCTTCCCATGCTAGCTACCAGGCTAGCATGAGACCAGATGGGCTGAGCTGTTCACTGGGTCAGCCTGAACTCATTCCAGAGTCACTCTGCTATGGTTCCCAGACTGTAGGCCTGGAAATAGCCCTTTATCTCTAACACACACTAGAAAGAATGCAAAGCATTCAAGTAAGGTAGGTTAATTTCCTAAGAGTAAATTTAGTAAGTCTTCTTCTGTCAATCTTTGCCTCTTAAATTCCAGAACAGATGACCTGACATTTGGTGGAGTACCCAGGACTAGGGAACTCTGGCTGTGACTCAGTCTGGGGACTTTTACACATACACATAGCCTTAGCACTGCTTCCATGGACAAAGTGGATATTTAAAAGGGTAAAGGGCCTGGCATAGGGTTTCAAAGCAGTTCTCTCCAGGATTCTAGAATTTGCTTGTCCAGAGACAAATGGGTGAAGAGATGATCAGATAGAATTTGTACATACAAAAAAAAGTGACCTGTCCAAGATGTGAGAGTTGACTAGACTGGAAGGAGATAAATATTGGTCTCTGCTGGGCCTCACTCTTCTTCCAGCAGAGGTTTACTCTTTCAGGGGTCATTCATACAGAAAACCATGATGGCTGTAAAACAGTTGGAGGAGGGATCATTTCTCTGGCATATTCCATACTATTCCACATGTCTATGTGGGGTGGGCAATGGGAACTCATATAGGGGTCTTATTTTTCCCTGGTGGAGAGTCCTGTATCAGGAGGTGCCACCAGGGAACAGAATACACTCATAGGTCCTGTCCCCATATCTGTCAGGACCCTGAAGGTGGGACCAGGAGGTAAGTTGGAATATGGGTTCCAAAAACCTCTGCTGAACCAAGTCCTGTCTCTCCTGATAGCCACTGTAGCCTCTAGGGTGGACCCAGCAACAAGAATGGAGCTTGGGACAAGAAGGACTGGAAAGGATCTGGAGTCTTTAGCCTATCATTGCTGGATTATCTCAGGGATGCAAACTGTAACTTACAGGAATAAAGGGGCTGAACATGAACCTCAGAGTTCCTGAAAAGATTAGTGTTACATATGGCAATGTTGATAAACCAGACTAAAAAAGCAAAGAAAAAAAAGCAGTAGGCTTCTCCTACTGCTCCTCCTCTATGAAGGGCAGCAAGGTCAGTGAGAGGGAGACACCCCATAAAGACCCCATGGAGACCTACAGAGAGACCTGCATTGAGACTTCAGAGACCCCACAAGATCTACAGAGATTCCCACAGAGTTCTCCATAGATACTCCCACTGAGACCACCACAAAGGCCCAAAAGAGGCCCCATAAGGTCCTCCAACTAAGATATTCAGAGACCCAAATGAGATCCTTCTAGAGATTTCCAACAGAGACCCACATCAAGAACAATTTCTCAAGGAGACTTCAAGAGAAACCTCAGAGACAATACACTGATAAGACAGACCTCCCACAGAGAACTCATATCCACTCTTAGGAGCCTGTGCAGTCACACAAGAACAGGTCTTCTGCAGTGCACCTTACCAAAGTAGAAACACAGGAAGGAGATCATCAGGTGAACCTACATCCATGGAATGCTGATGTATGTATGTATTTGTACAATGTCATTTTGCTCCTGAAGAAGCTTTTCAGTTTCCATATGCAAGTCTATAAATTCCTTTCCTAATGATCTGTAAGTCCTTTCCTAATTTTTCATTAGCTTGAGTTCTGATCCACAATTTAGGGAATCACAACCTCCAAAAATGAGTATACTTCTGCCACTATCATAACTGATAACAAAATATTTTGGTGGTGCTAGAAATGGAACCCAGTGGAAGTGTCTATGGAGATCTTGTAGGTCTCTGGAAGTCTCACCATGAGGGATCTGTGGAAGTCTCTGAAAGTGTTGGTCTTTGTTGGTGGCTCCATGGAGGTCTCTGATGGGGACTCTGGAGTGTGTCCCTGTCACTGGCCTGATTGTCTTTCCTGGAGAAGTGCACCAGAATTTACAGTGAAATGGGGCCTGCTCATGTAAGGCAAATGTCCTACCACTGAACTATACCTCAATTCTTGATGAGATAAAGGTTTTATTTGAATAACTTTAGTATTCAACCATCAAAATGGATAGAGGATTGCATTTTTGTTTTGTTGGGGACAGGTCTTGAACTCAAAATAGCTGACTTTTTACATTGGAAAAATTATGAAGTGAGTGCTCAGTAAAAGCACTTGAGAGCAAGGTGAACCAGCAGACATGTGACTCGCTCTCATTTACATTCACCTACACAAAGGATTGTGCGGCTGCCAAATTTTCTGAAATATATCTTTTTAAAAATAAAACAAGCCATGCTCTCAAACATAAAACTTTTCAGAAATAAGAGATTAAATTACAAATCCTAATGCTTTAATAATACCCTCAGTGGTACTAAACACTGTGACCCTAGGCTGTGAAATGGTACACCATGACCAGTGCTAAACCATAGCAGAGGGTGGGCAACCCAGGGGTTGGTAAGCTGTTCTTCTTGAGTCTTCTGCGGAAATTGTATGCACAGTATAGAAGGGTCCTCAAGTGGTGCTGAGCAGTTTCAGTTTCACTTGTTTCCCATTCCCCAAAGACAATAATGATGTAAAAGTGTTAAATGGAAAATTTCAAAAATATGTTTTCAACAATTTATATAAATTTTCTACATAATTATTAGTTACTGTTAATATCTTATGTCTAACTTATGTCAATCTCTATCATAGATGTGTTATATATGTACACACATATATGTATGTATGTATGTATATATGTATGTGTATATATTAATATAAAAATATACATATGGAATATCATGGGAAGATTTTTTTAGATCATGTAAGCAATTCTAGGTAAAGAAAAGATGACTATAGTGGCTTGACTAGAAAGGCACGAGTGTTAAAATATTGGACAAAATTAAACATTAGATCAGTATCTGACATGCCAATTTAAGCCTAGAAATATAAGAAACATTTTCTTCCACTGCATTACTTCAAGGGTTCTGAGAGATTATTTAAGTAATAATGCAGTTTGACACAAGGCAACACCTGAAGTTGTTAGTACTTGTCACTTAAGTATGACAAGTTGAGAAGCAGAAGTATTTCAGTTTTGATTTCAAAAGCAATTTCTTGGACACATCTTAGATACAGACAATGTGGTAAAATAAAAGCCTACCACTGTAAACTACCTTCCTTACCCTTATGCTGTAGGGATATTGTTGTTTCACACACAGTTATTTTTAACAGAAGAATGGGTCAGATACACTTGCCAAGGTGAACCAGATATCATTAAGTTTCAGTGAATGTTTGGAAATGTTGCAACTTGCTCCCAGACATGACCATCAAATGACATATTTCATGGGACCATGATACTGTCTTCAATGATGCTTAAATACAAAAAAGGTGGTGGGAAAAACTGCCAATTTACAAATTTTAGAACATAAATGTTTGTGCTCTCTGGAGCAGAAGTCTATTTTTAAAATTATCCTATTGTTTTCAGGGGTTATCATGTTTATGTTCTTTTTATCAGGGTCACATTTTCCCCCTCAATCACCATATGGATATTTTAGTAGTGTTCACATTCTTCCTCATTAAAAATGCTATGAAAATGAACAGTATTTGTTTTGGTCAGCTTTTTCAATGCAGTTACTAAAGGACCCAACCAGCACAATTGCATGGGGAGAAAACTATATTTGAGGGCTCATGGTTTCAGAAGTCTTAGTCCAAAGAAGGCTGACTTCATTCCTCAGTGCTCTAGGTGAGGCAGAAAATCGTGATGGAAGAGTGTGGCAGAGCAAAATGGCTCACAAGGTGATTAGGAAGTAGCAGGAGATATACTCCATTCTCCAGATATAAAATTTAAGCCCCATAGCCATGCCCCCAATGAACCCCTTCCTCAGGCCATACCAAACCTGCCTCCAGTTAATCCCATCTGGGATTAATTCACTGATTAGATTAAAGCTATAACCCATTTGTGTCTCCTCCAAACATTCTTATATTGTCTCACAAGTGAACTTTTGGGAGACACCTCACATCCAAGCCATAACACAAACATTCAAATATTATAAATGGTTTCTTCATTTTATGTTATTACTCATTGATACTATACTGTTCTCTTCAGGAGTTAAGTTGCAGGGCTTATTAGAATCCTTGGCCCACCACTGGCACAAGAAATTTCATGACCAATAGAGATAAGAATATTAAATGAATGGTAACAGTAGGCCCAAGCTGAGACAATTTGAGGGAGGAAGAATAAAATAATCAAAATCTTATCAGTGAGCATAATATTGATTAATTTATACATTATCAAATATATAAAATTTGGGAGTAGGAGAGTTAAGTCAATATTAGAAAATGCATTCAAGTTTGCAAGGCACTTCACTCTCTTGGTCTGTTTATTCCCTCAAGTATTGACTGGGTTTGATTAGGAGACCTATAAGTTTTCATTAGTTTCTCAAACTCTTAGATTTATGTCTCCCAATTGAAGCTAAAAGTTTCCCTGAGGCTTCATTCCCCGCCCCCACTGGTGAGTGGAAACAGAACATAATATGCAGTGATAGATAAACAGAAATGGGACTGGTACTCACACCAAGATGTGAAAATATACAGCAGTAATACAGCAGTTGTCCATAATCTGTGATTTTGCCTTAGATCTTTCAGGTATCTGTGGTCAATCATTGTCTAAAAACATAGCATAGTACAATAAACTACTTTGAAGAACAGAGAGCACCACACCCACATAACTTTTATTATAGTATTTTCTCATAACTATTCTCCTTATTGCTTAACAATTGAACTTTATATATATATATATATATGCGCAGATACACACACACACACAATTAGTATATGTATATATGAACATGTGTATGTTTTAGCCTCCTTGATTATATTGCCTAATTCCAGTTTTAGTTGGAAAATAATGGTTTATTTTTTTGTTTGTTTGTTTCGTTTTGGTTTTGTTTTTTATTCTGCAAAAGATGGTACATCATAATTATATAGGAGATTTGAAGCCTGAGTCTCTCTCCAGAAGTTTCTGCTAGGTCTGCCTGTCCTTGAGTTGGGGAAATTCCCTCTGTGTTCAACTACACTGAGAATATCTTCAGCTGGCTTCAGATCCCCCTCACTCTGTCTCTAATATCCCTGAATTACATGAGACTAAAGAGTTAGCTCCCTCAGGAAAACCCTGGATGTTTGTACTACTGATCCACTATGGCTTTGTAATGAATGATCAAGCATGAAGAACCTGAAGGGCACACTGGATATTTTTCTTTCTTCTCAAGAAAAAGTGAAGGTACACATTGACCTATCAGTGAAAATTGAAACACACTTAAAGGTACTGGTAAAAAACAAACTAAGAACTCTTTGTCTAGTTCTAGATTCCAAACATTTGCTCCTAAGTAAATTTTTTTCTAAATACCTTAGAATCTTACATGTTATATTCAAGTCTGTGATCCATTTTGAATTAATTAATGTGAAAGATGTTAGGATAGGTTGAGAAAATTAAACCTTTAGTTTTTTCTTACGTACCATGTGTTGAAAAGATTCTCTCTCTTTTTTTTTTTCTTCAAATAGTGTTGTATCTTAGTTAAAAAGGAATTGAGCATATTTCCATGGATTCAACCCGGAGTTCTTTGTTTCACTGACCTGCCGAGTTCTTCACCTATATCACACTGATTGTTAAAGTAACCATAATGTAAACTCTCACTGTCCCATAAGATGATTCAAGTACTTTATTCTTTTTCAATAATTGTCTTAGCTATATGAGATGTCTTTCTGCATACATGTTTAAAAGCTTATCTATATGCATAAAAATTTTGCTGAGATTTTGATATAAATCCCATTAACTTCATAGATCATCTTGGAGAGAACTAACATCTTTGATTCCTCCAAACTATGAGAAAGGTTGTCTGAATTTATTTTAGATCTTTTCTTTCCACCTACTTCATGAACACTGTTTTTTCACCCTACAGATTCTGTACAAGTTTTGACAGACTTATGACTAAGTATTTTATTTCCTTTGGAACAATTATCAAGGTCTTACATTTTAAATTTCAGTTTTTGTGAATTCATTGTTGGTATGTAGAAATGTGATGGGTTTTGAAATGGAAATCATGTATCCTGTGAACTTGCTGAAGCAATTTATTATTTCTAGTAGAGTTTTGTAGATTCTCCCTGATGATCCATAGTTAATCATGTATCTGAAAATAGGACTGTTTTATTTCTTCTAATTTGTGGAAATACCACTAATGAAAGTGGACATCATCTGAGAATGAGCACATCCTCTCTTCAACTGTTAAGCATGATTTACCTAGACACTTTTTGTAGTTAAAGCACCTGATAAAGTTCAAGAAGTTCATTCTATTTCTGGTTTTCCAAGTTTTTTTTTTTAAACCACGAGAAGGTGATATACTTCTTTGTGCAATGCTGTTTTTCTGCATCAATTTACATAGCCAATATTTTTAAATCTTTTTTGTATTTTTTTTAAATTTTGAAACAGTGCCTTACTAAATGGATGAGTCTAGCCTTGAACTTGTAATCATCTTGTTTCAGTAGGAAACAGGGATTGCAGGCATGAGACATCACACCTGATTACAAATTATTTCTTCTTTAGAATGTTAATATAATGCATAACACTGAAAGTTTTGAACACCTAATATCTAGAATAAATCTCTTGAGCAATCTTGATGCCTATTTCCTTTTTTTCCCCTTTGGGTTATTTTTATCTGGTTTTGATATCAGAGGAATATTGTTTCTTTAAAGAATTATTTGGGGATTGACTATTTTCTGCTGTAGTTTGTGGAACATTGGTGTTAATTCTTTGAATGTTTGGTAAAACTTTCCAGAGAAACCATCTAGGCCTGGAGATGGTAGGGGAGAGAGTTCTGTAATTATAAATTTAGCTTCTTTAATAATTATAAGAGAAAGCTCTTCAGGATATCTATTGACTTAGATTTGGTTACCTGTGGTTTGTGAGAAATTGTTCCATTTCTTATAAGCCATGGAAATGAAGCATGTAATATGTAGTATTCACTAGTTTTCATTTTAATGGCCCCAGGGACAGCTATATCTTTTTCTCTGATTTTTTATTTATTTCAAATACCATCTCTATTTTACCCTTCTCAGTCTTCCCAGCAATTTGCTGGTTTTATTTTTTAATTTATTTTTAAGAAACCCGCTCCTTATTTTATATTCTTAATTATTTTTCTGATTTTTTAATGTCACTGATTTCCACTCTTATATTTATTTTTTTCTTCTTATGCCTATTTCCAGTTTCTCTTTTCTTTATCTAGATTCTATAGGTAGAAAATGAGACTATTGGTTCGAACTTTTCTTCTTTCATAATGTAAGCAATTAGTGCTACAAAATGTCACACTAGGCTCAGTTTAGCAATATATACACATTCTCTTGTGCTGTTTTCATTTTCATTCAACTTCACGTATTACATAATGATAAAAGGACCAATCGAGCCTTCCTTTGAGCCCCTTCCTCTTCTACCTGTACTTAGTAAAATGGATGTTGTTTAATCCTGAAGTGTCTCAAAATTTTTCTATTAGCTTTTTCATTAATTTCTAGTTTGATTTCAACATCAACTGTAAATCCATTTGTATTCTAAAATTTCTTTCAAAATTGTTGTGGTATATTTTGTGACCTAGAATATGGCCCATCTTGGTAAATTCACCATGGATTTTTGCAAAACTGTGTATTCTATTGTTGGGTGGACTGTTTCATATATATCAAGTAGTGTTGGTTGACTACTATTCAGCTCTTATACAACCTAGCTTATTTTTCTGACTACTAGCTTGATAAAATGGGATATTGAAGACGTGAACTGAATTGGAGGCTAATCTATTTCTACCACCAGTTTGTGCTTCTTATATTTAGAGTTCATGTTGTCCAGTATGTAGACATTTAAGCATGCCACATGTCTTTCTTGCCAATTGGTCCTTTTATCATTATGTAATGTCCCCCTTTATCTTGAGTAGTTAATTCTTCTCTTATGTGTACATTAACACTAACAAAAGCCAATCCTACTTGTTAAGAAGTTTAAGTTGGGGTAGTATATCATTTTTCATCCTTTTACTTTCAAGCTATCTATGCCGTTGTATTTCAAGTGAATTTCTATTAATAGTGTATTTTTGAATCATTTTCCTTTACCCACATGGACATTCTTTTTTACAGTGATAAACATATGCACTTTATGCTTATTGTAATTTTTATGTGTTAAGACTTAAGTATGTTAATTTATTTTATTGTTTCCTGAATTTTTCCTTTCTTGTTCCTAACCTTCTTATGGGTTACTGAAATACCTTTAGGTTTATATATTGATCTTTGGGCTTTTATGTAATTCTCTTAATTATTTATTTAACTTATTAGCATTACATATGTAACTTACCAGAGTCACCTGATATTGATGCTTTATTACTTCAAGAAAAGGGGTTATTAAGGTCTCTTTATCCTCTCTACTTTAAAAAAATGGAAATTACTTAATTAACTCCTATATAGGCATTGGATGCCATATCAGATGTTATTTACAATTTTCCTTCAAGTGTCAAATAGGATTTTTTCTGTTCAGATGTGGTTTAACAATTCCAAACACAGTATTTCTCACTAAATCAAACCAGATAGCCCCACCCCAAAGACCCTTGCTGTAATTAAGTATCTATTCTTGTTAGATCAGCAGGATGTCTACAGAAGTTATTGTGGTTGGTAATTTCCACTTTCTGAAAATGCCAGATCTGCACACAAAAAGGTGTGATGGAAAGCCTATAAGCTTGTTGTTCAAAAGATACTATCTCTATTTTCTTGGTAAAGACTTATAAGACTATTGTCTGGCCTTAAAAAGCACTTTCTGAGAACACAAAGAAAAAAATATTTTTATGTAAACCTCCGCTTGCCACACAGACATTCTGGGTATAAAGTTCAAAGAGTTTCCAAAATTTTTGTTTAGAGGAAGAATACTTAGGCAAGAGCCACCTTTGAACCCTGCAGTCAATAAACGTGGTTCTTGACAATTCTTCAGGTGTCCAGACTCTTCTGACATATTTCATGATCAGTTTAAAATGTTATTTACAAAAAGCTTTATTCTACTTTTACTTTTAAATATATTGAGCACTTCTAAATATATGAAGGACTAGATATTCCACATAAGGATTATCCACTCTGCGCACAGCACTGGTAAGTAAAATTGCACATGTAGCAATGGTTATATTCTGAGGTGTCTCCTAATGACTTTTTTGTCCTTAAACCTTTTCCTCCGCACTTCTCTCTACTTTCAGTCCAGTGAACAAATGCACTCCTACGTAACAGAGAGGGCTGAATAAATTCATATCCAAAAGTCATTTATAGAGGGCAAGTTTTCTATGAATTTCAACACAAAATGTACACAATGTGCTAATTTTACTAACTACTTATTCATACACTGGCAACCTCTTTAATACCTGGAGACTAGATGTTGCAAAATTAGGACTCATATACACTATATACACAGCAAAAAAAGGTACAAAACACAAAAAACTGATATCTGAAAATATCCAAGTATGAACACACTTATTATCTTTTGCAATTGCTTCCCTCCCACCTCCTCCACATCACTGAGCAAGTACAGACAGTACTCTACTGCTCATAGAGGTGGCTTAACAGTTCCATTCCCAAAAGAAAATATTTAATATGAATTTTTGCAAAAAGATATTTACACAGTAATATTTTATTACCTCTACATTTAACATACATCTTGGCACTTCTAAACATTTAGACAGATTAGATTTTTAAAGTAAGGACTCAATTTGTCCAGTACATACATGTCAGTCTTGAGTACATGCACACTCTAATAATATTTCTAATTTGAAAGTGTCTTCAAAATATGAGATTTCTGGTCCTTCATCACCCCCCCCAGTGGGCTATATAATGCTCAAATTTTCAGAAGACAATCCTTCCTAGGAATTTTAACAAAAAACATACAAAATTTGCTTACTAATTCTACTTTTGTCATAACACTGACAACCTCTTTAACATCTAGAAAGACTACAAGAAGATTAGGACTCATTTATCCTTTCTATAAACTACAAATACTGCAAAGTAAAACAAAACCCATAGACACAATGGACAACTCTTGCCTCAAAGTAAGCACATTGGCATGGTGCTCCCAAGGAACAGCACACAACTCTGTACTACTCAACAGGGAGTTGCACCCCCCCTCAAAAAAAAAGTTCATAAGAACTTTAACAAAAAGAAATTTATAAAATGTGTGCTATTTTCCAACTATATATACAGTAAGGAGGGATGAAATACATACACAAAACAATGGTTATTATATGAAAAATGTCATCTACATAACACCAGTCTGGCACAGGACCTCCTTCTCACAGCCAAAGTCTTCTCAAACTCACTGAAGAAATGTGGACAAGTGTCACTCCTAGAAGTGGTCTAACAAATCCATTTCAAAGTCACTTCCAGAAGACACTTGTGATTTTTTTAAACAAATGGGAGTTTACAAAACATTATTCTAACTCTGTCATATATTGGCAACCTCTTTACATTTAGAATGTGCAGATGTAGCTCAAGTTTTAAAAGTTTGTGTGTGGGGGGCAAATTGAGAGCAGCTTTTTCATATCATATACACAGGCCTCCTATAAACTGCCAGTAAATATTACCAAAGAATGAAGGGCGTTTCCAATCAATCAAATTTGGTATATTTCTCTTACCTTCTCTGTCTTCGGTATCAGGAGCATCAATCACCCCAGGCCACTAACCCTTCCACCTTTCGCAGTCTGAGGCTTCAGCTCACCTTCCAGGGAGTTCAAAGCCTTTCTTTGCCTTGTGGGGACAAGATGCAGTCTAGAGATGCTAGTAAGAGCCATCATGGGGACAGGGGCGCCCTAGTCTAGGCAGCTCTACTTAACACATGGTCTAGCTCTTGGACGGCCCTTCGCCTTCTTGGGAACTTAAGCCCCTGCCTGCCTCCGTGGCCTTTGGGTGGCCACCGTTCTCGCCACGTCAGGACAGGACCGCAGCCACCCGCCCCCCAAAGGCAGCACGCGCCCAACAGCTTTTTCAGCTGGGAGGGACAGGATTGGGCCAACAGTCCCAAAGCGGGGTTCAACAGTAGCAGCGGCTATCAAGTCATCTAGCCAGGGAGTTAGGCTCACCAGCTCTTCACAGCCTGAACCCACCAGTGGACAGTTATAGTGGGACCTCCTGGGGGTCTACAGGGCAGAGGCTATGGCTAGTCCCCAGCCCCCAGCTCGCCCTGGGGCACGAGGGCTCCAGAGCCGCCCCTCCCCCTCCGTGTTCTCCCTTAGGCCCAGTCCGCACTCCATTACTCACCATGTCAAATAAGACTTTAAAAACATATGAGAAGGCCCGGTCCCCACCGCCCGCGGCCTCCTCCGCCGTCCACGCGCGCTGCCATGAGGGCTCCCAGGACCCAGCGCGCCGGGTGCTGCAGTAGCCATCGCCGTCGCTCCTTCCTGGGCCGGGGCTTCCGGGTCGGGCCGGAAGTGGATTTCAGCTCCTCACCGGAATCGCCGCCTGCTGGAATGTCGGGGAGAAGCCACCGCCTCCTGTGCCGACTGCAGAAAATTCTGGGCCTTAAAGGGATGAGGAGCAGCGTGTGGCGCTGAGAGACCCGGTCCCTGGGGCTGCGGGACCCCCTTCCCGTCAGCACCCGCGGCTAGACCCAGCTCTTGGAGCTTGGTGCGGGCGGCGAGGAAGACCAGAGGGGCCCTGGGCCCGGGGACCTGGGGCTGCGCGAGACTGGCCAGAGACTCAGCCGAGAGTGCGACCGCGAGCCCCCGGCAGCCCCAGATAGAGAGCCTGGGCCAGAGGGTCCGGTCTGGCTGCAGCCGGCAGTTCGAGGCCCTGCGACTCAGGAGCAGTAGGCGACTGCCGGTCCCTGAGCCAGTTCCACCCCAGCCCCAGAGGGAGTCTCAGGTCCCCTCCTCATGGCTCGCAGACTTCCCTCTGTTTTCCCCTTGTGCTTTCTGGAGGATTTTATGTCTAGCTCTAGAACTGCCTTCTGCTAACTCTCTAGGTTTGCTTTGGGAGATAACTTGTTTTGCTCCAATCCGCATTCCCTTTCCTTGACCCTCATCAATCGGATGCTCTAGATGACTGAATGGAGTTTTGAGTTGGACTTTTGTGTCCCCGTTGGAATGGGGCTGGATCCTAGAGCACTGGGGGTCGGGTGGTGGTGTTACTGTGAAATGCAAGTTGGATAAAAGGAGGACCTCTCGTCAAGGGTCCCAATGAGTGGCACACAGGCGCCTATCATGGAGAGGTTTCCCCTCAAAAAACCTATAAGGCATGGAAGTATTTTGAACAGAGAGTCACCAACAGATAAGAAGCAGAAAGTTGAACGCGGTGCATCACAGGTCTTGTTCAGCGTTGTGTAATCATCCAGAAAGGTGACAATGGATTTGGGCTGACAGTCAGTGGAGACAATCGTTCATTCTGTGAAAGAAGGTGGAGCAGCCATGCGGGCTGGAGTACAGACAGGTGATCGAATCATGAAGGTGAATGGAACTCTGGTGACTCATTCGAACCATTTGGAGGTGGTAAAACTAATCAAATCTGGTTCTTATGTAGCTCTCACTGTTCAGGGATGCCCTCCTGGGTCGCCCCAGATTCCACTTGCTGAATCTGAAGTAGAACCATCAGTCATTGGACATAAGACTTCCATCATGACATCCCCTCACTCACCTGGAGCATCTGGGAATATGGAGCAAATCACTAGTCCTGTGCTCATGGGGGAAGAAAGTAATGTGGTTCATAACCAGAAAGTAGAAATTCTGAGAAAAATGTTGCAGAAAGAACAGGAACGGCTACAGTTATTGCAGGAAGATTACAGCCGAACACCTGCCCAAAGATTGCTAAAAGATATACAGGAAGCCAAGAAACACATTACTCAGCTGAAGAGCAGTTATCCAAAGCCACAAGCTCTGCTCAGGATGGAGCTGTAGTTACTCCCTCCAGGCCTTTAGGTGATGCCTTAACAGGCAGTGAGGCAGAAATGGAGCCTGGAAATGAACTGGGCAGGACTGACTGGAGCAGTGGAGATGCATCTCGGCCTAGTAGTGACAATGCAGATAGTCCCAAGAGTGGCATGAAAGAGAGGATTTATCTAGAGGAAAGCCCAGAGAAAAGTTAAGCAATTCAGGACACTGACACGTAGTCACTTGTTGGGAGTCCCTCAACCTGTGTTGCACCTCATATAATTGGAGCAGAGGATGATGATTTTGGTACTGAACATGAAAAGATCAATGGGCAGTGCAGCTGTTTCCAGAGCATTGAGTTGCTAAAATCTCGCCCTGCTCACTTGGCTGTTTTCTTACACCATGTAGTTTCACAGTTTGACCCAGCAACATTGCTCTGTTATCCCTATTCAGACCTGTACAAACAGACCAATTCCAAAGAAACTCATTGCATCTTTCTTGAGTTTCATCAGTTCTTCCTGGATCGATCTGCACACCTGAAGATTTCTGTTCCTGATGAAATATCTGTAGATCTAGAAAAGAGGAGACCCAAACTTATTCCTGAGGATCTACATCACCACTATATCCAAACTATGCAAGAAAGAGTCCACCCAGAAGGTCAGAGGCACTTGGAAGATTTTCAGCAGAAATGTAGTATGGGACTGACCTTGGCTGAAAGTGAGCCAAGGGAGAATTTGGGAGAAGAGTGGGCATGCGCAGAACAGATCATTGCCAAAATTGAAGAAGTATTGTTGACTGCTCAGGCTGTAGAAGAAGAAAAAGAGTTCCACAATGTAGTATGTTGTTATTCTGTATATGAAGCATTTGGGAGTAAAAGTGAAAGAACCTCGAAATCTGGAGCACAAACGGGGTTGGATTGGATTCCTTCCAAAAATCAAGCAAAGTATGAAGAAAGATAGAGAAGGCAAAGAAAAAGGGAAGCAAAGAGGATTCCCTAGCATCTTAAGACCCCCAAGGAGACCAAGTCATCATGACAATAGTGCAATTGAAAGGGCCATGGAACTATAGAAGCCACTCCACCCTAAACATTTATCCATGCCTTCATCTGTGAGTCTGGAACCCCAGGACTCTGCTAAGGTGCGGCCATATGGCTTAGAAAATGAAGGAACAGACACTGGATACCTTTCTGCCAATTCCGTGTCCTCTGTGGCTTTAGGGTCCACTCTTTCCCAGGAAGTAGGGAAAGAAAATGTTATAGGATCAAAACAAGTTGGAGAAACACCAGCATCTGGAGACTCATTGGATGGCACACCTCATATTCCCAATACTATATTTGATTTCCCACCTCCTGCATTAGACCAAGTGCAGGAGGAGGAGTTTGAAGTAGAAAGGGTGATGGAACACAGGACACCAAAGCCCTTTAGAAAGTTTGACAGCATAGCCTTTGGAGAAAGTCAAAGTGAGGATGAACAATTTGAAAATAACCTAGAGACAGAGCCACCCAACTGGCAGCAGCTTGTTAGTAGAGAAGTGTTACTGGGACTCAAACCTTCTGAAATCAAAAGACAGGAAGTAATTAATGAATTATTCTACACCTAGAGAACTCATGTTCAAACATTGAAGGTTCTTGATCAAGTATTCTATCAGCGAGTATCCAGAGAAGGAATTCTTTCACCTTCAGAACTACAGAAGATTTTTTCAAACTTGTAAGATATTCTTCAACTTCATATTGGACTGAACAAATGAAGGCTATTTGAAAGAGGAATGAGACCTCTGAAATTGATCACATTGGGGAAGATCTGTTGACCTGGTTCAGTGTATAAGGAGAGGAGAAGTTGAAACATGCTGCTGCTAATTTTGCAGTAATTAACCTTTTGCTCTGGAAATGATCAAGTCTCTTCAGAAAAAGAAATCTCATTTCCAGACATTTGTACAAGATGCTGAGAATAATCCACTTTGTCCTCAGCTGAAAGATATCATTCCCACCCAAATGCAGAGGCTTACTAAATACCCACTTCTTTTGGATAACATTGCCAAATACACAGAATGGCCAATGGAAAGGGAGAAGGTGAAGAAAGCTGCTGATAACTGTCATCAGATCTTAAATTATGTAAATCAGGCTGTCAAGGAGGTAGAAAACAAATAGCACTTAGAATATTATCAGCATCACCTTGATGCCTCCAATTTGAAGTACCCAAATGTTGAAGAACTCAGGAATTTGGATTTAACAAAAAGGAAGATGATTCATGAAGGACCATTGGTTTGGAAGGTGAATAGAGACAAAAGTATTGATCTGTACACATTGCTGCTGGAGGACATTCTTGCTTTGTTCAAAACAGGATGATAGGCTGGTGTTAAGGTGTCATAGTAAGATTCTGGCATCTTCAGCTGATAGCAAACACACATTTAGCCTGTCATTACGTTGAATACAGTGTTGGTTCAAAAAGTGGCAACAGATAACAAAGCTTTATTCGTCATCTCCGTGTCAGACAACGGAGCCCAAATTTATGAATTGGTGGCACAGATAGTCTCTGAAAAGACTGTCTGGCAGGACCTAATCTACAGAATGGCTGCCTCAGTGAAGGAACAATCCACAAAGCCAATTCCATTACAGTCAACAGCTTTTGGAGGAGACAATGATGAAGAAGAACCACCAAAATTAAAAGTAGAACAGCATGGCATTTCAGTTACTGGTCTACAAAGTAAAGGCAGAGATTTGGGATTAGAGTCTCCCTTACTATCATCAAAACCTCAGTCTCATTCACTGAGTATCTGGGAAATCAGAGGTAGATGATCTTTTTTATGACTGAGAGACAGTTTGCAAAGGAACTGCATACAGATGGGACACTAAAGGAAAGTTGAGAAAATTATAACAATCCCAGATCCCACACACTTGCCTGTCTCAGAAGAATAGTGGGCATTGAATGTACTAAGGAATTTGGGTCTGTTGAAGCAGTTGCTGGTACAGCAGCTTGGTTTGACTGAGAAGAACATTCAGGAAGACTGGCAGTGTTTCCCAAGTTACAGGATAACCTCTCAGGGGGTGCAGGCAGATAGTGAAATCCAGAATTCTGAAAATACAAAGGCTTATCCTGGTGAATGACAGATGCCCTTTAGAACTGGAACTGTTGGTCCACGGACTTCAACTGAATCTTCTGCTCCACGGGATTCAGTGGTACTGGCACCCCAAGATAGCCAGGCAGGTAACATTTTAGTAAGGGACCACATGATTATGACCCCAGAGATGCCTGCCACAGAGCCAGAAGGGGTTCTTGATGAGAGTGGAGAGCACTTTTTTGATGCCCATGAAGCTCATAGTGATGATAATCCATCAGAAGGTGATGGAGCAGTTAAAAAGGAGGAGAAGGATGTTAATTTATGCATCTCAGGAAACTGTTTGATCCTTGATGGCTATTAAACAGTGCAGCAGAGCTCCACAGCTCAGGAGGTTCCTTCTTCATTGACCCTCCAGCCAGTGACAGGCATCCCTTCTATGGACTCCATTCACCATCAGCAGCATTCCCCCCAGAATGCTCATTCTGATGGGACAGGTTCGCCATTCACCCCAGAATTCCTGGTCCAGTGGCATTGGGAAACTATGGAGGATTCCTGTTTTGAGATCCAGAGCCTCTCCTCCTATACAGATTCACAAAGCCAGACCATGGAGTACATTCTTAAGATAGAGGCTGACCTTGAACACTTAAAGAAAGTGGAGGAAAGTTATACCATTCTTTGCCAAAGGCTGACTGGATCAGCCCTCATAGACAAGCACTCAGATAAAAGTTAAAGCTGAGTGTCCTGAAGGTGACTGCAGGTTGTTGGATTTTGAGCATTTGCCTTGTATCAACCACGTCCTGGTTCCAGTGTAGACACAGAGAGAGTGTGGCAGAGTATCTGCCTATGAACCACTTGGGGTTAGCCATGTCCCGAAGTGCCCAGAGCAGGACTAGTTCTTCACAGTCTGGCAGCTGCACTGGTCTGTCAGTGAGGGAATGTCTATTCTCTCACTCTCCTCTCCTCATTGTTGGAAAGTTGTTTTTATTCAGAACAAAAACCAAATGTATGGAGCTTTCGGTGTAGGACATGAAATTGTACCTAGAAGAAAAAGAAAATCAGATGTATTTATTTGACTTCATTCCGTATTTGAAAACACATTTTAATTTTTATTTTGCCTTGTTTTATTTTAATTGAGTAGTGAGAGTTCTGGCCCTTTGTATTTAGTACACCCAAGGATCAATTGCTTCTGAAGTGAAAAGGTCAGGATGGGGTATCAGGAGGTTGGGTAGAGAGGATATGAAGCAGAGAGAGGAAAAGCATCCCATATTCACTAGTTGTGTTCCATACCCTCTGCTGTGCAGCAGGCTGATTTTCTGAGGATCATCCCAAAGGCATGGTGGTCCCTATGTACAGAAGATGTGAGCTATGTGCTGCCCAGATGTTAGAGAGTAGTGGGCTTCCTCTCACCCTAATGCAAGCACTGCTTCTCTGAGCTGGGATATACCCCCAATTAACAGGAATCCTCAACATACTAAATAGCAGGCAAATGGATGTATTCTCTTCTGTTGTCATCTTTTCTAATGAGGGTTGTGATTTGGGAGGGAGAGGAAAGAAGATTTTTTATTCACCCCCTTCTCAGAGGGGCTGTGTAGCTACAGCAGGTCACCCCATCTCCAGTAATGTGTGGGACCTTTGGCAGAGCTTTAATAGGGCTCACAAAAAGTCAGAGCTGTCAACTAAAGAAAATGTTCACTTTACCTCTTCTAATGTTGTATTGTCTTGCATTGTTTGTGGTCCTTTCTTTCCTTTTCTTTTTATTTTTCCTATGTTTCTTTCCAGCTCTGTTATACTGTTGTGTTATTGTTTTTACCCTATAGATTTATATTGGTTTTATATATTTCTGAAATCCCTCCTATGTGGGGAAAGACAATGTTAACAGTCCCCAATATCAACAATACATCAACTATGAGCAAATTTTCATTATTAATACATTTATAGTTAGTCTCTATGTCTAGAGATGTTATATTCAATTATTATTTAAAATATAGTCATAAGTTTCATAAAAGGCATACTGTTTCTGGTGATGTTTAGAGATCTGAAGGTTGGGCGTAGGACGTTAAGGGGGAAAGGTGTAAAGGTATGGGGTTAATCTATCTTAGCAACCTTGGAGAAAAACTCTAATGAATAGACAGGAGATAGTTTATGAAAGAATGCATAAAATCAAACTCCTATATGTATTTAGAAAATTACCCAAAGTAAAAATAGTGTAAGTTAGGTTGTTGAAAGTGGAAGAGAAGGTGGAAGAAAAAAATATATAAAGGAAAGAAACAGAAAAAAGAGACAGGGAGAAAGAAAATAAGAGAAAAAAGGGAGGAGGGGGGCATAAGCAATTCCTCTATATTATATTATTCTGGTATTTCAGTTCTTAAAGTCCTATTTCATGCAAAGTTCTTGGTTTCACATATGGTGGGGTTGTGAAGATCAGAGGGGGAAGGGTAGAGGAAAATAGATGAGAAAACAACAGAAAAAAGAAAAAGAAAAAAAGTCTCTTAGAATTTTGTTTTCTTTTCTTTCAGTAGGTGGTGTTGTCTATTCCAAGCTTGAGTCTCTGCCCTCAGGGTGGTGGAGGTAACAAGTGTGAGAGGGCCTGAGCTTCTGCCTGGAGCCTTCCTGCTCTTAGTCTCTCTGAGTCGGAAACCAGGTGCCTGTATAATTGTAGCTCTGCATTGATAGTCATGTCCCCCCAAAAGATTGTGAGAAAAGTTTTGAGTTATCATAGCTGGGGTGAGAAAGATGGCAACTGGTACCTGATCAGCTGCTAGACTATGCTAGTAACTATGCCCATCTATAGATGGTGAGTAAGGTTTTCCAAGATGGATTCCATCTGTTTCTCAAGTCGGGTGTTTGGTGAAGTGGGGGGGGTGGTGAAGGGATGACCTTGTACTGTGGCCAGAGCTCAGTCTAGTGACTGGTAAGCAAAGTTTTTGTGTCACCACACTCAGCTCTGTACTCGCTCTGTGCCGCAGCACTCAGCTCCACAGCGCTCAGCTCCACCACTTGCTCTCACTGGTGTAAACCTTTAGACCTGCTTCTCCATCAGAGAGCAGCACTCCATCCAACCCCAATTGTTCTTCAAGATCTACATGTGCTGACTCTTTATTTCTTCCAATCTCCCATTGCACCTTGCCAGAACCTCCTAGTTTGGCCACAATGATCATGACAGAGGGTGTCAGGAGTCAAAGGCGTCAGAGTGCCTAAAACTGACTTCATCTCAGACATCTGGTAATGGCTCTTTGGTGTGGTAGTAGAATTTTGTTCATGTTGCCCTTGTGGCTCAATAATATCTTAGGTCTCTAGAGGTCACCCCAAAGTTGCTGTGCTTTGGCCAACTGACCCTGGCCCTACACAAATCCCTTCTCCCATAGTCCTTCCCTATACTCAAAATTCACTGCTTTGCCATGTTTTTACCCAGGAGAGCCAAGTAAGAACTGATGGTGGTTGACCCATTGTAATATGAAGAATCCCTGGGGCTGAGGATCACTGCACTGGACAGGCAAAATTTCCTCAAGTGCTACAGGGGTCACAGAGGCCTGGACACTATGATAGAGGCCACAGAACAGTTCATGTGCCTAGTGAAACTGGTGGTGAGGTACACCTCTTCACAGCCTACATTGTCCTATGCTCTCCCTGGTTTCATCTCCTGCAGTCCTCACCTGCTCCTTATATATTTTATAGTCTATTTACTTGCCAGGTGATTCCACTGTTTGAGACGTAGGTTCACATTCATGTAAATATGTCACCCAGTTTCCACCAGGGGCACATTTCTGTCTGCCACCCTTGCATTCTGCACTGTTCCACCCCAAGTGTGGAGAGGGTTCTTAGCCCATGGTCTTGAAGTCTCCATGCTACCTTGCAAGGCTGCAACCAGGTGCTAGGAAGTGACTTTTCCAGACAAGGTCCACCCTTCATGCATTTGGCAGTAGGCCACAGTCTCCATGAACCCATTGGTGGGGTCTGCTTCCACTCTACTGTGTGCAGCTAACTAGGTAACACTGCCCTCTGCAGTTCATCTTCAGCTGCATTCTGCATGTCTGCAGACAATTGGGCAGATCTTCACACTCTCTGTATATTCCATGAACCACCACTACCTTAACAGGGTCTCAGGCCCCTGCTTTGTTAGTCCCTTGCCTTCTACTGATGCTGCCTCCCTGATGCAGGAGTACACACTATGGGCTGTATCTGGAAGCACTCAACTGGCACTTAGAGTGCCTAAGAGTAACCAGAGAGTGGAAGATGAGAGGAATGCTCAACCAGGGTGGTACCACATCCTGTCACCTGACACATCTCATGCCTCTCCATATATTGTCCGTGGGCTGCGACTGGTTCAGGGAATGGCATGGAATGAAGACACATGTATCAGAGGATGGCATCTGACATCTGTTCCAAGGAAGGCCTGGCAATGCCAAGACCTTCTCCATAAGACTTGGTGGAGTGAGTCATGTCAGGTGTCACCTTTAAACTCCTCTTTCTTCCTCCTACATAATGGATTGGCACAAATTCCTTCCCTCTGGTTGGTGAAAAAAATTTCCCTAATGTATAGTGGTAAACAGTGCTGAACTCCAGTCTCTTTCACACTGGCATGGGGTTTTGGGGTCTTCCTGTGTAGACAGACCAGCATATCCAGAAGCCCCACAGTTCCTAAGCTAGGAAAATCAATATGAGTCAGTTGCATTTTAGAGGCAGATAGTATGATCTCAATATTATCCACTTGGGGGAAATGTTTGCTTCAACTTTTTTCTAGTCTTATTTAATGTATGGGACACCTGTGGGGTGTGATAAGGCTAAGTTAAAGGCTCTAACTGGATTTTTTTTTCTAAATCTGGGTAATGAGACAAGGACTGGCTAGAACCATCCTGTAAGGTCTGAGAACTTCAGGGTTACTCCATAAGCCCACCCTATGTTTGTTCCTGGAGTGTGATCTTCTGATTTACCTATCTGAATTTCTTTTCCCAATTTCCCTTGTGGAAAATTATGAGGGTCCTAGGCCCATTTGGATGTTTGGATGGGTTGTACAAGTCTTGCTTCAGCTCCCATCCAGCATGGGCCCCTTCAGGTTCCTCCTTCCAGGCTCAATCATATTAGCCCAGTGGCTTGACACCTGTTGGAGTTGCAGTAGTGGGGGGCTGGTAAATAGATAATATTTCTGCAAGATAGGCATAGGCTGTAGAATGTCTTCACCAAAGAATCTGGTGTGTTTTTCCACAGGAAGTGTGTATGCTTACCTTCCCTGCTTGTTGGCAAATAGATTGGGCCTTTGGATGTGTGTTTAGAATTCTGATTGACTAAATACCTGGCACCTGACCTTGCTGCCACTCTTACTGGTCTTATGGCTTGTAGGATGCCCTTGTTCGGCTGAGCATCAAAATCTGATGCACTGCACTTCCCTGTCTTTATGCCCTACTTCTCTGCCTCCAGTCCAATCCAGTTACTATAAAAATTTAGTGTCTTGTGAATACACCCAAAGTTGGTTTTAATTCTTTTTATTGTACAATTCATGAGTTACAGGGTGATAATTTAATACATGTATACATTGTGTAATTATCAAATGCATTTTCTTAGTATTTACATTTCTCAAAATACTGTAAAATATTTCTAAATACTCCATATTAAATCAAGTTGTGATATTTTAATACATGTATATATGTGATGATTGAATCACAATAATTAACACTTTCTTCCCTTAATAAAGTATAAATCCTTAAAAACTACTGGGTCAAATAAAAGTTGCATGGGAAAAGGTACATATGTAGACACCAATGAAAATACTACATATCAAAGCATATATTATTCAGGAACAACTGCTGAGATGAAATATTAGAGATAAAAATATATCTCAAAGTTTTAAAGAATTGCACCTCAAGAATCTAGAAAAATATCTGAGTACAAGTTAATCTAGTCAAAGGAAGATAATATTAAATATTAGAATAGAAAAAATGAAACAAAGTATAAACATACAAAATCAATTAGGCAAAGAGTTTTTTTTAACAGAATGACACAATTCACAAATTCATAGCTGGATTTGCTTGGAGAAAAGTGAAATCTCATGACTAAAGTCACAAGTGAGAAAACATACAATGTATGCCACAAAACAGAACAATTACAACAAATAGCCCTGATAATCTTTGAAAGAATAGTCAAAGCATTCTTTGACTTTAGTAGTACAAAAAAAAAATCATATATATGAATACCCAAGGATTTAGCAAGCAAAGGGAAAAGAAAATAAGCAATAATAAGTGTGTTGGTGAGTTTTCCATCACTGTGACAAAATACTTGAGTAAATCTGCTTTAAAAAAGGAGAAATTTCTTTTGGCTTGGCCCTGTTGCTCTTGGCATAGGGCCTAGGGCAGCATGGTATCACATGGAAGTATCACCTAACAGAGGAAGCCTGTACACTAAAGAGTTACCAGAAAGCAAAGAGAAAGAGGCAGGTGTTGGGGGTATCCTAATATTCTGTCCAAGGGGAAGCCTCCAGTAAACTAATTTTGCCTCACTAGGCCACTCCCTCAAAGATACCATAACCTCCCAGTAGTGCTACATGCTAGGAATTACAACTTTAACACATGGAATTGTGGAAACATTTCAGATTTGAACTATAACAAGTATCAATATCAAGCAGTAGAGTAAAATTAAGTCTGGAACATGTGGAGAAAGACTAAAACCCAGACAGCAAATATAGGCAAATAAGTGGCTAGGCCATTCAGCATAGCAGTCACAAATACTTCAGTAATTGTGGGATATGGACCAGAAATAGTTGTCTTTGAAAAAATACCACTTCACATGGAGTATCAGAATGGCCTTCGAAGATTGGCACAAATATGAGGAAGTTAACAAAAGCAGAAAAAAAAACAAGAGTGGAACAATAATATGCAGTACTACATTTCAATAAATAATACAGCTACAGAGAACAGGAAAATTTTCTAGAAACCCAGTCAACCAAGATCAAATGCTTAAGAAACATAAAATCTTAATAGAACAAAAATGAGATTGGGATTTGAACCATTATTTAAACCTCCTTTAACGCACATTTATAGACTAGATAGATTCATTGCAGATTACTATCACATATTTTAAAACAACTAAACCTAATTGCCCCAAACACTTACAAAACTTGAAAAGAAAAAAAAAACCCTCAACTCAGTCAATGAAAACATCTTTACACTGATGCAATGACAAAAGTTATACCAGGGAAAGAGGAGTTTATATCATATCCCTGATGAAAACTGATGGAAAAACCATGAACAATAAATTAATAAAAGGAGCTTAAGAACATGTTTACAAAATTATATACCATTTTATAGGAATTTTTTCTAAAATTCTAGGACAGTTCAACATGCAAAATTAAGAAATCTATAAAAGAGGGAAGTGCAAATATGCATACTAATGTCAATTGATGCAGAAGAGTATCAGAGAATTCAATACTGTTGCCAAAACAATGCTAATATCAAATCAGCCCAAACCACATGAACCACTTTAATCACCAAATATTCCTTTACACCGACAAACTCACCCTAAGCCCTTACCTCTCGTTTGTCTTTTTTTTTTCACTTGTAGATGGACACAACACTTTTATTTATTTATTTATTTATTTATTTTATGTGGTGTCAATCTGCTTTAAGAAAACAATCTGTTATGACCTCCATGAAAAACTATTTTTGATGAAGGTTGGAGGTTCTTTCCCTTGACCCCCAACCCACCAAGGATGGCAGGTGACCTTCTGTATCCTCTCAAATTGCTTCAGATTTTCAAAGCCTGTAGCTGAGAGGACATTTGCTCAGCCACCTTGGAGTGGCATACTAAGGATCCAGGAGCATGTCCCAAGCTTAGCAGTGTGGTCAGGTCAGAATGGGACTGTTCCTTCCCACACAGTAGAAGGAAGCTATTCCATACAGTGTTCCCTGCACACAGGCCAACCAGAGTTACGAGGGTCACCATTCTTGTAGTCATTTCCTCAGGCCATCTCAACAAACATTCACCAGCAAGGATTTGGAACACTGAATTATTGTGGACAGACAAAGTGCCTGCAACTGTGCTGGGAACACAGGGAATTCAAGCATCCCAAGTTGGCAGACAGGGCAGTGCTTGTTCATCAAATAGAGGTGTGGGTGGCAAACAGTGGCAGCAAGTGGAGACAAATGTAGTAGAGGAAGGAAAGGAAGTAAATGGCTGGCTGGCATGTGAATTACCAGGTTTTGGGAGTAGGATACTGGTAAAGGCATAGTTGTTGGTGCAAGGGAAGGGAAATAGAAAAAAAGGCAATATGTAGGAACAAGAGCTAGATCCAGGATGCATTTCCTATGCTTGTGAGTTCTCAAGGGAATTCCCTCCCCAGCCTGTTTTCCTAATCCCTAGCAACTGACCTCAAATTATTCATGACTAATGAAATTTTATGACCTAAATTTTATGATCTGAGCACTAAAACATCACCAATATTAGAATCCCAACACCACCTTTTTCGTTGAGAAAATTATAGTCACAAAATTTTTGGTCTAATCCTAATTTAAACAAGAACATACCTGAAACTCAAATTCATTACCATCCTAACCACCACAAACACTTACCTTCACCCTAATCTCCAGAAAGAATAGTCTAATCAGAGACCTGATGGGAGGGTCAGCAGCTTAGGGCGACTGGAATTCTCTGGTGGCCCAGGCTTCCTGCACCCTGATGGTGAGTGACCCCATCCAAAAGCCCCACATATCCAGGAGGACCCTGTCAATGCTTCTCAGCCTGAGCCATGGTAGATAGAACTAGTACTACTGTTGTAAGGGACAGAGGATTTGCCTGCAGCCAGGTTCAGAGTGTAAAGCTTTTGCTGTAATTGATTAATCCCCTGAACCCCGGTACTTTTCAGAACTTTATTCCCAGGATGTAAGGGAAGAGGCTCAGAAGTTCACAGCCTGCAGAAGTTCACATAAAAGCAACTTTTTCTTTCACTGTTCTGGGAAGTTAACACATTTAGGACAGTACTTGAGAAGGGAAAAACTTTTTCTCCCCTTTCTTTTCTCCCCACGCCACCCATTACCATTGAGCCCAATAGGTAATTTCTCTTATCATAGAAATGTAGACACTTACGTGAAGCTGCAGCTCAAGGTCAGAGCCCTTGTTAAAAAAATTTTTTTTGTATCACATTTTTCACTTGTAAACACACTTTTACAAACTACTATACTGGATAAATGTTTGTGAAAAACTAGAAAAAGGTGTGTTCAGCACCTGGAGTGCTGATCTCTTCCAGGCCAGTGGCCAAGTAAATAAGAGCAACAGGAAAATGAGAAGTGTAACTATATTAAACTGTTTTTTAGAGACTCTTTTGCTAATAGTCCTAAAATAAATTATGGTGAAAATTTCTGAAGAAACTTAATTAAGATTTTCTTGGATAAAAGGGTGCAACTACACTTCCTTCCCTCACCTCTCTGAGCCCCATCCACAACCCATAGTAACCACTCTGTGGCCTTCCTAGGCACCACCACTAAGTCCTCAGGCAATGCCTCCTAGGCTGAGTTTCACTGGACATTCCTGATCCGGTTCAAAAATCCCCTGTGCTGACAAGCTCATCTCATCACATAGACTTCCCAAATGTCCCACCATATGGCCCCACTCCTGACACACAGGTGCAATCATAGGTACACAGTCCACCAGCTACCTGAGTTGTGAGTTCCTGCAGCCTTATAAGTCACTTCCTGGTAGTGTGTTAGGGCTTCTGCTGCTTCTGTCCCTATCTTTGCTGCCTCTTGGAAGGTGGAGCCACCACCCTCTCAATGCTGTCCCAGTTATGCTTGGCCTTGCCATAATGGTCTCCTGGCTTCCACAGCTATGAATTGTTTCCCCTGGAGCCCCAGCCTGGAGCAGCAAGGAAAGCCAAAGGTAGTAAAGCCCACTGTGCAGGGATGATGTGTAGGTGGGTACCCTGACTGGAGAGGTGTTAGGGGACCACTCAGTGGGGTAGTGCATGAGGAAGGGGGAGGAAAAGGATTAGGTGGGGGATGTGGGTGGAGAATCTGGTGGGGATGGGGGCCCTGGACCAAATGAGAGAAGGGTGTAGTAAGAAAAGCACAGCATGGGGATTATAGATAAATTTACTTACATTATTAATGTGTAAAGGTATTGTATATCTTGTAAATATGAGGAAGCAGAGATGAATTCTATATATACTATATTTTATATATATGCAAATTTACACTAAAAATTGAAAACTTAAGTTAAAATGCACATTAATTTTATATTCTTGTTGCATTAGGTTTAAATATAGAGGTATGAAAAGGAAAATACCAAATTTTGTAATGGCCTAGGGTTAGGGTTAGAGAATTAAGATATGGGGACATATGTATATTCATAACAATGTGTTTGAACTTATTTGTGAAAACACAGAAACTTATAAGATCTGAAACAGAAACAAGTAAATTGTGAGTCCTATTAATATATGTTTTGTAATTATGGGATCACTGTGATATGCATTCAAATTTAATATTAAAATTAAAATAAATGTTGTAAGTCCTTAAATTTATATTCTTGGATATGTATGCAAGTCTCATTAGATTTATAAAAAAATTATGAAAAACATAATATAAATATACTACTACATTATGGTTAAAATTAGAGAATTAAAATTAATATGGAAAAATGTGAATATTCATAAGAATGTATTTGTTACTATTGCTCTGTAGTATAGTTTAAAATCTGGAATCGCGATACCACCAGTTTCACTCTTCCTGCTTAGAATTACTTTAGCTATTCTGGGTCTCTTATTTTTCCAGATGAATTTCATGATTGCTTTTTCTATTTTTGCAAGGAATGTCATTGGGATTTTGATGGGAATTGCATTGAATCTGTAAAGTGCTTTTGGTAATATGGCCATCTTAATAATATTAATTCTACCAATCCATGAGCAAGGTAAATCCTTCCATCTTCTAAGGTCTTCTTCTATTTCTTTCTTCAGGATTCTGTAGTTTTCATTGTATAGATCTTTCACCTCTTTTGTTAGGTTGATTCCCAGGTTTTTTTTTTTTTTTTTGAGGATATTGTGAATGGAGTAGTTGTCCTCATTTCCATTTCAGAGAATTTGTCACTGATATGCAGGAATGCCTTTGATTTATTGGTATTGATTTTATATCCTGCCACTTTGCTGAATTTATTTACTAGTTCTAGAAGTTTCTTGGTTGAATTTTTGGGGTCTGCTAGGTATAAGATCATGTCATCGGCAAATAGTGCTAGTTTAAGTTCTTCTTTTCTTATATTTATGTCTTTAATTTCTTTTGTCTGTCTAATTGCTCTGGCTAGTGTTTCAAGAACTATGTTGAATAGAAGTAGTGAGAGAGGGCATCCCTGTCTTGTTCCAGATTTTAAAATGGAACCACCATTTGACCCAGCTATTCCCCTTCTTGGACTATACCCAAAAGACCTAAAAAGAGCATACTACTAGGACACAGCTACATCAGTGTTTATAGCAGCACAATTCACAATAGCTAGAGTGTGGAACCAACCTAGATGCCCTTCAATAGATGAATGGATTAAAAAATGTGGAATTTATACAGAATGGAATATTACTCAGCACTAAAAGATAACAAGATCATGGCATTTGCAGGCAAATGGATGGCGTTGGAGCATATTATGATGAGTGAATTTAGCCAATCCCTAAAAAAAAATGCTGAATGTCTTCTCTGATATAAGGGGGGTGACTCAAAATGGGATAGGGAAGAAGAGCATGAGAAGAAGACTACCACTAAATAGGGAAGAGAAGTGGGAGGAAAAAAAGAGGGAGAAGGGGAGTTTCATGGAAGATGGAAGGAGAATCTCATTATTATACAGAATACATATATGATGTTGTAATGAAAAAAAGAAAAATTAAGTGTGTCACATTATATTGGATAGAGAGAAAAGATGGGAGAGGAGGGGAGGAGTAAGGAGGATAGGAAGGGCAGCAGAATAGAATTGACAATATGATTGATGTATGTACATTCCATGTATGTATTATATGTCAAAATTCATTCTGCTGTCATGTATGACTAAAAAAATAAAGAAAGAAATAAAAAAAATTTTTAAAAAGAATGTATTTGTTACATCATACATAAAAATATAATGGTTCTGACACAGTAAAGAATGAAGTGTGGGTTTTATAAATAAATATTCTGGAAATATGTGCATAGATGAATGAATTGTATATATAATATATTGTGATAAGTATGCAAACTTAACATTGAAAATAGAAAACAGAAGTCAAAATACACTTTACAATTCACATTCATGTGCATTTATTTAAGTCACATTAGGTTTGAATATAAAAGTATGAAAAGGGTAATATCAAATTTTGTTTTTGGCTAGGGTAAAGTTATATTATTAAGATTAATATGGGAAAATATCAATATACATAAGAAAGTACTTATGAAATATGTGAAGACATATATATGTATATACGTACAAGATCTAAAACAGGGATAATTAAAATGTTTATCATATATATATGATTGCATGACTCCTAAATATGATATATTATGATATGTATCAAATTTAACATTGACTATTAAAGCAAAAGTCAAAATATAATTTGAAATTTATATTTGTGTACATGAATTTAAGTCACATTAAGTTTAGATGTAGAGGTATGGAAAAGGTAATATCAAATTTTATACTGACTAGGTTTAGGGTTAGAAAATTAAAGTTAAGATGGGAAAATATAAATATAAATAAGAATATGCTTGTAAAAAATATGTGTAAAAATATATATGAACATACAAGATCTGAACAATGGAAGAGTGTGAGTCCATTATGTCGAATGTCCAATGCTGGGGAATTTTAGTATTCAGTAGCTACAAGATTTGGAATGTATGCAAATAAAAAGTTTCCTTTTGTGTTTTTGGGAAATTATCCAAAATCTGATTCACTATAGTGTAAAGCAGAAAGGGGTGCATCAGATCAAGAACCACAGAATAAGAATAAGGAAACAAAAGAAGTTTTATTAGGGAGATTTCCTGGGCAAGGTTCATGGGTCCCTAAAAGGGTGAGGACCCGGAAGTTGCAGGCAGGAAAGACAAGAACAATGCTAATAAGGAAATCTGGAGGTAGGAGGGCCTAGGCCATCTAAATTGCAGCGACCTTCAGCAGGTTGGCCAAGCGGAGTTTAGGGGGATCATGTCTTTTGCGAGTTGGTCAGGAATGATGTGAGTTGACAGGGTGATTGCTTCAGTCAGCAGGAACCCGTGGTTGTTGGGGTCTGTTGCCATGTCAGTTTCTGATTGGCCATTTGGTTTTCCTCAGCCAGGTGGAAAGTCCCCAACCACAGCTGCCATAAAAGGAGAAGGGAAAGGGAAACCTATGGACCTACCACATTGTAAATATGTAAATTATTTTCTTATTTCTCCCTCTGTAGATCATACAAAATCATATATATTGTAATTCCTAATTTTAGATTTAAAACTTGAGTTTGAGAAAAGTTATCCATTTGGGACATACAATTTTTGAGTGCCACAGGCTGTCCAAAGAAGAAATTATTACCAACAATTTGGTCCACTCAGTTAACCCTATTTGAGATTAATTCACTGATTGGGTTACCATCTTACATCCCAATTATTTCTTCTCTGAACCTTCTGGCATTGTCTCACACATGAGCTTTTGGGGGACACCTCACATTCAAACTGGAACACTAATAGAACCAACTTTTAACCCACTTTGTTAGAAGAAATTATGACAAATATTTTAAAACTCACAGATGACATATTCAACATAAGTGCTCTGATGTAATGCTGAGCATATATTATCTTATTAAAGAAGGAGGAAATTGGAAGTGTGTTGAAACTTACTGGGAAGGAAAGAATGATTTAAAATTATTTTAAGCCAATCCACATTCTCACATCAACCTGTCTACATTTGTCTTTAATCTTCCAGATGTTAAGACTAAGGTGTTCTTTAATAATGAGAATAAGTCTGATGAAATAATGTGCCCACATTATGAATAAAAAAGTTTAACTGCTTAATATTTATTATATCACCTTATGTTGGAACAGTAAAAATGGTGATTCTGAACTCCTATGGGGAACCTCCTATGGGGATGACTAAAACATTACCCATCTCTGTAGTATGTCCCCAACAGGCAATGAGAAGCTTTCCACAGGAGATAAAAGAACTCTTGCAGAAACCAGAGTACAATTTATAAGGAGGAGCTGCATTTATTTAAAGCTAATCTTGAACTTCCAGCATTTTATTTTAGGTAGCTGTCATCTGAAAAACAACAAAAAACAGAAGTAAAATTATTTCATTTTCCTACACTAAAGCTGAATATTGAAAAGTTACATAACATTCTAAACAACTTTTTTAAATCTAGTTTTGTAGATTTAAGTCTCTTGAATATTCAAATCACTAACTCTAAAATCTCCTTAAACATATAATATTCTCTCTCTCTCTCTCTCTCTCTCTCTCTCTCTCTCTCTCTCTCTCAAGGATTTCACAAATTATCATTACTAATGATCACATTCTGAAGATATTCCGAAGTGTTGTTGATCTCTCTAATATCCAAAAGTTTTCATGCCAGAAATAAAACTCTCCAGGTTACTTGTGCATTTCTTAGTACTCATTGTACCAATGTCCTAAGACTACTAAAAAATTAATATTACTTTAAACTTTAAGTAAATGAGTCTCTTCTATATGCTGATATACATTTTGTCATTATAGTAAATAAAAACTTAGATATGTAAGAACCTCATATTTTCCCCAATATTAATGCTTGCAATTTTATTTTATTTCTCTTGAAAACTTACTACATTCTAAGGAGTTCAAATATAATAACAGTCAAAATCACGTGCTTATTACAAAAGTTACAATATTACATTATTACTTATTTATTTACTTAATTATTTATTTTTTACATACATGACAATACTGAAATGCATTACATTCATGATTACCCATCTACAGCACAATTATATAAAGTATGTTCACCCCAAATTATGCCATTATACATGTACTCTCTTTTTTTGCATTACAATTCTTAGTACATTCTCACATCAACCTGACTACATTTGTCTTTAATCTTCCAGATGTTAACGACTATACCACAATTTTTCATATCTCTGTTTGTATATAAGGTATGTTGACACCAAATTCAAATCTTTATACATGTATTTTGAATAATGATGATCATCACATTCCACCATCCTTGCTATTCCCCTTCCACTTCCCTTTCCCTCCCACCCCTCTTCCCTATTTAGAAATAATCTTCCTCCCATGCTCTCCCTCCCTACCCCATTTTGAATCACCCCCCTTATATCAGAGAAAACATTCCGATTTTTTTTTTCGAAATTGGCTAACTTCACTCAACATAATCTTCTCTAACACCCTCTGTTTACCTGCAAATGCCATGATCTTTTTTTTTTAGTCCTGAGTAATATTCCATTGTGCATAAATGCCACATTTTTATCCATTCATCCATTGAAGAACATCTAGATGGGTTCCACAGTTTAGCTACTGTGAATTAGGCTGCTGTAAACATTGATCATAGACAAATCCATGTCTTATTGACATTTCCATGTCTTATTGACTGTTGGTAAGCTTATTAGACAATAAGAATAAAAATAAGAGAGTTGTAATTATTCATTTCCCAAGAAGCAAAAATTCACCTCTATCAGGAGATAGAGGTTATACAAAAAAAAACAAAAAACAGAAATCTTGGAAATGAAATAAATAATAAACCAAATTAAAAACTCAAATGAGAGTATCACCAGCAAAGAAGACCAATTAGAATATAGGACATCAGACAATGAAAACAAAGTATATTATCTCGAAAAGAATATAGCAAGCACAGCAAGACTAATAAGAAACCACAGAATATCCAAGTAATATGGTATAATATAAAGAGACCAAATGTAAGAGTTATTGGGATAGAGAAAAGTATAGAGGTCCAAACCAAAGGAATAAGCAATCTGTTCAATAATAGAAATAATATCTGAAAACTTTCCAGACATCAAGAATGAAAAGGAAATCCAAATCCAAGAAGCCTAAAAGATGCTGAATGTGCAAAAGCACAAAAGATCCACAGCAAGCCATATTATAATATTCTTTATAGAGCAAATACAATGAAAAGGGTTACTAGAATATCAAACTTGCTGCTTTTATCATCATTATATTTTTATTCTTATTTACATTTCCAGGTCTTATTGACTGTTGGTAAGCTTATTAGACAATAAGAATAAAAATAAGAGAAATATAATTATTCATATTCCAAGAGAAAACTAGGCTTCAATATTTGACCCTAAGGAAATGTTCAGATACTAATAGAATGATTTTCTCTTTCACAACTCAGTATTCAGATTTAGTAATATGTAAGCTAACTGCATGGAATGTCCCACTGTAATCAACAAGGATGCCATTGTTGAAAAATCTTTGCAATGTGTTAATTAACTAGCAGGAGAGACAACTATTTATCATGTGTAATTATTCAGTAAATACGGCAACCCAGATGGAGCCTTGGATCAATTTTGTCATGCTAAGACATTTGCTAAACAGCACCATCTTTGGGTTGGATTTTCATGGCCTCAGAGTACATAGCATGCCCAAGTTGTAAGATGTATTAAGAGTGTCTTAATCCATAAAACTGGAAATACAAAATCTACAAAACTACTAGAAGAAGTAAAACAAAAGTACACATATAAAAACACAAGAAAATTCTGTTATTTTCAATCTAGAACCTAAAAAAAAAAAAAAACAGAAAGTGGGGGTGGGAGGAGTCAGCCTCTAGAAAACTGGAACAAATGAGACTTTATCAAATTTTGTGTCCAAATATACATTTATCACCTGATGTTTAAAAATAGAAAAAAAGCTGTTTGAAAGTGATCCAGTGCTAGTATACTCTGAACCCTTTAAAAAAAAAAGCAATGTAAAGCTCTAGAGGAAAATAATTCTGTTCTGTAACTCAAAGGTAAAATTTGATTTATAGAAAAGGGTTACTAGGATATCTAACTTGCTGCTTTTTTCTTTCATTGAACTCATATTGGCACTGTGCTTTAAAAACAATCTTATTCATGAATCCCAAATATCAGAAAGCATATTAAGACTAGAAACGAATTGTAATATATTCATTTCCTGCTCATAGTTCATTCAGATTCCTCATTATATTTTTTAAAAGAAACTCCTGGCCAACATCTGAAAACAAAATCAATAGTAGCATCTTGATACATAGCTATGTTGTTTATTACCCAATATTGGATAACTTTCTACAGAATTAACTTATCTTGGTTTGAATATTCACAGATTAAAGAAACATATGTGAAATCCTGCTATTTACTAAATTTATATTTCCACTCCAGACTACTTCCTTCAAATCCAGGCTTGTATTGTTTCTGCTTATTGGTCTTCCATTATGAAAGTCTAATAAGCATCTCAACTTAAGTCCTATATTGATCACTTTTCTTTCCATAAGTTCCAATTTCTCAGGCTAACATGTTTGAATCATTCTTTATTCCCATCAGTCTCTCATGTTGTATGTTTGATGTGTTAGTAAATGTTATTAGCCCTGCTGTTTTCTGTTATTTACTTAACTCCATTGGTAAAGGACTTCTAAAAGCAACTAATATATCTCACCTGAATTAAAGTAAAGCTAAAACTGAACCTTCATCCATTCTTGGCTCTAGAGTTTAGTTTCATCACAAGATGTAAAGTGATAATCATAAAATGAGTAAAAACGTTATTCCTTAGGTCAAAGCTCTTAACTGGTACCCCATTGTCCTTAGTATAAAAGCCACTGTGCTTTCAGAACCCCACATGCCCTACATAATCTCACTTACCCAATACATTTCTGAACTCATCACCAATAACTTTCACTATTAAAAGCTACCCTTGCTTCCTCTATATTCCTTGAACATGCCAAACAGTTATCTACCTCAATGCTGTTATTTTTATTACTATCTCTGGCCAGAACCCGTTCTCTTTGATAGTCATAAGACTTATTCCATCACATCTTCAAGTACATGCTAAAATATCCTTGTTTTTGTCATTTGAACAATAAACCCAATAAGAAAAATGTAGAGGATAAAAAGTTTATTTTGGTTCATGATTTCAGAGGTTCAGTGCATAGTCATCTGACTTCATGACACTGGGCCTGGGGTGAGACAGAACATCAATGCAAAAGGGCATAGCAACAGAGAGCAACTTGCTTTCTTTCACTACTCTCTTTTTCCATGATTTTCTGCCTTTAGACTAGAGCAATGGAGTGGCTGGCTATGGAATAAGACCTCTGAAACCATGAGTACCAAATAAAATTTTCCTCCTCTAAAATCATTCTTGTAAGGTCTTTTGGTCCAAGTGGCAAAAAAACAAAAACCTGACTAAAACAGAATGTTTGCCTAGTATTCACAATACCCTGCTTTTAATACCCAATACTACACTTACACACTTGCGTGTGCATGCACACACACACACACACATGCATACACACACACACTCATACATGCACACACACACACACACACACACACACACACCATTGTCAAAAAGGCAGAAAGCTCATTCAAAGAAATAATAGCAGAAAATTTTCAAAACAATAAAGAATTATACAAATATCAAGGTACAAAAAAGTCATTTTTTCAGATTTTCAGTTTTAATTCATCCAATTCTACTTTAATACATCCTGTAATAAATTCTCAAAGAAGAAAGATAAAGAGAACATTCTCAAAGTAGTTTGTAAAAAGAAGCAACATAAAATTCATTCCCATTGTTCTGAAAACAGATGATTCATCAGAAAACTTGTAATCCATTAAAGAGTAGTGTTTTAGTCAGCTTTGCAACACTGAGACAAACATCTGAAAAAATATTTTAAATAAGAAAGGATTTATTTTTGCTCACAGGTTCAGAGGTTTTAGTCCATGTTTAGTTGCTCCATTACTTTAGGCCTGAGTCAAGTCAGAACATTGTGATTGAATATGACGGAGGCAGAAAGCTGCTCAGCTCATGGCAGCAGGATGCAGAAAGAGGACAAACCCCTCCAGAGAATCTCCTCCTCACCCCTTGGGCCTACTTCCTTTTCCCTCCTCAAGGCAGTCTATTCAGACATCAATGAATTAATACACTGATGAAATTGAGACACTTATGATCTAGTAACTCCCAAACTTGATTTTTGAACATCCTATAATAAACTGTGAGGTACATTTCTTATCCAAACCATATCAAGTGGCATGAGATTGATATAGCACTGAGGAAAAGAAAGCAATCAAACAAAAACAGAAAACTGGCAACCCAAAATACTGTACCCAGCACTGTTATTCATTAGATGTGAAAGATAGATAAAGCCATTTCCAGACAAACTAAATCTGAGAAAATCTATTTCCATCAGACTTGTCCTACACAGAATGCTAAAGGGAGTTCTTCAAACTGAAAGAGATGTTAATGAGAAAGAATAAAGCATCATAAGATAGAAAGAGTAAATACATAGACAAACTTAGAATGTTCTAATACTATAAGCAAGGTACTCTAAACATGCATGCATTTATTATAAAAATTAAAACAATTAAAAATAATAACTGAATTAGTATCTTAAAAGACAATATAGAAAGACATAAAATGGGTAATCAAAAAATTCAAAATGTGGAGAGGAATACAAGGGAAATGGGAAATTTCTTATAAGCATATTTCTGATTCTTTTAAAAATTATTTTCTAGTCTTTACAGGCATGCTAATTACCATCATTTCAAAATAGCTTCTTATAATTAAAAAATGTTATTTATAACATTATGGCAACTACAAAGTAAAAATTCATAAAAACAAATAAAAAATAATAAGGAAGAAGAAATTAAACACACTACTAAAATAAATCACTTAACCACAAAGGAAGACTATAAAAATAGAGAAAATAAATTACACTAAGACTTGAAAACTAAAAACAAAATTGTAGTAGCAAGATCTTGCCTGTCAATAATTATCTTAAATTTCCAACTGAAACACATAGATACACTTATTTTAACAAGATCCAACTATGTATTGCTTACAAAAAAGACTTAGTTCACCTTTAAGAAATGTATAGAGTGAAAATGAAGAGAAATAAAACCCCATAGGAAGCAGGAGCAGCCATACCGATATAATTAAAACAGACTTTAAGTCAAAAGTAATAAAAAGAATGGTTATGTATTTCACCAGTTACAAAAATCTGCTCAAAATTGATTAAATACAGCTTTAATACCTGAAACAATCAAAACACAATAAAAAAATAGGGGAAAAATTTGAGGACATGGGAAGGGGTAACTTTTAAACAAATAATTTTCTCATGGGAGAAAAAAGCAAAAGTAAACTAATAGTATTATATCAAACTAAGGAGTTCCTGTGGAGAAAATAATCAACAGAGTGAAATGGGAGAAAATATTTGCAAACTACACATCTTCAAGGGTATAATACCAAAATAAGTAAGGATTTCAAAAAACTTTATAGCAAAAAAGTAATTGCCCAAGCTTTAGAAATGGGCAGTAGATCTAAATAGACATTTCTAAAAAGAAGATGTAGGAATGATCAACAGGTCATGAAAAAATTATCAATCTCACTAAGCATGAGGGAAATGCAAATCAAACAAAATTAGCTACTACCTCACTCCAGTAATAACTTATCATTAAAAAGACAGAAGATAACAAGTGCTGGTGAGAATGTGGAGAACAGAGAACAGTTGTACCTTGTTCATGGAGATATAAATTAGTACATCTATTGCAAAAATTAGCCTGAAAGTTTTTTAAAAAGTTGAAAAATAGAACTACCATGTTATCCAGCAATCCCATTACTGGGTACATCCAAAGGAAATGAAATCAGCATATTGAAGAACGACTTCTGAACTGGTATGTTTGTTGCAGCATTACTCATTCTAATCAAGAAGTAGAAACAAGCAAAGTGTTCATGAGCTGATACAAAGACAAGGAAAATGTGGTACATATACACCATAAAAAGTATTAAATTCTGTCTTTCTTGAGAATATAGATGGAACTGGAAATCATTATATTAAGTAAAATAAGTTAGGCACATGAAGACAAGTACCACATGATCTCATTCACACATAGAATTTAAAAAATGTTGATCTCATAGAAGCAAGAGCAGAATGATGGTTGGGAGAGGCTGGGGAGATAGCAGGGTAAAGGTAAGAGGAAATTGATCAATGGTACTAAGTTACAGTTATATTGATGCAAGAATTTTTCATGTAATATTGCATAATAGTGTGACTATATATGACAATAATTTACTATGTATTTCAGAAAGTTGCAAGAAAGAGTTTTAAAGATTTTAAAACATAAAAAATGATAAATGTTTGAGGAGTCAGATATGTTTCACCTGACTTAGTCATTATACAATGTACAATGTATTGATCTATCACATGATATTATAGTGCCCTGAACAATTTTATGTTTTATTTATTTAAAAATTAATTTAAAAGTAAATTATATACTTTAAAATTTATAAAATTATAGAAATAATGAAAAATTGATCATTGTCAGAGATTTGGGACAAGGAAATGGGTTGGGTAAAGAGAAGTTTCATTATAGAAGGGCAAGTATAGTGGAAATCGATATTGATATATTCCAGTGAATTTGTACTGTACTTCCCCAGTTTTCCATTTTCTCATGTGTTTGTGTGTGTGCATGTGCATACTTCTGTGCAACATTTTTACATCTATAAGTTTATATATCCATCACTACAGTTATGGTATATATAAGCTGTATATAAGAGAATATTTACATCATCACAAGTTGATAGAATTTCCTCCAAGAGACTCTCTGCTAAGGGCAATCACAAATATCAGCCCAAATCTCAGCCATTCAAGAAATCCCACATTAGAAATTAATTTTCAATTTCAGTATACTGAAGAACAGCTTTTTTTCTGTACAGTTTTGGTTCATCTAGTCATTTTATTTTTATATCTCTATGATATTTTCAGGAAGTATTATTTTATCACTTAATAAGCATTTTTAGTTACTGGAAAAAAGTGATGGCTTATCACTACTTGTTACTTACCACCATGAGGCACATGTAGTATTTTGTTTTCTGTTAACATAGACACAAATGTATTTTTGCTAGTAATAAAATTTAGTCAATATATTTTTAATTTAAAAGTACATATGTATTTATGTATTTAAACTTACATTTAAGGAAGAATATATTTAAAGTATCATTTTCTTAAGACTTAGATGAATTAAATATTGAAATTAAAATTTGTAAAAAAAACTATTTCTATACACTTATCCAGTTGTTAGCACAACAGGTTAAAAACATTTAATTTTTCTCAGAAAAAAAAAAAAAAAACTTGACACCTTGGGCAAAATCAAACAATTATAGAAATGTGAGTCTACTTCTTATCTCAATATTTCATTCTATTGGTGGTGCATTCCCATACTTATTCCTCTACTACCCATAATAAATATTCCACTACTACACATAACTTAAAGAAGTACTATAGTTATAGATGTGTAAAGTGTCTATTGTACTCTGGGTTGGTATTTCAGTCATACAAACTCCATGAAATAATTATAAAACTTGGACTGAAAGGATAAACTTGCTTTGGTGTTTGTATTAAAGACAAAAGAAGAAAAAACAACTTATCAATTTCAGTAGTTTTGTTTTCCAGAATAATATTGAATTGCTCTCTCACTATCTAGAGTATGTATACCAAATCAGTAATAAATAATTGTTCAGATCCAACATGGCGGCAGGCAGGGAGGCAGCGCTTTCAGTACCTCCTCAATAATGGTGTCAGAGAGACGCATTAATACACTTAGATTCTACCTGCTGAGAAACTCCTAGCAAAATTCCACTGAAGAGAGACCGGACGGGAATTAGTAAGATTTTTGGAGGTGACAGTTTGCCCCAGACGAGTGAATTTTCGCCACACGGAGCAGAGGTCCAGACCCACCAGCCGCTGCCCACACAACTTGGAGACCGTCGGCCGCCCGCCCACGGCCCCTGCAACTGGGCGGCTAGCCTCCAAGGCGCAGCTCAGCAGGAGCGGTGCAGGGACTCTAGGAAGAGGTCTCTAGCCAAGCCTTTATGAAATAGCGAACCAAGAACTGAAACCAACCAGAGACAGACCAGTCCCATCCCTCCCTTCGGACACTCCGGCAAGGAGTCTGGGGCCCGCCATAGCAGAGAGGTGATGTCACTGGAGTTCGGCCGACGGAATTCCTTCCCAGCGGAATCCACTTTGGCAGGTGTGTAACTCCCACCGCCTCCAGATATAAGCAGCTGAGAAACCTCGGGAATCTCTCCGGGGGCATGTCTGTAGGGAAGCAGAGGGGATTAATGATTGCCAACTCCCCTTACCACCAGCAGTGACACCCAAGGTCTTAGCTGCCAGTTTCCGGGGGCATGTCCACCAAAGGGGTCCAGAAAAATTAAACTGTTGATTCCCAGATCACCGCACCACAACACTGGGGCTTAGATGAATCACAGAGTGCTCAGTCATTCGGGAAATAGGACACGTGGTGGGACTACAAGTGTAACCAGATCCTTGGGGAACCACCTCCGGTGAACAGGACCTGGCTGGCTGGCTGGCAGGAGGAAGGGGGGAGGGGCCGGAGAAGTGAAACGGCTCTGGACTAACAGGATTGAGAGACTCCCTGGAGCCACCTTACAGGGATTGCTGTTGGCACATAGAGGGCAGAAGCTCGGCTCGGAGGGCACAGCTCCGCCTACTGGAAGACAAGAAAATGGATCTCTTAGACTTCAATTTTTTCTTTTTTTTTCTCTCTCTTTGTTCTTTTCTCCCCTTTTCCTTCTTTCTTTCTTTCCTGTTTCAAGTTTTATTGTTCTTTCCATTCTCCTCTAATCTATCTATCTCTCTCTCCTTCTTTCTTTTTAAGAGCACATTCCTTCCCTGACCCCCCAACTATCATCCCAACATTACGTTTTCCATTACATGTAATTGTTTAAATGCAAATAGGTGAATGTTTCGAGGCTGTCTATAGGGCTCCTAAATACCTAGCTACCACCAAACACCCTGATCCAATCGTCTGTTAGAATCCCCCTTCAGTAGAGCAATCTTCTAAAGTAGCCAAGACATACTAACCCTCATACCATCATAACACCTAACCTAAAGTCCTAAGAACAAACAAAAAATCACTATATGCATACAGAATCCGGAAGCCATTTATGAATTGAATTAATCAGCTTTAAAGTACAATAAAGCCCAACATTTCTAGGCATAGTCTCCCACCACAAAGGAGAGACAACAGAGATATACAAAACCAAAACAAATTTATAGGAGAAATCAGAAACAAAGCAGTCAAACAGAGCTGGAAAGTAACGTGAACAACATGAAAAAACAAGGGAAAAAAGCATTACAAACAATGCAGGACAACTTAAATCTACAGGAGGACCTAGAGGCATCAGAAAAATGGACAGAGAAAGAACTCAAGGCATACCTAACGCAGATGGAATGGAATATTAGAGAAGACATGAGACAGCAAGTCCAAGCAATGAAAGTATATTTTGAAAACGAATTAAACAAACAAATTCAAATGGCAAAGAATGAGCTCTACCAGAAGATATAGATTTAAAAAAAATCAAACAGTAATCCTAGAAATGCAAGAAACCATAAATCAAATTAAAAACTCAAACGAGAATATTACAAATAGACTAGATCAAATAGAAGGCAGAACATCAGATAATGAAGACAAAGTTTATCAACTTGAAAAGAATATAGTCAACACAGAAAGGATGCTTAAAACTCATTAGCAATCTATCCAAGAGATATGGGATGTCATAAAAGAAACAAACTTGCGAGTCATTGGGATAATAGAAGGTATAGAGGTTCAAACCAAAGGAATGGACAACCTATTCATGAAATAATCCTAGAAAACTTTCCAGATATGAAAGATGGAATAGATCGCCAAATCTTAGAAGCCTACAGGACCCCAAACATTCAAAACTGTAATAGACGAACTCTAAGACACATGATTATCAAGATATCCAACATACAGAACAAGGAGAGAATATTAAAAGCTACGAGAGAAAGGAGGCAGATTACATTCAGGGGTAAACCAATTAGGTTAACAGCTGATTTTTCATCACAGACATTGAAAGCGAGAAGATCCTGGAACAACGTATTTCAAACGCTGAAAAATAATGGATTCCATTGAGGAATACTGTATCCAGCAAAATTAAGCTTCAGATTGACAATGAAAATAAAATATTTCATGATAAACCAAAGTTAAAAGAATTCAAAGCCAGAAAACCAGCACTGCAAGGCATTTTGAGCAAAGTACTACAAGAAGAAGAATTGAAAAATAGCACCCAAAACTAACAGTGGGAGTTATCTCAGTAAAGGGGGTGAAAAATAATCAAAGAGGAACAACTAGCCAAAGTAAAATAAATAAATAAATAAACATTACTGGAAGTACAAACCATATTTCAGTAGTAACCTTAAATGTTAATGGCTTAAATTCACCAATCAAGAGACATAGGCTAGTAACCTGGATTAAAAAAAAACAGATCCAACAATATGCTGCCTTCAGGAGACTCATATGATAGGAAAAGACATACACAGGCTGAAGATGAAAGGTTGGGAAAAATCATACCACTCACATGGCCCTCGGAAGCAAGCAGGAGTGGCCATACTCATATCGAATAAAATCAACTTCAAACCTAAGTTAATCAAAAGGAATAAAGAGGGACACTATATACTGTTAAAAGGAGCCATCCACCAACAAGACATAACAATTATCAATATGTATGCACCAAACAATGGTGCTGCAATTTACATAAAACAAACTCTCCTCAAGTTCAAGAGTCAAATAGACCACAACACAATAATTATGGGTGACATCAACACACCGTTCTCTCCATTAGACAGATCCTCCAGACAAAAGCTGAATAAAGAAACTATAGAACTCAATAACACAATCAATAACCTAGACTTAACTGACATATATAGAATATATCAACCATCATCAAGTGGATACACGTTCTTCTCAGCAGCACATGGATCTTACTCAAAGATAGATCATATATTATGCCATAGGGCAACTCTTAGTAAATATAAAGGTGTGGAGATAATACCATGCACAATATCTGATCATAATGGAATGAAACTGGAAATCAATGATAAAAGAAGGAGGGAAAAATTCTGCATCACCTGGAAAATGAACAATATGTTACTAAATGATCAATAGGTTACAGAAGACATACAGGAGGAAATCAAAAAATTCCTAGAGATAAACGATAATACAGACACAACATACCGGAATCTATGGGACACAATGAAAGCAGTTTTAAGAGGGAAATACATTTCCTGGAGTTCATTCCTCAAAAAAAGAAAAAACCAACAAATAAATGAACTCACACTTCATCTCAAAACCCTAGAAAAGGAAGAGCAAAACAACAGCAAATGTAGTAGAAGACAAGAAATAATTAAAATCAGAGCGAAATCAAAGAAATTGAAACAAAAAAAAACCATTGAAAAAATTGATAAAACTAAAAGTTGGTTCTTCGAAAAAATAAATAAGATCAACAGACCCTTAGCCATGCTAATGAAGAGAAGAAGAGAGAGAATTCAAATTACTAACATACGGGATGAAAAAGGCAATATCACATTGGACACTACAGAAATACAGATGATAATTAAAAAGTATTTTGAAACCCTATATTCCAATAATATAAAAGATAGTGAAGATATCGATAAATTTCTTAAGTCATATGATCTGCCCAGATTGAATCAGGAAGATACACAATTTAAACAGACCAATAACAAAGGAAGAAATAGAAGAAGCCATCAAAAGACTACCAACCAAGAAAAGCCCTGGATCGCATGGGTATTCAGCGGAGTTTTAAAAAACCTTCAAAGAAGAATTAATACCAATACTTTTCAAGCTATTTCAAGAAATAGAAGAAGAAGGAGCTCTTCCAAATTCATTCTATGAGGCCAACATCACCCTGATCCCGAAACCAGACAAAGACACTTCAAAGAAAGAAAACTACAGACCAATATCTCTAATGAATTTAGATGCAAAAATTCTCAATAAAATCCTGGCGAATCGAATACAAAAGCATATCAAAAAAATTGTGCACCATGATCAAGTAGGATTCATCTCTGGGATGCAATTCCTTTATAGGAAGCCCATAGCCCAAGAGTAAATAACAAGAATAAACAAATGGGACTTACTTAAACTAAAAAGTTTTTTCTCAGCAAGAGAATCAATAAGAGAGGTAAATAGGGAGCCTACATCCTGGGAACAAATTTTTACCCCTCACACTTCAGATAGAGCCCTAATATCCAGAATATACAAAGAACTCAAAAAATTAAACAATAAGATAACAAATAACCCAATCAACAAATGGGCCAAGGTCCTGAACAGACACTTCTCAGAGGAGGACATACAATCAATCAACAAGTACATGAAAAAATGCTCACCATCTCCAGCAGTCAGAGAAATGCAAATCAAAACCACCCTAAGATACCATCTCACTCCAGTAAGATTGACAGCTATTATGAAGTCAAACAACAACAAGTGCTGGCGAGGATGTGGGGAAAAGGGTACTCTTGTACATTGCTGGTGGGACTGCAAATTGGTGTGGCCAATTTGGAAAGCAGTATGGAGATTCCTGGGAAAGCAGGGAATGGAACCACCATTTGCCCCAGCTATCGCCCTTCTTGGACTATTCCCTGAGGACCTTAAAAGAGCGTACTATAGGGATACTGCCACATCAATGATCATAGCAGCACAATTCACAATAGCTAGACTGTGGAACCAACCCAGATGCCCTTCAATAGATGAATGGATAAAAAAAAAATGTGGCATTTATACACAATGGAGTATTACACAGCACTAAAAAATGACAAAATCATGGAATTTGCAGGGAAATGGATGGCATTAGAGCAGATTATGCTAAGTGAAGCTAGCCAATCCTTAAAAAACAAATGCCAAATGGCTTCTTTGATATAAGGAGAGCAACTAAGAACAGAGCAGGAAGGAAGAGCATGAGGAAAAGATTAACATTAAACAGAGATGAGTGGTGGGAGGGAAAGGGAGAGAGAAGGAAAATTGTATGGAAATGGAAGGAGACCCTCAATGTTACACAAAATTACATATAAGAGGTTGTGAGGGGAAAGAGGGGGGGACAAGGGAGAGAATTGAACTACAGCAGAGGAGGTAGAGAGGGAAGATGGGAGGGGAGAGGAGGGGGGATAGTAGGGGATAGGAAAGGTAGCAGAATATAACAGTCACTAATATGGCATTATGTAAAAATGTGAATGTGTAACCGATGTGATTCTGCAATTTGTATTTGGGGTAAAAATGGGACTTCATAACCCACTTGAATCAAGTGTATGAAAGATGATATGTCATGAGCTTTGTAATGTTTTGAACAACCAATTAAAAATAAATAAATAAATAAATAAATAAATAATTGTTCAACATATAAGAAAATAAATTCAATTTTAAATAAGATTGCCAAAGTTAAATAAGATCCCTAAAACATTAGTTTTAATCTGGAAGTATCATTATGGACCCATACTTTTTTGTACATAATATATATATATATATATATATATATATGTATATATATATATATTCCCATTACTTAGAAACAATAAAAATTCACTAGAAAATGGGAATGACTAACATTCAGATTATAATATCAACCTAGAATTTCCAAAAAAACAAATGAGAGTTTTTGGAGAAATAGCTAATTTTAGTACTATTATAGGAAAGGAATAAAGTGAACCCATGAAATTAGGAACAGAGAGCAAAGAGTCAAACAAAAACTGATGAGATTATATCAAATAAATATCAAATCCAAATTCAATGGACCCCATGGGCCAAGGATGGGACAATTCAAACATCAAATTCATGGTTTTCAATAATTGAAACTCAGATATATAAAATTTCATGAGTTGCCATAATACCCCAAAATAAAAATTCAATGTAAAAATGTAAAAAGGAACTCAAAGCCTAATGTTTAGGTTTTGTTGCATAAAAGAACATCTGAAAATCTACATAAATCTGGAAATAAAAGCATTAATCCTGGTTTTCTACATTAACTTCCCATAGAGGAAGAAAAAGTGTGGTAAAATAAAATTATTGGTAGATAATCCCAGTTAAAAAATGTCAAGGGGCTGGGATTGTGGCTCAGCGGTAGAGCACTCACCTAGCACAAGCAGGACCCGTGTTCGATTCTCAGAACCACATAAAAATAAAGGCATTGTGTTGTGTCCATCTACACCTAAAAAAATAGATATAAAAAAATTTTTAAAAGTCAAGGATTACGAAGTATCTGAAAATTCATCTTTCTTGCAAGGGCCCAGGATTTGGAATTGACAGTCTTCTTTTTCTTTTTCAATGTACATGCTTGGGATTTTATTGACTTTTATTTGGGGATATTTAAAGCAAAAGGGCAAATCTGTTTGCTTCTTCCCCATTCCCACTAAATTTTTATAGGTCACTACATAAGCTTCCAACATATTTAAGTCACAAAAGGCATAATTAACTTTTTGGGCTACATCTACCCTAAAATCAAACTTATTTATTCTAACATACACCTCCTTCTCTCTTAACCCAACTTTAATTCCTCTTTGCCTTCTACTACTTAGTTCATTCTGAAATATGATATCTACCTGAAAAACATCCTTCAAAGGCAGTTAAGATGGAGAAGTTAAACCATTTTAAACAAAACTTATCAAAACAGTAGTGTTCATTATTTTAAAGTTCTAATTTATATAAATTCTTTCAATGTGTTAAATAAAGAAAATCTAAACTGACACCAGGTAATATTAGAATAATATTTTTTTCCTGTGGTGAAATTGTTGGAAACTATTGTCTATTTTTCTTTTAATGTATGAGATAGGAGGTGATTAAATAAAATTATAAAAGAGGAATTATTAAACTGACACTAAAAGTATGTTTTTGATAATAGTAAGATTATAGAAGATATTTTCTAAAGAATAGAGATGAATTAAGAGGGTCAAAGTGGGTATAATTTAACTATTATTAAAGGGTAAAAATATATAATTAAGAATAAATTAATATTTAATATGTGGTCAGAATTGAATTTTTTAAGAGGAAATTTGCATCTTTGGCAATCTGAGCAATCTGCAGTTGCAGTTCTCTGTTGTTTTTTAAATTTGTTTTATCAAAACAGAAACTTATATGGGCTTCAACCCATATAGGCTGAGAGAACCTTTGGAACAAAGTAGAGATAATTACCTGATCCAAGAAATACATTAAAATATACTGAGTTGGTTCTTCTTTGTTTGCTAATAAGCTAAAATCTGAGAGATTCTTAAAGGGATTTATAGGAGAATACACAGATTTAGAAATAAAGAAAATTAATATTCAAGTTATCATCTCTTGAAGGAGCCAACATTTAGCTTTGTGATGAGTTTTAGGGGAAAATATCTATAAACACCTAGAGGGCAATGTAGCTGCCAGTTAGGCCCAAATGAAAGCCTTTAAACTTGAGTAAAAAACTCAGTCTTCAAAGGGTAGAATTGATCTGAAAAAAATTACCTGAGCATTTATCCATTTTCTGAACAAAGAAAAAGCAAAAGGGGAAACAGTTTATATCAAAGCAGAGATTTTTCAGGGCCCATATTTCATTTACCCATTGCTATTAGTTAAAAAGTCCAGAATTTAGAGGCTTATGCCAGCAAAAATCATGTATTTTATCTTGAAATTTACAATATAAGCATGGTATAATAGGAAAGGCTCAAATCTGATTCATTTGGTGTTTCATCTGGGAGATCCAAAAGGTCTCTTCAACATGGCTGAGTGAGCAGTAGGCCAAGACCTTAGTTACATTCCATATGGGAATCTTTTTGGGGCTTTTGGATATTCCTTAGAGCATATTATCTGGATCAAAAGAGTTGAGTGTTCTCAAAGACACAAAAGAGAAATTGAATCCTCAAGCCCCAAACATGGCAGAGTCACTCCCATGATATTGTTTAAAGATTTTACAGAGCCTATACAGACATAAGGAAAAAGGGGCCTAACTCAAGGACAAGAGTTGGTACCCTTTGGTCAACCCAACACAATTGGAATTTGAACAGAAAACAAACAAACAAAAAATACTGTAGTGGTTGTCGGATGACTAGAAAATATTTCTCTGGGCCAAAAATGCAACATTGTTTGTTATTTAAGGATTCAGAGTAGGATTACTGAAACATATGCAGGAAAATTACCATCTATGTAATTCATATGGAATGTTGTTCATGTCCACAATTTGGGGAACTTGGGGCCATGGTTAGGCAGAGTGCTAAAACTTTTTTTGGATGGAATTATAATCACTTCATATTTAATTGGTGTTATCACCAAATATTGACCTCTGCCAAAAAATAGTTAATTTGGTCAGTTCTTGTGTTTATTTCCTATACATGTGAATTTTCAACTTATGTAAAGTAATAGACACACAATATTTTTATCTTAAGTATAATGTTTAATAGTAGAAAGAGAACTATAGTAATATTGCCTAGGACATTTAAATTCTTTATTTTAGTAATAAAAGCAAGACTAGAGTAGGCAATAAAAAGGGGAGAAGGAGCAAGCAAATACTTTACTATAAGGATGCTCATAGTACATATTTAATATTCGCCAGCACTCTGGTGAACTAGGCAGGCAAAAGTGAAAAATCTTGGAATCCTCCCACAACAAGTTTTTCTTTCTTTTTTTAATGTGTCAATATTCCTTTATTTATTTTTTTAGTTGCAGATGGACATAATACCTTTATTTAATTTATTTATATTTATGTGGTGCTGAGGATCGAACCCAGTGCCTCATGCATGCTAGGCAAGTGCTCTACCACTAAGCCACAGCCACAACCCAACAACCAGTTTTTTCCATAGAGAAAAATATAACCATTTAATTCTCATTGAGAGAATATAACCCCTAATCTAATGATTTTGTACAAGTACAAAAAAAGTAATATGTAGAATGCCGAGCTTTGTGATTGAAACAAACAAACGAAATGAAATAAAACCAGGCTGTAGAATTTTTAACCCCTTGACTGTGCATGTTCCATTTTTTTGGTCCTCAAACTAGCCTGGGTCATCAGTCTCCTGTTGTTAATACCTTATTTGCCACCATATTGATTAAAATTGTTTTACTTGTTTTCTATTGCTATTACAAAATCCCTAACACTGAGTAAAAGAAATGAGGTATATTTAACTCATAGTTTTTGATGCTGAAAGTCCAAGATTAAGAGATTCAATTTATTCAGGCTCTGATAAGGGATCTTGGCTACATCATAAGAAGGTAGAGAAAAGGAAACAGCCTTGAGCAGAAGAGGCCAAGTGCATGGGTGGTTTTGTTTATAATAAGTTAGTTCTCATGAAAATTAACCCAGTTTGTGAGACCAATATTAATTCTGATGGGCATGTCCCCAATGGCCTAATCATTTTCCTTTTTCCACTAGGCCCCACCTCTCTAACTGTCCACCACCTCAACATCATCATACTGAAGACCAAGCCTCTAACACATTAAACTTCAAAAGACACATCACACCCAAACTATAACAAAAATCTAACTTAAAATTAGTAATTTATTTATTTTATTTTGTGGGAATATGAAAAAATGCATGACCCATGACCACTAGGTAATATTCTCCAGTGAGCCACACCCACAGCTCCTTCCTTACCATTTTAATATATAAGAATAACTATAATTTTAACAATATTAGTGGAAAGATAAATTGAAACCAATCTTTAAACATGTATTAAATTTTCACCATTTACATATTTTAACAAATAACTATATTTTGGAATTTGTACCATGGAAATAAAAACAAATATGCAAAATGCATAGACAAAATATTCACTGCAATTATAGTAAAAATTAGAAACAAACTAAATATCAAAAAGTACTGGTGAAATAAATGTTATCCCCAAATAATATAGTACTAGGTAGTCAGGAAAAAGAAAGGTTTTTCTGAGTATCTTGAACTGATAACTTGACTACAAACCCTATTATAAAAAGTTATACATAACTTGAAATAGCATCATTTTATGTCATGGTCTGCTGACTAAAGCTCAGGCTAAGTGCCTTTAAACACTGGTCACATTTGGGATAGGAAAGGAGAATGGGTTACTAGTAGTGCACCTCATCACACTTTGCTGTTTTGATCAAAATGATTCTGTTTCTGTATAATTTAAAACAAAATGCTTTTAATGCATTCATATAAAATATAGAAAATAGTAAACAATAAATTGTTGAAGAAATAATGGTTGCTCAAAAGATGTGCTCAGCACTGAATTCAAGGGGTAGGAAGAAAAATTGTAAAGTTGATTCATTATTTTGCCAGTTCTAAACAATGAGGAAGAATGTCTAGTTTGCATAAAACAAATAGATAGTTCTATCATTAGTTTATCTTACTGTTACATTTAGATATAACATTTGAAGTTCAAGAATTTTCACTAGAAAATTGAGTTTCATTTTTTAAAGGCTATTTGATTAAAAAATATAAACCGAAAACAGTCTGACTAGGTGGACATTATCTCAATACCATGGAGATTGAGAAGGTCAGACTGGAGAACCTGAACTTTAGCCTCAAGCTTCTCCAGCCCATCCCTGTACCTGCTCCAATATATCAGACACTGAAAAGACTGCAGACCCTTAGCACAAATATACTTTGCCACTATGATGTAGACCCTAGAGAGGTCTCTACTATAATTGTAACAGCTTTTCTCCTTGCCAGAAAGATGGTTACAAAGAATATCTGCAGAATTTTTGCAGAGTCATTGTGGTTTGAAGCTTCCCCTTTCTTGTAGATGAAAGATTCCTCTTTCTTGTAAAACCTAGGTTTGTAATCAAGCTTGTTCCTGCACAAAAGTTACAAAAGTTACTCCAATAAACTTTTCCTCCTCCCTCCTTAGTGTGTGTTAAAATCTACATATCATGTCGGGGGGTTTTTAGTCCTCATTCCCTCCCAACCTGCAGAAGAGATAGGGAGAACACGCCCCGGCCAGGACAAGCCAAGAAAGGAGAGGGCTGACTGACTGCCTGCACCCAGCCCTCCATCACTGGAGGACAATCAGATGCATCAGGGAGACCAGTCAAGGCTGTAACTCATTTATCGAGGAAGCACACACAGCTAATAAAAGGCACAGGAGCCAATCAGGATAAAGGTCAGCAGGGTGAGGAGAGTTCGCATGTACACCCATTTTACAGGCAGGAAGGGGAGACACAAGCTGTCTAGGAGGGTGGAAACGTTCTGAGCCTATCCTAGAGGTGGTCAGATTTTTCGTCACAACCCATGGTAAAAACCTTCTGGCTGATCACCAGGCGCCATCTTAGCCAAGACCAGGAAATGCAGTCTGCAAGTTAGGTTTCCTTTTCTCCATTATAGGTTTCTACTTCTCTGATGTGACCTGCCCTACATCATCAGACAGAACATTCAACCTTTGCTGTTTGGGAACTGGATTATTTCCCTTAGTATGATAGACTCCAGTCCATCCATTTATTGGAAAATGTCATAATTTCATTCATCTTTATGGCTGTGTATATATATTACATTTTCTTTATCTAGTCATCTATTTCTGTTTTTCTTATAAAATTTAGAAAAATCTTTGTCCAGTCTAGAAATATGAAGAAATAACTGTTATGTAACCACTCACTGAGTATAAATCTCTGGACCCAGAGTCCAATGATTTTTTTGCATTAGCCACCCTGGACTTCTGCAGCTGAATTAAACCTGCTTCATGCAAACTCCTTGAGTGTCCAGCCTCATCTGTACTGCACCAACCAGGGCCATGAAATATGTCTCAAACACAGTTCCATTGGGCATGACATTTCAAAGTCACTTTCATCTTTCAGGATTAAACTGTTTACTTCCTTCAAAAGTCACAACCAGCAGCTCATGTGAAACCTGTTGGAAATACAATCTCCCCATTGTGCTCCCCTCCAGTATCCACAGACTCCCTCTGTGTCTGTGCTCCTGAGTATGCCTCCTAGTCACCTGTTCCAACCTGTCTGCTTCTAAGGGATAGAGGTTCCTGAGTCTCTGGAACTGAACAGTTGCACAGGAGGCACCACTGAGGTCTCTGGCAGCTTACAGCAATGCTAAGAAGTAGGAAGTTCCAGGATCCTCAGTCCCACCCAAAGCTTGATCCCTCAGTGCCAGTGTCAAGCCTGGAATTTTATGCTATTAAGATCCCTGTAAAAGTCTGTTCCCTGATCTTGGGACTTGGGCAGTGCTGAAGCAAGTGCTGAAATGATTGTGCAAGCCTGGTTGTGTGGTGACTCCTGATGGTATAAGGTAGACTCTGATACTGTCATAATGTCAGGATGTGGCTCTAAGGTGATAGCCTGAGCTCAGAACCCAGACAGGCTCAAGTTATCTTCAATACTGTCACCTATAACAAGCACAGATGTAAGAAAGCTGGGTAACAGGTTTCTTTTAGAAAAATGAAACTACTGGTTATTTCAATTGCTCTGAGTGTTAGCTACAATATCACTTGTAAAGGAGTTATCAAACTGCTAGGTAATAATCACTGAATATGTAATAACTGCTATTTAATTTAGGAGATATTTACTGTTAATTGGGTGGATTACATAGCCTCCACCATCCTGTTGGGGTGGGTTGTATAATTTTCTGCATTAAACACACATACAATAAATGAATTTGAGTCTCAGTTGGTGAGATGATAGCTCAGTTTGAGAGAATCAATGCCTTTTCCAGGATCACTCAAATTTGACAGAGGCAAAGGCTCACATATGTTTTTTTCAAAGTCTTTCACAGTCTCAAAAGAAAAGAAGATTTTCAAGCCATATTCAATGAGTACTTTATAATAAATTGTAAATTGTAAACTCAAAGCACCCTGTCTCTTGCTATGGGCTTTCTGAGGGATTCTCTAATTGAACAGAAGCTATAAGGACCAACAGGAATTATAAAGGAGGCCAGATATCAGCACATATGACCCTTGTCCTCTTTCTGTAAACCTCTAGCTGAGCCATTAGTTATCATCCCACATGAGCTCTTTACTCATTCTTCACTTTAACTATAATGTATTTAACTTGCTTTCTGATTGCACTCTGCTTCAGTTAGATATATTTTATTAATTTCTTATTACTTTCCTTTTGTAACCATTTTATTAAAATTTTATTTAAATTATAAATGTGCACTGTTATAACTTAGATATAAGGTGTCTCCCACAAGTTAATGGGTGAAACAATACAAGAAGCTTCAGAGGTGAAATGATTAGATGACAAGAATTGAAACCCAATCAGTAGATTAATCTACTTATCTTGAAGTAGGAGAAAATAGGCTGGACATAAGAAGAATTTTCAGATGTTGAACCTACAAACCAAAGCAAAGACCACTGACTCCAATTTTAAAGCAAATTAAAGCAAGTTTACATTGTGTACACAAGAGAGCGAGCTGATCAGTTACTGCCTCACCCAAGGCCGTGCCAGAGAACAACATCTGGTTTAAGGGCAGGGGTTTTTTGTAACAAAAAGTTGCAGAGGGGTGGGTATGTGGCTCAAGCAATAGCATGCTCACCTGGCACTGGGTTCAATCCTCAACATCACATAAAAAAATAAAATAAAGATATTGTGTCCACCTAAAACTAAAAAAGTTACAGAAGTAGGTGTCTTGGGAACTTACAGCTAACAGGGTTCTGGCAAGTGTAATACAAGGACAGAGAGCAGGTTAATGATCTACAAGGCTTAACATTCCAAGGTAGGGAGTAAATTCAGATTCCAACATCAGAATTTATGAGGAGCCTTTGAAATTTTAGAAAATGTTGTTATCTGGTCAAGGAGATCCGGGCATGAGTGAGTTAAGAGTATGGGCAGAAATTCCAAACAAGTGTAAACATCAGTGTATGGCTGGGCCAAATTGAAATCTTAGTATTTATAGTAAAACAAAAATGAACTCTATAAGAACTTATAGAGCCATATGAGATGGCTCCAAATATTAAAATGGAATTAGGCTGAGTTCATCACAGAAAGCAGGTTTATTGACTGCAGAGGTTCAGAGATACCTCTTGTCTAAGAATTCTTCCTCTGAACAAAGATCTTGGAAATTCTTTGAACTTTATACCTAGGGAGAAGGGAGTTGGAGGTTCACATGGCAAATGCTCCATGTTCCATCCCCCAGGCCAGACATGGGTTTTTACAAATTTGACCAAGAACACAGAGATAATAGCTTTTTGTACAACAAGTTTGCAGACTAACTTTGTGCAAACCTGTGTGCAAACATGGCATTTACAAGAAAGAGAAAAATGCCAACCACAATAAACATCCTGCTGATCTGACAGGAGAAGCTTAAATATGGCAAGGGTCTTTTGGGTGGGAATATCTGGTCTGCTTTAATGTGGATTAACTGTGTTGCCACTGAAGGTAAGTAAGGTGTGATTGGAGGATATAGATCACTGGGTAGTGCCTTACAGGTTTATATTTTGTCCCTGTGAGCAAAGCATTTTTCTCTGCTTTCTGTGACCATGTTCTCAGCTGCTTTTCTCCTATATACCCTTCTACCACAATGTTATTTCTCACCTCAGGGCCATAGCAATGAGGTTAGCCATCTATGTACTGAACCTCTAAATACACTTCCCCTCCTCTGAATTGTCTTTGTCAAGTATTTTGTTTACAGTGATGACAAAGCTTAGTAAAACATGCATTGAATTCCATTGAGTACTTTTTTATACCATTGGAGTAAAGATATAGCTTACATTTTTAACCTAAAAATAATAGAAATAGCTTAAATAAATTTTATGTTAACTCATTATTGTGTTCCTGTATATACTCTACTTGCTAATTGATCTAACCCTCTGTTTTTATTTTTAAATTTGTTACTGGCATCTTTTGAAAATATTATATTTGGATTTTCATTTTATTAATTTGATTTGTTATAGGTACTCCTGGTATTGACAAGCTTGATTAGTACTCCTTGGTACTCCTGGTATGGAAAAGCTAGATTAGTCTGTGATTTTATTTTCTTATGTCTTTGGCAAATTATAATATCACAGTTATAATAGTTTCACTGGAATTCTTTCCTGCTCTTTATTTAAAAAAATATTAGAATAATTTATATGAGGAAATAAAATTCTACACATTTTAGGAAATTCACATGTAAAATTGAACCTTGAGGGTGATTGTGCTTAGATGTAGATTATTGAATCACTTTACCAAACAATCATGTTGTCTGTTTTTAAATTTTTTAATTAAATATTTTATACATTTATTGTATCATGTACTTATACATTATATATTTTATTAACTATTATTATTTAACATTTACAAGAAAAATAACTTTATATACTTTAATATATTTTCATAAAGTTGTTGATAATGTTCTCTTATTATGTTTCTTTTTATAGTAGTGATTCTTTCTTTGTCTATTTAAGATCTTTATTTTGATATAGGGTCTGATCAGAAAATAAAATATTATCTGTTTGACCAATCAGAAATCTAGAACTTCAGGTCTAAGCATGAGATTGGAAATTTGTCCTGGCAGGGTACTCCTAATACTGAAAGTTGAGGAAGAATACCCTCAACTATTTGGCTGCTGAATACCTTAATACACCAGTTGTAAACTTCTTGTTTCCTTATGGGATAGCTAATGTTATTATGCAACACTAAAATCTAAGTAGTTCAAAAACTTATTGATTAGTGTTCCTACCATTTCTTTTTCCATCTATCCTAATGTCAGCTTCCTATGAGTAGCCATTTTCATTGTAAGTTTCATACACATTTTCCCACTTTTTTAAAGAAGAGACAAATATATAAATATATTCATTTTTATTTCCTCCCAGTTTCTAATAATTAGCACACATCTACACTTGCCTCCAATCTCCCACCTCCAACCTCCAATAACAATATTTCTTCAAGACAATTTTCTATGTTGTCACTTGCTGTTATGAGTTGAATGTGTCCTATGAAAACATATGTTGAGGACCAAAATGATGAATCCAGCCTAATTCCATCTTAAGATTTAGAGCCATCTCATCACAAAGTCATGAAAAGTTAATTTCTCTTTTACTATAAATTACTGCAGTTTCTAAACTTGTTTGTAATTCCTGCCCCTGCTCTAAACTCACCCATGCCTGGCTCTCCTTGGCCAGATAACAATCCTCTCTAAAAGCTTAGTGACAGCTCATAATTCCTGGATCCTCCTGACCAGAAAACAACTCTCTCTGAAACCTCAGCAGCACCTCATAAATTCTGATGTTGGGAGCTAAATTTACTTCCTACCTTGAAATAAAATGTCATGCAGATCATTAATCTGCTATCTTTTCTTGTATTATGTTTGACAGAACCCTGTTAGCTATAAGTTCCCAAGACACCCTCCTTTTGTAACTTTTTTTTATTATATAAACCTTTTCTTCTCTGAGAGCTGGGCTGATCTCTAGCCCAGTTTTGGAAGACAGTCACTGGCCAGCTTTCTTTGTGTACACAATATAAGCTTGCTTTAATTTGATTTAAAATTGGAGTTGGTGATCTTTTCTTTACATCTTGGTTCAACACAAAACCCTGGAACCTGTGAATATGTCCTAATTTTGAAATAATCTTTACAGTGAGTTAAGATGTGCTTATTAAGATGGGTCTTAATCTCACATAGGAGGAAATTTTGGGCAGACACATAAGGAGAACACCGGGTAAAAATACACATAGAGATGAAAGTGATGAGGTTGTATTCTGAAACCCTGACACGAAGAAAAGACAACTGATTCCAATTTTAAATCAAATTAAAGCAAGTTTGTATATGTGAACACAAAGAGAGGTGACCAGCAGGTGTTTCTCCTAATGCAGGCTGGAGACCAGTCCCCCAGTTCTCCAGGAACAGGATTTTATAGCACAAAAATTTGCAAAGAAGGGTATCTTGAGAACTTACAGCTAACAGGATTTTGACAAGCATAATATAAAGGCAGACAGTAGGTTAATTATATACATGGCATATTATTTCAAACTGACTTTTGTTTGTATCTATTATTAACAGTCAGCTGAGTTTCCATGGGAGTCACTCTTGGGGGAACTTGAAAACAGTTTCTTAGTTCTGCTAGTGCCATTTTCTCTAGGATGGGCCCAGGTCTTGCTTGAACATGTGGCTTCCCTTTGAAGCACCAGGGATTTCTTCTTTCTCCAATAACCCTCCTATTCATGGCAAGTGCATCAGTTGGTTTTCTGTTATCCAGTGGACTCATTAATCTCCCTGATTGTGAGGCTATGTGGCCCAGAGTTTCAAAGCCCAGAAGTTCCCTGTTCCCTGGATTTAGACTGTCTCAGAGGGCAAGGGTCAAATATTGGTTCTTGGTCCTTTTAATTAAAATTTAATTTTTATGTCTTGATCTTAAATATATAGCAAGTCAGTCTCACCAGTCTTAAATTAAGAATACTGGGCTTTAAATTTAATGTTTATAACCTTATAGTCATTTGGCCTTTTTTATTAATTGGAATCTGCACTCTCCTATCTTTCCTGTAGGTGATAGTTTATTATCTTAAATTAACCCAGATTGTGTGTTCTTGAAACAATACCTCTGCAAAACATTAACAGGCAACATTTATACAGTTTATAAGGAAAATACAAAATAAAATAAACAAGAGTAAAAACATATTTAGTTTGTGTAAAAGCTATCTTGAATTTTGGCTGAATTATATGTTATATTCACTGTTTGAGATTCTACTAATTTTAACAACAAAAATCAATTCTTCAAACACAACTTTAAATGAACCAAAGTCTGGCCTGCTTTGGAGTCATTCTGACATGTAGTAAGGTGGGAGGCAGAGCCTTATCTCAGGTAAGGCAGAGCTCCTACAAATCTTAGGTGAAGTGTTCTAGTTCTGAAGTTGATCTTTTTTCTTAAATATCATTTTACAAAGTATATATTGTTGCTCAAGTTCACATGAATATTAACTATTAGCTTTTAAGATTCTATCCTTATCCTGTATGCTAGGCATTTTTATTATAATGTGCTTTGGTGTAAATCTGTTGTAATTTTGTACATTGGGTGTCCTGTAAGCCTCTTGTATTTGGTTTTCCAATTCATTCTTCATGCTTGAGAAATTTGCTGATATTATCTCTTTGAAGAGACTGTGAATTCCTTTGGTTTGAAACTCTATGCCTTATTCTATCCCAATAACTCTTAGATTTGGTGTTTTGATTCTGCCCCATAATTCTTGGATGTTTTGTTCATTATTTCTTACTATGTTTACTGTATGACAAATTTATTTTCCAGATTGAATACTTTGTCTTCATTTTCTGATGTTCTTTTTTCCAAGTGATCCTGTATGCTTTTTATTGAGGTTTTTATTTGATATATAGTATGCTTCATTTCAAGAATTTCTGACTGTGTGTGTGTGTGTTTTTAAAGTATCTATCTCTCTCTTGAAGTAATCTTTTGCTACCAATATTTGCTCTTTTATCACTTTGTTGGAGTAATCAACAAAGTGTTTGTTCATTTAGGTCATTTTAAAATTCACAGATCATTGTAATAATGAACCTTCTGAACTTTTTCTCTGACATTTCATCTACTTCGCTCCCCATGAGTTCTGTTATTATAGTATCCTTGTTTGTTTGGGGCACTTTCCTCCCTTGTTTTTTCATACTGCCTATGTATTTTCCTTTTTTATAATGTAGATCAGAGATATTACAGTTTCTTCCCTATATTCTTGTATTACCTGTGCAGACGGTCTGTACTTCACTTTGATGTTGGGCTTTCAGACTTTGCCGGTGTCCCTCAGTGAATGCTACTGCACCTAAGGTTGGTGGTGGCAATAGCAGAGGTAAATCAAGGTGCCCCAAGATGGACGCAATGTCTTACAGAGATGGGGCTGCAAGAGTGGGCCTCACACTCCCTTTGGGGTGCCTGCTCTGAGATGCAGCTCCTTGTAGGCCCTTTCTGTTGTCAAAAAGTTAGGGGCTACTCTATGGGGAAGACCATGATGATGACTGCAATGTCCCAGCATGAAAGTGGGTTAGGTATAGGATCCCAGGTGGTGGGGGGTGAACTCGAACCTCCCCTGGACCTGGATACTGTGCAAGTTGGTGTGGACAGATCTGGGCCGGGCCTGACTCCTACAGTAGTCTGCTGGTTGGAAGAGGCAGAGGTAGTCCTGTTCTGGAAGCTGGGATATGGTGGGAGCCTGTCAGTGGAGGGCCTACTGTGAGCCTGGGTCCTGCACAGGCCAATGTGGGTGTATCTGGGCCATTGGGTTTGACCTCCTGTGGTAGTCTGCTGGTTGGAAGGGATGGTCCTGCACCAGAGGCTAGATCTGGTAAGTGTCTGACCCACCAGTAGAGATGTGGACCTGGTGGAGGGGTAGTCCCGGGTCCACTCAGGCTAGTGTGGGCAGTCTGGGCTGGGTCTCCCTACCATTATCTTAAGTTACCTGCTCTGTGGTAGTGGGTTTTGGCTCCAATATGAGATTAATGCAGTGATTTCTCATTCTTTCTAAAGTTGCATAGTATTCCATTAGGTAAAATTACCATTGGTTATTTTATCAGCTTCCTATTAAATAACAATTTCACATCTGTTAAGGCAGTAGTATGGAATGAAATAGTAGAAGTGAGAACATTTGATCTGAGTTGCATGTATTTCTTAGCTTCTCAAGTGTTGTTCAGTTTTTCTTATAGTGGTTGTAGCATTTTGTATTCCTATGTTACTGTTTTGCTTATTATTCATTTATTGAGCACCTATGCTATGTGCAAGCCTCTGCTGTAGACACAAAATAGCTGTGAACACCATAGACAAAAGTATTTTTCTTCATGTAGCATGTTTGGATAAGGGTAGTTAAGGATAAAAGACTTTATATTATATTTTGAAATTTGATAATTAATGTGGAAAAATAAATAAGTATATTAGCACTAAAAATGTTAGGAGGGGGTGATTTTGATTTTTAAATGCAGTAGTAAGCTTTTCTTATATGATAATATTGAGAAAGATTTGAACAAAGTGAGGAAGGAGGTGTCAAGAACATATTGAGGTAAATCCCAGGATAAAGAATCTCCACTGCAAAAGTCCAAGGTGAAGTGGTGCTCAGCAATCAGCAAAGTGGTCAGTGTGGCTGTACTGTAGACAGAGTGGTAAAGAGGTTGGATCATGTTGATACTGCCAGTTACCAGTGAGGAGTCCTGTTCCCTCACATGTATAACATTAGAGAAACACACCAAGACCAGAATATAAAACAGGGCTTATTTTAAAAGGGATAACATAGACTTCTTCCAGGAGGGAGAAGGGGGCCATAGCTAGTATCCTGGTATCTTGAGAAGTGAAGTGTTCCACCTGTTTATATGTCCTAGGCTTCCTTTTTTCCTGCCCTCTCCCCCTTATCTTTCTTTTTCCTGCCTATGTGATTAGGCCCAGGAAATAAATGCTCAGTGAGGTGGCCAAAAGGTGGAAAAAAGTTGGGCTGAATGGGGAAGGTCAGGATGGAGCAGTCCAGAACACATTAATTAACAACTTTTACAACTCAATATGGGGAGGGGAAATTCCTGTGACAGGTTACCTTAGCAAAAGGTTGGAGCAGAGGCAGGTTACCTTGATAGAGTGGAGGAAGGGCTCTGAAGCCAGTTCAATCCCTCAGTGGCAGTCTTCAACTTCCCAAACTCACTCAAATTGACCTCCTTGATCTGACCTGGCTCCATTAACCTATGTATACCCACTGCCTGTCTTATTCCGGCTTCAATGTGACATGCTAAAAACATTGCAAGAAACCTGCCTTAGGCTGCAGGGAAGAGGTTGAACTAGCCATCTATGATGGTTATGCTGCCTGGATCCCCCAGACCCTGAGAACATGGCTTGTGTGCAGGTGATTAAGGTTGATGAGATTTCTAGGGAAGTGGCCTAGAGACACCAAGAAAGGGAGAGAATGATAGGAGAATTCAGTGTGTTAGTGATATACTGAGCTAATTACCTCATTTAGTGGTGTAGCTTATTCCACCTGGAAACACTCTGAAGAAACATAGGGACTGTCCCTCAGAGGAGGTCACCTGCAAAAAGCAGCAAAAATTAAAATTTGTCCTCTGGCTTTTTTCTTTAGCTGTAACCTCCTCTAGGTATATCCTGTCCCCTACATGTACTGTTGTATCAATCAAGTTCAACCGGAATTTTTACACTACAAAGGTAGAGGCAGAGAAGGCCTGGAACAAAATGTAGAAGATAATCAGCAGGCACTTAAGGGACACTGAATGTGTCACAAGGCATGTACGTGGGTTCTTATCTCATGATTCAAAGAATTAAATCCACAGATGATGGCAGAGTACAAAAGTAAAAGAAATAAAATTTGTCTTGAATGAGAGGAGAAGAAATGGAACTCCCTGTGATGTGAGGGTGAAATTAGTGGAAGCCTTTTTTACTTGAGTGTACCAGCTTGGGGACATATGGCTTCTGGATTAAGGCATTGATCAGATTCCATTCTGACAGACATTGAAAAATCTTTGGGGTTAATGGTTGGAATCAGGTTGGTTTGAAGAGAGAACCAAGGCTATTTGCTTGGCCCTGTCTTTCTAATTGGCTGTGAACTTTTAGTTCTTGAGTCTAAATTTTTCTGTAACTTCTATTTGGGTCCACCCCCATTTCCACACACACACACACACACACACACACAAAGGTGTCCACTAGAATGCTTAACTTCTCAGTGAGGCCTTTACTTTTTGGAGGAAAAAAAACTTAATTGTAGCTCATTATATGACTATATACTATATATAACTAGTATATCTTATGGTGAAATCTGCCAGTCACAAAGAAATTTGACAAGGGTTCCAGTACTATTAAATTACAACCTGAGGAAAAAAGTCCTCCTTTTTAAGATCTAATAAAATGCTCTATTTGGCCAACATACACTTCTGTGTGCAAATCTGCCTGTTCCCCATAGAGCTAAATTATAGGGACTTCTTAGAGTTCCCAAGTATTCAGGTGCCTATTTCTTGGTCCTGCTGATTTTTCTGCAGAGATGTTCCAAAAATTCTCTCTATGGTCAATATGACCTTCACCGGAAAGAATGCCCTGGATTAACACACACACACACACAGAGAGAGAGAGAGAGAGAGAGAGAGAGAGAGAGAGAGAGAGAGAGAGCCTCTGGGTATAGTTGATAGTGGAGAAATACCTTAAAATTGATTACATTGTAATGATGATAAGGAGACTTTTCAAACAATATTCTGTGCTCCAGCCCTTTAAATGCAAACTGGGAAGAAAAAAAAAATAAGAAATAGTTTTTTGTTTTTGTTTGTTTGTTGTGTGTGGGGGTTTGTTTGTTTGCTTTATTTATTTTTATAGGTCAGTCTGGTCCCTCTCCTAGGATAAAATTTGCTGTGTAAATTAAATGTACAAATAACATTCTCATCCCAAAGGCAACGACTTTATTTGTAATTGCCTCCTAGAAAAAAAAACAAACAAAGTCAACTGTGCTGGAGGTCTAATAAAAGTGTGTAAGGACTTTTAGGCCAAAGGGACTCTGAGAAAGGTGATCAGAGTTATCTTAACCAAGATTCTGTTTAAGAAAAAAAATAATTCCCCAGGAATCAGGGGTGAGTAATCCCTTAAGTAAGATAGATGAATTAATGATGATTTCTTCTCTTCTAGACAAATTTTTAAAATTTGAATTAAGTCAGCTTAGCCACATACCCTACAATATGATTTTCTGCCTATTTAAAAATCTCATATTGATGAGTATAAGTTTGTAAAAGACTTTAGAGTTATAAAATATTTATTAAAGTGAAATGTCCATTGTCTTAGGATTTATATCAGAGAAACAGATGACATAAAATATTGGCCAAGCTTGATTTCTCATGAATAACCTAAATACATATGACTATAGATATTTATACACCTGAAAGTAAATGCTTGTCTGAGCCTTGTCAACCACTTATCTCCTTTCTTCCCAGGTTTTTGTTTTGTCTTGTTTTTACTAGGGGTTGAACCCAGTGGCACTTTACCACTGAGCCACATCCCCAGCCCTTATAAATATGTAATTTAGAGACAGGTTGTTTAGGGCCTCCCTAAATTGTTAAGATTGGCTTTGAACTTCTGATCCTTGCACCTCAGCCTCTCAAGTCACTGAGATTATAGGCATAAATCACCAAGCCCAGACTTTTAATAGGTACATTACTACACAGTAGCAAATATCTACTTGGGAAAAGCAGTAGAAAAAGCAGGAGTAAAATGAACAGGTATGAAGCTTCACAATGCATGATCCAGCTGAATTCTCAATTGGAACATTGAGATTTATTCCTAAATGAAGTACAATGTTGCCACAACTCACTCGGGCCCTTGTAACCCAGGCCTCAGATTTCAAGTCTCTGTGCAATTGGCAACCTACTTTCCATAGGACACATGAAAATCTAGGGAGTTAGCAGATGTGATTTCTTACATAATCCTAAGGGGCATTCAGGAATAGTATTTCAAAGCAGAATTACTTTCTTGTTTGTACTCAGGGCACCTTTAGGCTAGTACTCAATAGAGCTAAATATGTGCATTTTGGAAACTCCTTATGGGAGTAGGAGTGAGTTGAAAGTGGTAGGAAATTTCCACAGGTAAATTCCAAATTAGTTCACAAAGGTGTCTTACTGAATTCCTCCCTGCTGCAAAAGCAGGGTTTTTTTTTTATTCTCAGGGTCTTTATAGGTACATTACTCCTCAATACTGAATATATGCTTTGGAGAAATTAGTAGAAAAAGCAGGAGTGAACTGTATATGTAGGAAGCTTCAAATGCTTGTGTAACAGTGGACAAGCTTATACTTTGAATATAGCCCTTGCTGCTTTGCTCTTATTTTAAAATGGATATGGTTTTATTTTCCTCTTCTCCCTCTCCCTGTTCTTAATTAGGGGTTGGGAAAGAGATTACCTTTTACTATCCTAGCCGGGATTTTCTGTATTTGAGCATACACCCACCACAGGTGTTGAACCGTGATGCAAAGATAAAACCAGAGACTCCAATTTAAACCAAATTAAAGCAAGCTTATATTGTGTACACAAGAGAGCTGGCCAGTGATTATCTCGTCCAATATCTGAGCCAGAAAACAGTGACAGCCCTCAGGGAAGAAATGTTTTTATAGCACAAAAATTTACAAAGGGGGGTTTCTTGGGATCTTACAGCTAACAGGGTTCCAGCAAGCGCAATACAAAGGCAGATAGCATGTTAATGATCTACATGGCTTAACATTTCAAGGTAGGGAATAAATAGAGATTCTGACATCAGGATTTATGAGGGGCAGAAGAATCTATGTAAAGTATTAGGAAGGGTTGTCAAGGAGAACCAACATTTTATTAGGAGCTCCTGAGATTTTAGGGAGGGTTGTTATCTGGTCAAGGAAAGCCAAGCATGGGTAAGTTTAGAGCATGGATAGAAATATTAAACATGTTTAACCATCATAGTATAGTCAGGCAAAATATAAATCTTGGTATTTTTTAAATATATTTTTAGTTGTAGATGGACACAATATCTTTATTTGTTTATTCACTTTTTGTGTGTGGTGCTGAGGATCAAACCCAGGGTCTCACATTGCTAGGTAAGTGTTCTACCACTGAGCCACAGCCACAGCCCCATAAATCTTGGTATTTTATAGTAAAACAGAAATGAACTTTTCATAACTTTGTGACAAGATGGCTTCCAATCTTAGAATGGAATTAGGCTGGGTTCATCAAAGAAACTGTTAAGAACTGGACATTCTGAAAAATTCATGCAGCAAAAGATGCTCTCAAACTCTTATTCTCATGAGTAAGTCAGAAAGATTTCAGGCATATCACTTACTGTAACATGAATGAATTTATTTAAGGGATAGGAAAACAGAAAAGGAACACTCTCAAGAGAGAATGAGTCCTTTTAGAGAAAAGAGAGATAATGTGCCTCTCCTGCAGTTTAGTTTAATTGGGAATTCAACACAATCCAGAGACTCCTGCCCAGATCCACCTCTTGATTTTTGACTGACATCTAGGTGACATTAGACTTTCAAGTACCTATTGCCATGACAATCCTAGGTTACTCTGGCCCATGCTGAGAAGTTATAAATTGGATTCTTAATCATTTTTACAGGTTTTATGATTAGGAAGAATTATCCTTTTCTTCCAGGATCTGATCAGTGAATAGGTTCACAAAATTCTTTCCCTTAAAAGTAACTTAAAAATAACTTCAATGTTGTTTCCTACCTGCATTTCCTTGTGGATAGCAAATAGTTTGCTGAGGAATGTGACATATCTTATCCACTTAGGTAGGACTACAGGTAAATTTTTTTGTAGTAATTAAAGTATGTGAGGATCAGCACAGTGGGCTTGTTTTGTACAATTATTCTTTTAACCTCATGTTCCCACACTCCTCATCTGTCTGTCCCCTAACAGTCAAATAATTCATACTCAATGGTGATGGCTCCAAAAGATCTAAGTTATGGCCATCTCCAAAATTATCATGCAAATCACAGTTTCCACACAAGGAACCCCTGAAATGAATCACTTCTTTGAAAACATACTTTGAGAATGACAGCCTCTTCTTACAATGCAATAAACCTTTTTTATTCCTTTTTCTCAAAACTATGTCCTCATTATTGAATTCTCATCTTACCAAGCTTTTGGTAAGAAATTAGCCACCCAAATGGAACTAGAGTGTAGCTCTAACTTTGGCTTTCTTGGGCAGGCCTGGCACTCCAATCAATCTCACTTCAATCATGAGGATGTAAGGCAAAATTGTTGAGAGCTAATGGCTGGACAATTAGGAGATGTGTGAGTTTTCCTCAGGTCAAACAAGAAGAGCTATTCCTGTGACTAAAAGGAGGAACTTAGTGACTATCCCAGCAGCTTCTGAAATTTCTTTTACTTCAGGAAACTCCTGCCTTCTCTCCCTGAACATTATAGGTTTCTCTATCTTGATCCTCTTTGAGGAAAAGGAAACTAAACTCAGTAAAGTCACAAAACATGGCCATCTGGTAACGTCCCCTTGTGTTCACATTGGAGACCCTTGATTCTACACATCTTGTTTCCCTTTGAGGAAACACATGGTCCTTCTTTGTGGGGACATCTTTGGTGCCACTTGTGTAGAAGTCATGGTTAAATGACAGTTGTGCATTTGGGGAAATATTCCCCCACCGGGTCTGTCTTAAGGTTCCTGTCTGTTGGTGTTGAGGATCCTCTATGGTAGCTTGTCTCTGTGTTTTTCTTCATTTGTTTGTCTGTTTGTCTCTGTTACTGGCCCTTTAAAACATGGGCAATAATATACTGATCCTATAAGTATTCTTTTGGGAAGAAAGACTTTGGGTGAATGGGTCACCTCAAAGGTATAAGCCTACCTAAGAAAAAATGTTTGATTATAATATTCCGGCCTTTGAATGATTTTCTAAATTATTGTACAATATTGCAATTGAAGTTGCTTTGTCAGAGATAAAAATAAGTGAAAGAAATTCTGTATGTATAGCACTTATGAAGTTGCATAACAAGAAATCTGAACAGCCAAAAACAAAATTGAGAATGCAAAAAGACACTGCCTTTGGAGTTCAAGAACAGCATAACACCAGAAGAATGATTCAAAAATTTAAATTCTTTTAATCCAGTGCTGGCAGGCCCAACACTGCATCTCAGCCTGGCCCCAGACAGTTGCAAATCATCCTGCTGTGGTTAAGGGAGACCCATCCTGGACTGAGGAAAACAAACCTCAGAAAAGGTTTGGGCACAAAGGACCTAATCTTGACTCTGAATTCCAACCCCTTTTTCTAGGAAAATGAGAACAGAATTTGAGAACAAAGTTCATTGAACCACTTCTGTTGGTGGGTGACAACTCTGTGGGCTGCAGGTCTCACAGATTTCTTTCTGGTTTCTTGTGGTAAGCCATTGTTGTAGATTGTGGCCGCCATTAGAAGATGGCGCCGGCTTCCACTGTGGCCTGTGATAAACAAATTCTTTTGTGGAGAGTTGGCACGCTATCCCTTGCCACCCTATAAGAAAGATCCACGCGGCGGCTTAAGATTGGTACGTGGGAGGCTTTATTAGGCTGTGCTTGGGCGCTCGGGGGTAGAGAGAGAGGAAGGTCACTAAAAGATACTTTAATCAAGGCCTGAATAAACTGCTGAAAGAAGATTCCTGAGTTGCGTCTTCCTTGCGGGCAAGGGGTCGCGACAAGTGGTGCTGAAAACCCGGGAACCAGAACTTTCAGCAGTCAGGGGTGGTGCACCAGTTAGTCCCAGGTAAGTGGGACCCGCAGGTAAAGCGGAGATCAGTCCCAGATTAATTGGGACCCGCTATCAAAGCGGAGATCAGTCCTAGATAATTGGGACCCGCGGTCAAAGCGGAGATTAGTCCTAGGTAATTGGGACCCGCTATCAAAGCGGCAGCTCCTCTGTAAAGCCAGAGAGAGCATTATATCTTATTGCAGCTGCACTGTGTACTTTCGCTCTTACTTTCACTTTTGTTTTTTGTGTGTCTTTTGTTGTGTCATGGGTGCTGTATCTTCAAGTCCGCTTCTCCTGGCCCTAGATAACCTGTTACGTTCCAAGGGCCTAAAAGTGAAACGTAGTACTTTACAGAGATTTTTACAGAAGACAGATATTGTTGCACCGTGGTTCGCATTTTCTGGCAGCCTCACTATACCTAGCTGGGATAAGTTAGGCACAGATCTTGACTTTGCTTCTGAGCAGGGCATATTAGAGGGTGGGGTGATACCCCTTTGGAAGATGATCCGTAGTTGCCTCGCAGATGGCAGATGTCAGGAAGCACTTACTAAAGGACAAGAAGTTTTAGAGCAATTACATGAAGAAAGATCAGAAATGGCAGGCAGTGAGGTATTTCAGGAGGATGGCAGTGTGCGGAGCGAGAAACAGGGGAGGAAACAATTATCTCCGGCAGGCAGTGCCATATTTCAGGAGGATGGCAGTGTGCGGAGCGAGAAACAGGGGAGGAGGCGATTGTCTCTGGCACGGAGTGAAATATTTCAGGAGGAAGGGAATGTGCAGAGCGAGAAACAGGGGAGGAAACGCTTGTATCCAGATCTCAGTACACTGCGCACACTCCCATGCAAAAGTGGGTCAGAAGAGGAGGAGGATGAGGAGGAGGAGCTCGGGAGACTGTCTCGGCAGCTAGGGAGTCTAACTATGGGAAAAGGGAACAAAAATAAACAGGAGCTAAGAAAAAAAAAAAAAAAAGATCCTCCGGACCCGCCGCCGTACGGTGGGGGTGTTTCGAGGAGAGCTTTCCATGCCAAAACATAGAGGGGGCTGTTAACATTTTTACTGATGGTTCCAAGTCTGGAATGGGAGCTTATGTAATTAATGACTCTCCCCCTATCCAGCATCAATTTGCTCCTGGAAATCCACAATGGGTAGAACTACAAATTGTTATTGAAGTTTTTAAACAGTGTTCTTTTCCTTTTAATCTTATTTCGGACTCCAGCTATGTGGTACAAGCACTAAAAGTCCTGGAGGCCGTGGGAGCTATTAGTGATGCCCACAATGTGTCTGTTTACTTTACTCAGCTTCAACAACTTATCTCTAACCGCACTGCTTCTTTTTATCCAATGCACATCAGGGCTCACACCTCTCTTCCTGGTCCATTATCCCAAGGTAATGCCTGTGCGGACTTAGCCACTAGAGGTCAATTGATATGCTTGGCTTCCTCCTTAGAGGGGGCTAAGTTGTTTCACCAAAACTTCCATGTTAATGCTTTAACGCTGCGCAGGCGTTTTTCCATTTCAAGAGCGGATGCTCAACAGATAGTATTGCAATGTCCCCATTGTGTCACATTTCTTCATCCCCCTAATTATGGAGTAAACCCACGGGGATTAAAGCCGTTGATTGTTTGGCAAATGGATGTGACACATATACCTGACTTTGGTAACCTTAAGTATGTGCATGTTTCCGTTGATACGTGCTCTGGAATTATCCATGCTTCTGCTTTATCGGGAGAAAAGGCACGTAATGTCATTACTCACTGTTTAGAGGCATGGGCAGCATGGGGTGCACCTGCATCCCTTAAGACTGATAATGGACCTGCTTATACTGGCAGACAATTTACAGCTTTTTGTTCTACTATGGGAGTGCAACTTACTCATGGTTTGCCTTATAACCCTCAAGGACAAGGCATTGTTGAGCGTGCTCATCGCACCTTAAAGGAAACTTTACAAAAACAGAAAGGGGGAATAGGAGCTGAGCACACTCCTAAAGAACGCCTGTCCTTAGCTCTCTTTACCATTAATTTTTTGAATTTGGATATTCATGGTCGCTCTGCGGCCGATAGACATGTGTCCCCTCAGCCCTCTGTGATTGGCTATGTTAAGTGGAAGGATGTTCTTACGGGCCAATGGAACGGCCCTGACCCCATGCTGACATGGGCACGAGGATCTGTATGTGTTTTTCCCCAGGATCGTACGGAACCGTTGTGGGTCCCTGAACGCTTGACAAGAAGAGTCTCGACATCAACTGACCAGCAACAAGAGATACCACAACAATCCTGTGATGAGGATCTTCATTCTGCTAAGTGCTCTGGCTCTGGTGCTGGTGCCGATGGCACAGGCGACACCAATGCGGTGGTGGGCAGTGGCACGGGCATGGCCAATGCCGATGCCGGTTCACGGTAATTCTAGTGTCCTCCCCACTCTTTTTTCAACCTCATGTGAGATGTCTGCTCCCTGTGCCTCCCCTAGAGGGGACATGGAGAGAATTTTTAATCAATCTCAAGTTAATCTCACAGGAGTTTTTTGTTTCAGCCTTAGAAACGCTAATTGCATTAGCCTTAAGACCAAAAATTTGACTAACTGGGAGGACCCATTGCGGTCCAATCAGGTCTCAGGAAGCATTATCAGTGATGTATTGAGCAAGGTAGCTTCGGGGAAGCAATCAGGCTCAGAGACCCCCGCAAACAGCAGCTCTGGTCTTAACATAACTACCTTGGCTATTATCTCCGAGGTACTAATCCCAGTGCCTCCTTCTTCTAGTAGTATTTATAATGCCACTCATTTCAAGGCCTCTCCTTACTGTTCCCCTAATCTTGGTTTCCCCCCAACATTTACGCCTTGTCAGGATCATTCTTGGGAGAAACATCAAGTTGCTAAAGGTTTCTCCCTTTCCCCCTCTCTTAAGAGGTATGTTTATAACTTTAACAATAGTGCCAGCTCCTCTACAGGAGTAGGTTGGTCCTGGTTTCAATGGCTGATTTCCAATGAAAAGGGGGCTTCAGCCGATATTTCTGCACTGGCTCAGTTGCTAGGAGCCAAAAGTTGGCTGGCTAATATTTCTGGTACTGTTAGGGAAAGTGAACAAGGTAATAGACTTACATCTGTTTCATTCAACTCTCTGTTGTATAATGCCACATTGCCTCCTGCAATGGTCTGTGTCCAATCCCCCTTCTTATTCCTTTTGGCTAAGGCCACCTCATCGGGGATGCTGGATTGTTCTCATACTACCTGTCTCTTATCTGAGTGTTGGAATGGTTCCTGGACTGTAGCAGTGGTTATGAAAATTCCAACTTTCGTCCTAATCCCGGTCACTGCGGATCCTGATAAATTCCCTATTGTTGAGCTACTTAGAGTCCGCAGAGATTTTGGGATCACAGCGGCTATAGTGACAGCCGTGGCGATATCTGCTGCTGCAGCGGTTACGGCCGGAGTGGCTATGGCCAATCAAGTGCAAACTGCTGCCACCATTAATCAAGTTGTCCAACAAACTTCCACCATACTTGAATCCCAAAATACAATTAATCAACATATTTTGTCAGGGATTTTAGCTGCCAACCAAAGAATAGATTTACTCCAAGCTCAGGTAGAAGAATTGGCTGACTTAGTGCTTTTGGGTTGTGTTGACCAACATGCACATTTATGCATAACCTCTGTCAGATTTAAAGATTCCAGGAATTCTTCCCGCATCATTGGCGAATATTTGGCTGGAAATTGGTCCATGGAAGCGGAAGACATGATCCAGTCTCAACTAACCCAGATAGCTGTCTTGAATAGCACCCGTGTTGATCCCGTGACTTTGGGTCTATTCACCGATTGGATATCTTCTGCCTTTTCCTTTTTTAAAGAGTGGGTGGGGGTAGGCATTTTTGGTGCAATGTGTTGCTTCGGTATGTTTCTCTGTTTGTGGTTTCTCTGTCGCCTCAAGGCCCGCAATGCTCACGATAAGGCTATGATCATCCAAGCTCTTGCAGCTTTAGAAAATGGCAATTCACCTCAAGTCTGGCTTGCGCAGCTTAAACAGTAAATCTTTGACATGGCCATTGCACCCCAAGTTATTATAACATTGCACTGGGATCGGCATGTCTTTCCTCATTATTCTCTTGGTGTTGGAAAGCCCTTGCACTCTGCCGGTCTTGCTGCCATTGCATGCAGGTGGGTTTCCACACTAATGCTTCTCTATCACCTTAAAGTCCGTGCCTTTCTTTCAGGGTGCTGTCAACTCGTTTGTCGTTGTGTACAGCCACAGAACAGCCTCAGCTGTCCCCCTTCGTCTACCTTCATCACGATGCAGGATGCGAGGCAAAGCACTGCACTTGAGTGATCCCTCAACGGACCTCAAGGAAAGCATGTCCTATTGCATGCGGGTTTGACGTCCACACTCCCGCCCTACGAAAAAAGGCGTCGGCTGATATGGGGTCAGGTCTGGGGAAGGCGCCTCCTTAGGACTGAACCATACATTGCAGCCACTTCTGCACAGTGGGATAGGACCTCTACTTTCGCCTGCATTGTTTTATAAAATAGAAGGGGGAACTGTGGTAAGCCATTGTTGTAGATTGTGGCCGCCATTAGAAGATGGCGCCGGCTTCCACTGTGGCCTGTGATAAACAAATTCTTTTGTGGAGAGTTGGCACGCTATCCCTTGCCACCCTATAAGAAAGATCCACGCGGCGGCTTAAGATTGGTACGTGGGAGGCTTTATTAGGCTGTGCTTGGGCGCTCGGGGGTAGAGAGAGAGGAAGGTCACTAAAAGATACTTTAATCAAGGCCTGAATAAACTACTGAAAGAAGATTCCTGAGTTGCGTCTTCCTTGCGGGCAAGGGGTCGCGACAGTTTCTTGTCTTAAGGATTCAAAGAATAAAATTCATCAATTTATTTGAATGAAAAGAGAAAAGATAAAATTCCTGGATGTGAGAAGGAAACTGGCAGAAGGTTTTTCCACTTGACTATATTGGTTTGGAGACTTACAGCTTCTGGATAAAGGCATTGATGAGAGTCCATGATGAACAGACATTAAAAAGTGTTGGGGCTAATTGTTCAAATGTATATTCTAATTGGCTGTTCACTTGTAGTCCTTGAATCTGAATTTTTGTAACTTCCACTTCCTTTTTTCTGCCTGACAATTAACCTCTTATTCAAGGGATAAAAATTGCCAGTCACAAAAGACATGGTAATAGGTTAGAGCACTATTAGATTAAAACCTGGGGACAAAAATGATCTTCCCTTTTAAGATCTGGACAGAATGCAACATTTGGCCAGGGGACACTTCTGGGTGCAGCCCTGCCTGTTGCACATAGGGCTAAAATTCAGGGGACTTCTAGAGTTCTCATGTATGCAGGCATCTATGCCATGTCCTGCTAATTTCTGAAGATAGAGGACCCTAACAGTCCCTTTATAATCAATGTGACCTTCATTGGACTGAGTTCTCTGAACATTAAAAAAAAGTCTCTTAGTTCAATTAAGATTGAGGAACTGTTTAAAGGGAGACAGATCAATTTCATAATATCCTGTGCTCCAATCTCTTAAATCCAAACTGAGAGAGAAAAAAAGATTAAGATACAGTTGTTTTGTATGTGCCAGACTGTCCAATTTGTTGTGTAAATTAAATGTACAAATAACATTTCACTTAAAATGCAACAAATTTACCTGCAAGTGTCTTTTTGGAAAATGCTGGTGGTCTACTAAAAGTGAATAGGACCTTTTAGGTCAAAGGTACCCTAAGAAAGGTGATGAGTATTATCTTAGCCAAAATTTTGTTTAAGGGGAAAACAACTTACACCAGGGGGAGAAATAACCCACTTAAAAAGAGGCATTAATACGGATGCATTATCTTCTGGACAAATGTTTAAAATATGAACTGAGTCAGCTTTGCAAAATACCCTACAATATGCCCATTCCACTTGTTAAAAACATCTCACACTGATCTGGGTGCAGTGGTCATGCCTTTAATCCCATCACCTAGGGAGGTTGATGCAGAAGAACTACAATTTCAAAGCCAAAATCAGAAATGTATCACGACCCTATTTCAAAATTAAAAAATAAAAAGGGATGGGGATACGATTCAGTGCTAAAGTGCCCCCTGGATTTAATCTGTGGTACCAAAAAAACAAAATAACTAAAACAAAACAAAACAAAAAGCTCACACTAATAAGTACCAATTTGTATAAGACTTGAGAGCTATAAAATGTTTAAAGTGTATGTCTGTTGCTTTTAGGATTTTTCTTAGGGAGAAAAAAATGACAAAATGTTGATCAGGCTTTGTTTTCATGAATAACCTATGCAACTAAAATATGTATACATATGAAACCAAATATGTTTTTCTGAGCCTGTTTAAATGTTTTGTAAAAGTTTACAAAATAAACATTTGTGTAGGTACAGGCAAGGTAACCAGTAAGTCCTCTCTTTCATGCATTGCATCTAGAATAAAAAGGCCACATTGCCATTTGAAAAACTAAATTATATCTGTCTGCTTTGACTAATTCTATTTATAATTATGAATACTGTTTCCTAAATATATGACATTTAAGAATACTCTTTGGTTTTTGCTAGTACTGCTAGACTATACACATCTATATTTATCAATATCATACACTTCAGATTCTGAATTTTACTTTGAAAGTTAAACTTAATTAATATAAAGACATCTGTGCAATTGAGATGCTAACCAATACTGTCTTCTTTTTTTTATATATTAGATATATTCATGTTCTTCTAGTCTACAAGTTTTTAAAATATCAAGCTTAGGAGAGTACTTTACCAAGCTGGTATTCTCCAAACTAAAGTTGTCTGTAGTGATAATCTCTTTTAGACATATAAAAATTGCACATTTAATTGAAAATTTATATATTCGATATGAGTATGGCCACTCCTGTTTGCTTCCGAGGATCATGTGAGTGGTATGATTTTTCCCAACCTTTCACCTTCAGCCTGTGTATGTCTTTTCCTATCATATGAGTCTCCTGAAGGTAGCATATTGTTGGATCTGTTTTTTTTAATCTAAGTTACTAGCCTGTCGCGACCCCTTGCCCGCAAGGAAGACGCAACTCAGGAATCTTCTTTCAGTAGTTTATTCAGGCCTTGATTAAAGTATCTTTTAGTGATCCCCCCTCTCTCCCGAGCGCCCAAGCACAGCCTAATAAAGCCTCCCACGTACCAATCTTAAGCCGCCACGTGGATCTTTCTTATAGGGTGGCAAGGGATAGCGTGCCAACTCTCCACAAAAGAATTTGTTTATCACAGGCCACAGTGGAAGCCGGCGCCATCTTCTAATGGCGGCCACAATCTACAACAATGGCTTACCACAGTTCCCCCTTCTAATTTATAAAACAATGTAGGCGAAAGTAGAGGTCCTATCCCACTGTGCAGAAGCGGCTGCAATGTATGGTTCAGTCCTAAGGAGGCGCCTTCCCCAGACCTGACCCCATATCAGCCGACGCCTTTCCTTTTTTCGTAGGGCGGGGGTGTGGACGTCAAACCCGCATGCAATAGGACATGCTTTCCTTGAGGTCCATTGAGGGATCACTCAAGTGCAGTGCTTTGCCTCGCATCCTGCATCGTGATGAAGGTGGACGAAGGGGGACAGCTGAGGCTGTTCTGTGGCTGTACACAACGACAAACGAGTTGACAGCACCCTGAAAGAAAGGCACGGACTTTAAGGCGATAGAGAAGCATTAGTGTGGAAACCCACCTGCGTGCAATGGCAGCAAGACCGGCAGAGTGCAAGGGCTTTCCAACACTAAGAGAATAACGAGGAAAGACATGCCGATCCCAGTGCAATGTTATAATAACTTGGGGTGCAACGACCATGTCAAAGATTTACTGTTTAAGCTGCGCAAGCCAGACTTGAGGTGAATTGCCATTTTCTAAAGCTGCAAGAGCTTGGATGATCATAGCCTTATCGTGAGCATTGCGGGCCTTGAGGCGACAGAGAAACCACAAACAGAGAAACATACCGAAGCAACACATTGCGCCAAAAATGCCTACCCCCACCCACTCTTTAAAAAAGGAAAAAGCAGAAGATATCCAATCGGTGAATTGACCCAAAGTCACGGGATCAACACGGGTGCTATTCAAGACAGCTATCTGGGTTAGTTGAGACTGAATCATGTCTTTCGCTTCCATGGACCAATTTCCAGCCAAATATTCGCCAATGATGCGGGAAGCATTCCTGGAATCATTAAATCTGACAGAGGTTATGCATAAATGTGCACGTTGGTCAACACAACCCAAAAGCACTAAGTCAGCCAATTCTCCTACCTGAGCTTGGAGTAAATCTATTCTTTGGTTGGCAGCTAAAATCCCTGACAAAATATGTTGATTAATTGTATTTTGGGATTCAAGTATGGTGGAAGTTTGTTGGACAACTTGATTAATGGTGGCACCAGTTTGTACTTGATTGGCCATAGCCACTCCGGCCGTAACCGCTGCAGCAGCAGATACCACCACGGATGTCACTATAGCCGCTGTGATTCCAAAATCTCTGCGGACTCTAAGTAGCTCAACAATAGGGAATTTATCAGGATCCACAGTGACCGGGATTGGGACGAAAGTTGGAATTTTCATAATCACTGCTACAGTCCAGGAACCATTCCAACACTCAGATAAGAGACAGGTAGTATGAGAACAATCCAGCATCCCTGATGAGGTGGCCTTAGCCAAAAGGAATAAGAAGGGGGATTGGACACAGACCATTGCAGGAGGCAATGTAGCATTATACAACAGAGAGTTGAATGAAACAGATGTAAGTCTATTACCTTGTTCACTTTCCCTAACAGTACCAGAAATATTAGCCAGCCAACTTTTGGCTCCTACCAACTGAGCCAGTGCAGAAATATCGGCTGAAGCCCCCTTTTCATTGGAAATCAGCCATTGAAACCAGGACCAACCTACTCCTGTAGAGGAGCTGGCACTATTGTTAAAGTTATAAACATACTTCTTAAGAGAGGGGGAAAGGGAGAAACCTTTAGCAACTTGATGTTTCTCCCAAGAATGATAATGACAAGGTGTAAATGTTGGGGGGAAACCAAGATTAGGAGAACAGTAAGGAGAGGCCTTGAAATGAGTGGCATTATAAATACTACTAGAAGAAGGAGGCACTGGGATTAGTACCTCGGAGATAATAGCCAAGGTAGTTATGTTAAGAGCAGAGCTGCTGTTTGCAGGGGTCCCTGAGCCTGATTGCTTCCCCGAAGCTACCTTGCTCAATACAGCACTGATAATGCTTCCTGAGACCTGATTGGACCGCAATGGGTCCTCCCAGTTAGTCAAATTTTTGGTCTTAAGGCTAATGCAATTAGCGTTTCTAAGGCTGAAACAAAAAACTCCTGTGAGATTAACTTGAGATTGATTAAAAATTCTCTCCATGTCCCCTCTAGGAGAGGCACAGGGAGCAGACATCTCACATGAGGTTGAAAAAAGAGTGGGGAGGACACTAGAATTACCGTGAACCGGCATCGGCATTGGCCAGGCCCGTGCCACTGCCCACCACCGCATTGGTGTCGCCTGTGCCATTGGCACCAGCACCAGAGCCAGAGCACTTAGCAGAATGAAGATCCTCATCACAGGATTGTTGTGGTATCTCTTGTTGCTGGTCAGTTGATGTCGAGACTCTTCTTGTCAAGCGTTCAGGGACCCACAACGGTTCCGTATGATCCTGGGGAAAAACACATACAGATCCTCTTGCCCATGTCAGCACGGGGTCAGGGCCGTTCCATTGGCCCGTAAGAACATCCTTCCACTTAACATAGCCAATCACAGAGGGCTGAGGGGACACATGTCTATCGGCCGCAGAGCGACCATGAATATCCAAATTCAAAAAATTAATGGTAAAGAGAGCTAAGGACAGGCGTTCTTTAGGAGTGTGTTCAGCTCCTATTCCCCCTTTCTGTTTTTGTAAAGTTTCCTTTAAGGTGCGATGAGCACGCTCAACAATGCCTTGTCCTTGAGGGTTATAAGGCAAACCATGAGTAAGTTGCACTCCCATAGTAGAACAAAAAGCTGTAAATTGTCTGCCAGTATAAGCAGGTCCATTATCAGTCTTAAGGGATGCAGGTGCACCCCATGCTGCCCATGCCTCTAAACAGTGAGTAATGACATTACGTGCCTTTTCTCCCGATAAAGCAGAAGCATGGATAATTCCAGAGCACGTATCAACGGAAACATGCACATACTTAAGGTTACCAAAGTCAGGTATATGTGTCACATCCATTTGCCAAACAACCAATGGCTTTAATCCCCGTGGGTTTACTCCATAATTAGGGGGATGAAGAAATGTGACACAATGGGGACATTGCAATACTATCTGTCGAGCATCCGCTCTTGAAATGAAAAAATGCCTGCGCAGCGTTAAAGCATTAACATGGAAGTTTTGGTGAAACAACTTAGCCCCCTCTAAGGAGGAAGCCAAGCATATCAATTGACCTCTAGTGGCTAAGTCCGCACAGGCATTCCCCTGGGATAACGGACCAGGAAGAGAGGTGTGAGCCCTGATGTGCATTGGATAAAAAGAAGCAGTGTGGTTAGAGATAAGCTGTTGAAGCTGAGTAAAGTAAACAGACACATTGTGGGCATCACTAATAGCTCCCACGGCCTCCAGGACTTTTAGTGCTTGTACCACATAGCTGGAGTCCGAAATAAGATTAAAAGGAAAAGAACACTGTTTAAAAACTTCAATAACAATTTGTAGTTCTACCCATTGTGGATTTCCAGGAGCAAATTGATGCTGGATAGGGGGAGAGTCATTAATTACATAAGCTCCCATTCCAGACTTGGAACCATCAGTAAAAATGTTAACAGCCCCCGGAATTGGACTGGATGAAGTTACCTTAGGGAAAATGATGGGGTGTTCTTTAACAAAATGGAGTAATGTATGAGAAGGGTAGTGATTATCAATACCCCCTTGAAACGAGCAACACAGAATAGCCCAGTTGTCTAGAGTAGCACATAAAACATTAAGTTGAGCTTTAGTGTAGGGTATGATAAGAGAAGAAGGTGATTGGCCGAAAAATTGAATGCTTTGTTGAATCCCTTTAAGTGCCAATGCTGCAACAGCATCAGGATAATATTCTAAGGATTTTCCTGGGGATACATGTGGGTGGATCCATAGTAAAGGCCCATCTTGCCACAGTACTCCAGTTGGCTGCCGCATAGTGGCAAGCACACATAACTGGAAAGGTTTATCACTCTGGAGCCCGCATAGAGTGGCATGCTGTATAGCTTGTTCTACTTTTATAAGGGCCGCTCTAGCTTCAGTAGTGAGGCTATGAGGGGAAGCAAGATCTGGATCACCCTTAAGAGTAGCATACAAAGGCTGGAGCACAATATTAGGAATATGTAAATATCCTCTTATCCAATTAATATCTCCCAGCAATTTTTGAAAATCATTTAGAGTTTGGAGATCTTGAGTCCTGATGGTAATTTTTTGCGGTTTTAATTTGTCATACCCAATTGTCGCTCCCAAAAACCTGATAGAATCCCCCGTTTGAACCTTTTCAGGTGCGATGCGCAGTCCATGTTGAGCCAACAGCATCACGAGTTCTTTATAAGCCTCATTAACTGTCCTAATTTTGCGGCCAATAACACATCATCCATATAGTGAATGATCTTGGTGGAGGAATACTTATGTCTGAGAGGTGCGAGTGCCTTCCCCACATACATCTGGCACATCGTGGGACTGTTAGCCATCCCCTGTGGCAATACCACCCACTCAAACCTTTGATCTGGTTCCTCGTGATTACACGAGGGAAGGGTGAAAGCAAAACGTTGTGAATCTTTAGGATGCAAAGGAATGGAAAAGAAACAGTCTTTAATGTCAATAACAATTATATGCCAGCCTTGAGGAACAGAGGAGAGCAGAGGCAGCCCTCTTTGAATGGGCCCCATAAGTTGCATCTGAGCATTAACTGCTCGTAGATCATGCAGTAGGCGCCACTTCCCTGATTTTTTCTTAATGACAAATATGGGAGTATTCCATGGAGAAGTAGAAGGTTGGATGTGACCCAAATCAAGTTGTTCTTTGACTAGATCATGGGCTGCTGCCAGTTTAGCCGAGGGAAGAGGCCACTGAGGCACCCAAACAGGCTCCTCGGTGAGCCATGTTATGGGTATTTGAGCCCCAGTGGCCCCTAGGAAAAACCCAGACCAAACCTGTTAAGCTTTTGATGACCTTGCACAGGATGCTTACGCCCCTGTAGGTGTCTATTAGGGTCCCCAAAAATCTTTCCAGCGGCATCCACCATCCTTACTACAAAATCTGAAAAGGGTTCTGTAGGGCCCTGCAGAATCTTAGTCAAGTTACCAGACACCTCTCCTCTATTTGGAAGTGACTTCCATGCCCGCATGCAAATGTTGTTAATTTGATCATATGCCTCAGGAGGGAATCCTGTCTGTTGATTAGCAAATCTGCCTTGTCCCAAAAGCATATCCTTGTCCCAATGGGGGTGTCCCGCCGCATAGTTTTGGGCAGCCTGCTCTACAGCGCCCTCTAGCACAAAGGCTCTCCAGTCCAAATATTTGCCTGGAGAAACACAAGCCCGAACAAGGCTAGCCCAATCAGAGGGAGTCATACAGTATCTAGACAGACTCTCCACCTGAGTTAATGTGAAGGCGGCATCCACCCCATAAGTGCGCACAGACTCTGCCAAGGTCTTCACAATTTTGAAATCTAAGGGCTCATGGAATCTTCCCCTATTGTCATCCTGGAAAACTGGATAAGCAAGACCCATCTCAGCGTTAACAGCCCTCCATGTTTGGGCATGGAAAGCTCTCCTCGAAACACCCCCACCGTACGGCGGCGGGTCCGGAGGATCATTTTTCTTGAGCTCCTGTTTATTTTTGTTCCCTTCTCCCATAGTTAGACTCCCTAGCTGCCGAGACAGTCTCCCGAGCTCCTCCTCCTCATCCTCCTCCTCTTCTGACCCACTTTTGCATGGGAGTGTGCGCAGTGTACTGAGATCTGGATACAAGAGTTTCCTCCCCCGTTTCTCGCTCTGCACATTCCCCTCCTCCTGAAATATCTCACTCCGTGCCAGAGACAATCGCCTCCTCCCCTGTTTCTCGCTCCGCACACTGCCATCCTCCTGAAATACGTCACTTCGTGCCGGAGATAATCGCCTCCTCCCCTGTTTCTCGCTCCGCACACTCCCACCCTCCTGAAATACCTCACTGCCTGCCATTTCTGATCTTTCTTCATGTAATTGCTCTAAAACTTCTTGTCCTTTAGTAAGTGCTTCCTGACATCTGCCATCTGCGAGGCAACTACGGATCATCTTCCAAAGGGGTATCACCCCACCCTCTAATATGCCCTGCTCAGAAGCAAAGTCAAGATCTGTGCCTAACTTATCCCAGCTAGGTATAGTAAGGCTGCCCGAGAATGCAAACCATGGTGCAGCAATATCTGTCTTCTGTAAAAATCTCTGTAAAGTACTACGTTTCACTTCTAGGCCCTTGGAACGTAACAGGTTATCTAGGGCCAGGAGAAGCAGACTTGAAGATACGGCACCAAGGACACAACAAAAGACGCACAAAAGACAAAAGTGAAAATAAGAGCGAAAGTACACAGTGCAGCTGCAATAAGATGTAATGCTCTCTCTGGCTTTACAGAGGAGCTGCCGCTTTGACCGCGGGTCCCACTTACCTGGGACTAACCGGTGCACCACCCCTGACTGCTGAAAGTTCTGGTTCCCGGGTTTTCAGCACCACTTGTCGCGACCCCTTGCCCGCAAGGAAGACGCAACTCAGGAATCTTCTTTCAGCAGTTTATTCAGGCCTTGATTAAAGTATCTTTTAGTGATCCCCCCCTCTCTCCCGAGTGCCCAAGCACAGCCTAATAAAGCCTCCCACGTATCAATCTTAAGCCGCCACGTGGATCTTTCTTATAGGGTGGCAAGGGATAGCGTGCCAACTCTCCACAAAAGAATTTGTTTATCACAGGCCACAGTGGAAGCCGGCGCCATCTTCTAATGGCGGCCACAATCTACAACAATGGCTTACCACACTAGCCTATGTCTCTTGATTGGTGAGTTTAAGCCATTAACGTTTAGGGTTACTATTGATATATGGTTTGTACTTTCAGTCATGTTTATTTATTTATTTATTTTATTTTGGCCAGTTTTTCCTCTTTGGTTATTTCCTCCCCCCCTTTACTAAGTTATCTCCCACTGTTAGTTTTGGGTACTGTTTTTCATTTCCCCTTCTTGTAGTGTTTTGCTCAAAATGCCTTACAGTGCTGGTTTTCTGGCTGCGAATTCTTTTAACTTTTGTTTATCGTGAAATATTTAAATTTCATTGTCAAATCTGAAGCTTAATTTTGCTGGATACAGTATTCTTGGTTGGAATCCATCATTTTTCAGCGTTTGAAATATGTTGTTCCAGGATCTTCTCACTTTCAAGGTCTGTGATGAAAAATCAGCCGTTAACCTAATTGGTTTACACATGAATGTAATCTGCCTCCTTTGTCGTGTAGCTTTTAATATTCTCTCCTTGTTCTGTATGTTGGATATCTTCATAATTATGTGTCTTGGAGTTGGTCCTTATGGTTTTGTATGTTTGGGGTCCTGTAGGCTTCCAGGATTTGGCAATCCATTCCATCTTTCATATCTGGGAAGTATTCTAAGATTATTTCATTCAACAGATTGTTCATTCCTTTGGTTTGAACCTCTACACCTTCTTCTATCCCAATGACTCTCAAGTTTGTTTTTTTTATGACATCCCATATCTCTTGGATGAATTGCTCATGATTTTTTACCATCCTTTCTGCATTGACTATATTCTTTTCAAGTTGATAAACTTTGTCTTCATTATCTGATGTTCTGTCTTCTACTTGATCTAGTCTATTTGTAATATTCTCATTGAGTTTTTAATTTGGTTTATGGTTTAGTGCTTTTCTAAGATTACTGTTTGATTTTTTTAAAAATCTCTATCTCCTGGTAGAGTTTATTATTTGCTATTTGAATTTGCTTATGCAATTCATTTTCAAAGTATTCTTTCATTGTTTGGACTTGCTGTCTATTGACTTTTCTAAGATTCCATTACATCTGAGTCAGGTATGCCTTGAGTTCTTTCTCTGTCCATTTTTCTGATGCCTCTAAGTTCTCCTGTAAATTTAAGTTGTCCTGCATTGTTTGTAATCCTTTTTTTCCTTGTTTTTTCATGGTGTTCACATTACTTTCCAACTCTGTTTAACTGCTGTGTTTCTGTTTTCTCCTATAAATTTGTTTTGGTTTTGTATATCTCTGTGGCCTCTCCTTTGTGGTGGGAGTATATGCCTAGAAATGTTGGGCTTTATTTTACTTTAAAACTGATTCCTTCAATTCATAAAATGCTTATGGATTCTGTATGCATATAGTGATTTGTTGTTTGGTCTTAGGACTTTATGTTTAGGTTAGGTGCTATGATGGTATGAAGGTTAGTATGTCTTGGCTACTTTAGAAGATTGCTTCACTGAAGTTAGATACTACCTGGCAATTGGATCAGGGTGTTGGTAGTAGCTAGGTATATATACTGCAGAGCAATAGTATCAAAAACAGCATGGAATTGGCTCCAAAACACACTGGTAGACCAATGGTACAGAATAAAGAATAAAGGACACAGAGACTAACCCACACAATTGCAATTATCTTATCTTAGACAAAGTTTCCAAAAACAGGCATTGGAGAAAAGATAGCCTCTTCAACAAATGGTGCTGGGAAACCTGGAAATCCATATGCAACAAGATGAAATTAAATCCCTATTTCTCATCATTTACAAAACTCAAATCAAAGTGGATCAAGGACCTAGGTATTAAACCAGAGACTCTGTGTCTAATAGAATAAAAATTAAGCCCTCATCTTCATCATGTGGGATTTGGCCCAAATTTTCTTTATAAAACTCCTGTAGCACAAGAATTAAAATCAAGAATTAATAAATGGAATGTATTAAAACTAAAAAGGTTCTTCTCAGCAAAAGAAACACTATGTGGGGTGAACAGAGAGCCTACATCCTAAGAGAAAATGTTTACCTCTCACACATCAGATAGAGCACTAATCTCTTGGGTATGTAAAGAACTCAAAAAGCTAAGCACTAGAAAAAACAAATAACCCAATCAACAAATGGGCCAAGGACCTGAATAGATACTTATCAGAAGAGGATATACAATTAATCAACAAATATATGAAAAAATGTTCATCATCTCTAGCAATTATAGAAATGCAAATCAAAACTACTCTTAAGATATCATCTCACTCCAGTCAGAATGGCAGCTATTATGTACACAAACAGTAAATATTGGCAAGGATGTGGGGGAAGAGGCACACTCATACATTGCTGGTGGGTCTGCAAATTGGTAGAGCCAATTTGGAAAGCAGTATGAAGATTCCTTGCAAATCTGGGAATGAAGCCACCATTTGACCCAGCTGTCCCTCACCTTGGTCTCTAACCAAAGGACTTAAAAACAGCATACTACAGGGACCCAGAAACATCAATGTTTTTAGCAGCACAATTCACAATAGTGGAGACAACCTAGGTTCACTTCAGTGGATGAATGGATAAAAAAAATGTGGCATATATACACAATGGAATTTTACTCAGCAATAAAAGAGAATGAAATCATGGCATTTGCAGGTAAATGGATGGCATTGGAGAAGACAATGCTAAGTGAAGTTATCCGATCCCAAAAAAACAAATGCAAAATGTTTTCTCTGATATAAGGAGGCTAACTCATAGTGGGGTAGGGAAGGGAAACATGGGAGGAATAGATGAATTCTAGATAAGGAAGAGGAGTGGGAGGGAAAGGAAGGGAGCAGGGGTCTAGCAAGGATGGTGGAATGTGATAGACATTATTATCCAAAGTACATATATGAAGACACAAATTGGTATCAACATACTTTATATACAACCAGAGATATGAAAAATTTGCTGTATCCATAGTAAGAATTGTAATGCATTCCTCTGTAATTTGTTTTTTAAAAAAATAAATAAATAAAAAATATTAATAACAAAGTAGAATTTATGATGTAAGTGATATAAAAAGCATTAATTTAGATTAAAAAAAACATGAGGGTTACAGTCTATAATGAAGATACAAGGCATAAACTCTATATCTGAAATCAAAATAGTAAGAAACAAAAAAAAATGAACAAATAATAGTGGAGGACTTCTACAATTAAACAAGTCTTGTAAAACTTTTAAAGAGGAAAAGGCTTAAAAAGGATACTGAAGATTTAAGACAGTGATTATCAATCAGGGACAGTTACACCTGCCTAACAATGTTTGAAAATAGGGTATTCAGAGTATTGAGGTATTTGGATAGCCAAAATATCTGATAGTCACAATGTCTGTTTAGTGTCTAAGGATAATTTCGGGCACTTAAAAGTAAGAGTCATGAATACCAAGTATACTAAAATACAAGGGAAAGTGCCTCAAAAAAGGAATTATCCCAAGCACAATGTAACAAATACCTAGTTGAGCTATATTCATTTCTCTAAATAATTAATAAATTTAAATTTGGCTTAATAGATAAAAATGCTGATACCTACAAATAACAATGTTCTTTTAAACTATATGAATGAAATCATAATATACTCTTGCCAATTCATAAAAATGTATCATCTATTAGATCAATTGTTTTCTAGGTATAATGTCTTGTGATTTATGGAATAAAGAATAAATTTCTAAGAGGTGGGCAATTCTGAATAACTGCAAAACATGACATTCAACTGCTGATATTTATTTGCCTGGAGTGATACCCACATAAGAGATTTTCTTTTCTTCAATCTAAAAAAGCCCTAGCTAGAAAATTACCATAAGGACCCCCTCTAGGATAGCAAACTAAAAATTGATAAACAATTAAACTGTTTCCCAATTAAACATACATAATAAATAACACCTAATCTCATTAAGAGACGATTAAAACAGAATTTTATTTTGTGATAATTTTTATTAGAATGTTCTTGTTTTTGGAACCAGGAATGTACTAATTATAATTGCATTTAAAACACAAAACAGGTCATTTGTTTATCTTAATACCTTGTACTACAGGATATTTTTAAAATTTAAATTTGTAGACTATGTTTGTGTTTAAAATTTATATACATACATGTATATAAGTACCTATATAAGGTTCTGCTATTTGTCATAATAAAGATTTCTGGGAATAATGGCATATTGCATTAAAATGTTCTAGAAAAAGTAGAATAGAAATAAAAATTTAACAGAAAGCAATAAATAATTTAAATTTTTAAAAAGTAAAAATAAAGAGGTAAGGCAAAGGATAATGCAAATTTGGCAACCCAGGGATATTGCTTGCCAAAATAAAGAGGAAAACTTTCCAAGAGTAAGGAGAACAGGTTCTCCTCAGCAACGGAAGTAGTTTGACTGGATGTGAAGCATGCAGTTCTAGATCTCTGAAAACAGGATGTGAGCCCAGAAAGCCACACTCCTCAGGGTTCTTTGGTCCCAAACTTTGTTCCATGGAACACTTCTCTTCTAACCATATTTAGGACCAGATTAATTCATCACAGCTGTGAATCCAGGTGCTGAAAAGGAGACTTGCTCTGTATGAATGTTTATGAGAAGCAGAGTAAACAAAAGTAAAGTTCCCCCCCCACACACAGAAATGGGGTACACCAATCCTATAAGGATGCCAGTTTCAGGAATTCTGAAGCCACTCCTGGCAGAATAGTGAGAAAGTAATTCCTGGGCAGAGGACATCTGTTTCTCTGAGGAGATGGCCTTGCCTTGGCTCCAAATTATGTGTGGGTTATGTAGTGCTCATACATGTAAACCTGCAGCCAGTCTGATATCCCAGAAATCCATATTTGTGAGACTTCTTCTGACACATCCTTGAGGCTTGTAAATTACCCTCCCATTGCCAGTTTTACAAGGGAGTCTAGTATTTATATCTGGGTATTCAAGGACTAAATGACGAATCTTTCCCCACCCAACCATTAGGAAAAGCTGGAAAAGCTGAAGTAAAATTTTTTACCACAGAAATAGGTGTCAAACAGGATCCAAATGAGCCAACTGCAGGCAACATGAGAAAATTTCTAGGATAAAGAGGGATAAATAAATTCCTGGAAAGAGAAGAAACATTTCTCCAAGGAAATGTGTATGGATAGGCCTTAGGTTTATGTTGGGAAGTGAAGTTTGCATTCAGTGAGCACTGTCCCAAGACTGGAACCAAACAGACACACATTTCTGAGGGTTCTTATGTCTTAAATCTGACCATTAGAATTATCCTTTTCTGGGCGATTCAACATGGCGGCGGGTAGGGAGTCAGTGCTTTCAGTACCTCCTCAACCACGTGGACAGAGAGACACATTAGAACATTCAGATTCTACCTGCTGAAAAACTCCCAGCAAAATTCCGCTGAAGAGAGACCTTCTGGGGAATTTGGGATTATTGGAGGTGACAGCTTGCCCCAGACGGGTGAATCTCGGCCACACGGTGTGGAGGTCTGGGCAGCCGGTGCCGCGCGACCAGCACAGTAGGAGGCGGTTCAGCCCTGTGCTGCGGAGAGACCCTATGAAGAGGATGCTAACCAAGCCTTCATAAAAAAGCAAACCAGAACTGAATCTGAGACTGGGACAGACCAGAGACAGGCCAGACCCATCCCTCCCATCGGACACTCTGGCAAGGAGTCTGGGACAGACCATAGCAGAGAGCTGACATCACCAGAGATCAGTGGATGGGATCCTTTCCCAGCGGAATTGGCTTTAGCAGATGTGTGACTCCCACCCCCACCAGATACATACAGCTGGGAAACCTCAAAAATCTCGCCCCAGAGCTTGGGGGGTGTGACTGTGGGAGCCGAGGGAAGCAGAGGGGACTCCCAATCCCCAACTCCCCATACCACCAGCAGCGACACCCAAGGCCTTAGCCGCCAGTTCCCGGGAGCATGGCCACCAAAGGGGTCTGGACAAATTAAACTATTGGTTCCCACATCAGCGCTCTACAACCCTGGGGTCTGGATGAATGACAGAGTGAGTGCTCAGTCATTCAGGAAATAGGGCACGCAGTGGGGCTGCAAGTGTAACCAGATCCTTGGAGATCACCTCCCATGAGCGGGGTCTAGCTGGCTGGCAGGAGGAAGTGGGGAGGGTCCAGAGAAGAGAAACAGCTCTGGAATAACAGGATTAGAGAGACGACCAGTAAGGGAAGAGGAGTCACCTTACAGGGATTGCTGCTGGCACATAGAGGGTAGAGCTCGGCTCAGAGGGCACAGCTCCACCTACTAGAAGAGAGGAAAATAGAACTCTAAGAGTTCATTTATTTATTTATTTTTCTTTCTTTATTTTCCCTTTTCAATTTTTATTGTTCTTTCCATTCTCCTCTATTCTACCTATCTTTCTCTCCCTCTTTCCCTTTAAGAACTCCTTCCTTCCCCTTCCCCCTAACTTTCTTCCCAAGCATTTTGACTTTCATTATGTGTAATTTTCTAAATGCAAATAGGTGATTGTTTCGAGACTGTCTATAAGGCTCCTAAATACCTAGCTATTACCAAATACCCTGATCCATCTGCCTGTTAATATCCCCCTTCAGTAGAGCAATCTTCCAAAGTAGACAAGACATACTAACCTTCATACCATCATAGCACCCAACCTAAACATAAAGTCCTAAGACCAAACAACAGATCACTATATGCCTACAGAATCTGTAAGCCTTTTATGAATTGAATGAATCAGCTTTAAATTACAATAAAGCCCAGCGTCTCTAGGCATAGTCTCCCACCACAAGGGAGAGACTACAGAGATATACAAAACCAAAACAAATTTATAGGAGAAAACAGAAACACAGCAGTTAAACAGAGTTGGAAAGTAATGTGAACACCATGAAAAAACAAGGGAAAAAAGGATTACAAACAATGCAGGACAACTTAAATTTACAGGAGAACCTAGAGGCATCAGAAAAATGGACAGAGAAAGAACTCAAGGCATACCTGACTCAGATGGAATGGAATCTTAAAGAAGTCATTAGACAGCAAGTCCAAACAATGAAAGAATACTTTGAAAATGAATTGTATAAGCAGATTCAAGAAGCAAAAAATGAACTCTACCAGGAGATAGTGATTTAAAAAAAATCAAACAGTAATCCTAGAAATGCAGGAAACCGTAAACCAAATTAAAAACTCAAACGAGAATATTAGAAATAGATTAGATCAAATAGAAGTCAGAACATCAGATAATGAAGACAAAGTTTATCAACTCAAAAGAATATAGTCAACGCAGAAAGATTGGTAAGAAACCACGAGCAAAACATCCAAGAGATATGGGATGTCATAAAAAAACAAACTTAAGAGTCATTGGGATAGAAGAAGGTATAGAGGTCCAAACCAAAGGAATGAACAATGTGTTGAATGAAATAATCTTAGAAAACTTCCCAGATATGAAAGATGGAATAGATTGCCAAATCCTGGAAGCCAACAGGACCCCAAACATACAAAACCATAATGTACCTACTCCAAGACACATTATTATGAAGACACTCAACATACAGAACAAGGAGAGTATATTAAAAGCTACAAAAGAAAGGAGGCAGATTAAAAATTTAGGGGTAAACCAATTAGGTTAATGGCTGATTTTTTGTCACAGACGTTGAACACGAGAAGATCCTGAAACAACGTATTTTAAATGCTGAAAAATAATGGGTTCCAAAGAAGAATACTGTATCCAGCAAAATTAAGCTTCAGATTTGACAATGAAATTAAAATATTTCATGATAAACAAAAGTTAAAAGAATTTGCAGCCAGAAAAACAGCACTGCAAATATTTTGAGCAAAACACTACAAGAAGAGGAAATGAAAAACAGTACCCAAAAGTAACAGTGGGAGACAACTCAGTAAAGGGGAGGAAAATAACCAAAAAGGGAAATACAAGTCAAATTAAAATAAATAAATAAATAAATAAAGATGACTGGAAGTACAAACCATATATCAATAGAAACCCTAAATGTTAATGGCTTAAACTCATCAATCAAGCGAAATAGGCTAGTAACTTATATTAAAAAAAACACATCCAACAATATGCTGCCTTCAGGAGACTCATATGATAGGAAAAGACATACACAGGCTGAAGGTGAAAAGTTGGGAAAAATCATACCACTCATATGGTCCTTGGAATCAAGCAGGAGTGGCCATCCTCATATCGAATAAAATTGACTTCAAGACTAAGTTAATCAAAAGGGATAAGGAAGGACATTATATACTATTAAAAGGAAACTTTCTCCAACAAGACATAACAATTATCAATATTTATGCACCAAATAATGGTGCTGCAATGTTCATAAAACAAACTCTCCTCAAGTTCAAGAATCAAATAGATCACAACACAATAATTATGGGTAACTTCAACACACCTCTCTCACCATTGGACAGATCCTCCAAACAAAGTTGAATAAAGAAATTATAGAACTCAATAACACAATCAATAACCTAGACTTAACCAACTTATATAGAGTGTATCAACCATCATCAAGTTGGTATACTTTTTTCTCAGCAGCACATGGATCCTTCTCAAACATACACCATATATTATGCGATAAGGCAACTCTTAGTAAATATAAAGGTGTGGAGATAATACCATGCATCTTATCTGATCATAATGGAATGAAACTGGAAATCAATGATAAAAGAAGGAAGGAGAAATACTGCATCACTTGGAAAATGAACAATATGTTACTGAATGATCAATGGGTTACAGAAGACATAAAGAAGAAAATAAAAAAATTCTTAGAGATAAATGAAAATACAGACACAACATATTGGTATGGGACACAATGAAAGCAGTATTAAGAGGAAAATTCATTGCCTGGAGTTCATTCCTCAAAAAAAAAGAAAAAAACCAACAAATGAATGAGCTCACACTTCATCTCAAAACCCTAGAAGAGGAAGAGCAAAACAATAGCAAATGTAGCAGAAGACAAGAAATAATTAAAATCAGAGTGGAAATCAATGAAATTGAAACAAAAGAAACTATTGAAAAAATTGACAAAACTAAAAGTTGGTTATTTGAAAAAATAAATAACATCCACAGACCCTTAGCCATGCTAACGAAGAGAAGAAGAGAGAGAACTCAAATTACTAACATACGGGATGAAAAAGGTAATATCACAACAGACGCTACAGAATTACAGAAGATAATTTTAAATTATTTTGAAGTCCTATATTCCAATAAAATAGAAGATAGTGAAGACATCAATAAATTTCTTAAGTCATATGATTTTCCCAGACTGAATCAGGAGGATACACACAATTTAAACAGACCAATATCAATGAAGGAAATAGAATAAGCCATCAAAAGACTACCAACCAAGGAAAGCCCAGGACCGGATGGGTATACAGCGGAGTTTTACAAAACCTTTAAAGAAGAATTAATACCCATACTTTTCAAGTTATTTCAGGAAATAGAAAAAGGAGCTCTTCGAAATTAATTCTATGAGGCCAGCATCACCCTGATTCCGAAACCAGACAAAGACACTTCAAAGAAAAAAAACTACAGACCAATATCTCTAATGAACCTAGATGCAAAAATACTCAATAAAATTCTGGCAAATCGAATACAAAAGCATATGAAAAAAACTGTGCACCATGATACAAGTAGGATTCATCCCTGGGATGCAAGGCTGGTTCAATATACGGAAATCAGTAAATGTTATTCACCACATCAATAGACTTAACGATAAGAACCACATGATCATCTCGATAGATGCAGAAAAAGAATTCGACAAAGTACAGCATCACTTTATGTTCAAAATACTAGAAAAACTAGGGATCACAGGAACTTACCTCAACATTGTAAAAGCTATATATGCTAAGACTCAGGCTAGTATCATTCTAAATGGAGAAAAACTGAAGGCATTCCCTCTAAAATCTGAAACAAGACAGGGATGCCCTCCCTCACCACTTCTATTCAATTTAGTTCTTGAAATACTGGCCAGAGCAATTAGACAGACAAACGAAATAAAAGGCATAAAAATAGGAAAAGAAGAACTTAAATTATCACTATTTGTGGCCGACATGATTCTATACCTAGCCGACCCAAAAGGGTCTACAAAGAAACTACTAGAGCTAATAATTGAATTCAGCAAAGTGGCAGGATGTAAAATCAACATGCATAAATCAAAGGCATTCCTGTATATCAGCGACAAATCTTCTGAAATGGAAATGAGGACAACCACCCCATTCACGATATCCTGAAAAAAAATACTTGGAAATCAACCTAACAAAATAGGTGAAAGATACATACAATGAAAACTACAGAACCCTAAAGAGAGAAATAGAAGATCTTAGAAGATGGAAAAATATACCCAGTTCATGGATAGGCAGAACTAACATCATCAAAATGGCGATATTACCCAAAGTTCTCTATAGGTTTAATGCAATGCCAATCAAAATCCCAATGGCATTTCTTGTAGAAATAGATAAAGCAATCATGAAATTCATATGGAAAAATAAAAGACCCAGAATGGCAAAAGCAATTCTAAGCAGGAAGTGTGAATCAGGTGGTATAGCGATACCGGATTTCAAACTATACTATAGAGAAATAGTAACAAAAACAGCATGGTACTTTTACCAAAGCAGGTGGGTGGACCAATGGTACAGAAAAGAGGACACAGAGACCAATCCACAAAATTACAACTATTTTATATTTGATAAAGGGGCTAAAAGCATGCAATGGAGGAAGGATAGCTTCTTCAACAAATGGTGCTGGGAAAACTGGAAATCCATATGCAACAAAATGAAACTTAATCCCTTTCTCTCGCCATGCACAAAAGTTAACTCAAAATGGATCAAGGAGCTTGATATCAAATCAAAGACTCTGCATCTGATAGAAAAAAATGTTGGCTCTGATCTACATGTTGTGGGGTCGGGCCCCAAATCCTTAATAGGACACCCATAGCACAAGAATTAACAACTAGAATCAACAAATGGGACTTAATCAAACTAAAAATTTGCCAATATTGTGCTGGGAGAATCCTCAGGAATGTGACTTATTGGGACTCTAGACTGAATGCCAGTTTCCAATCATGCGCACTTACCAGCCCACCAATAATCTGCCTGTCAAGGACAGTAATACTCTTCTGAACAAACTTAGAGGAATTTTATTGCTCACAGCTAGGGAATCAGATTTTTAGTGAAGAAACTTGTCTTAAGCAAATGACTAGGAGAAACAGGTTAAGTTGAAGTATATTTTTTCCATAGGAATTGGTCACAACTAGGACGTAATGGTGCCAGTATCAGGAAGTCTTAGACTATTGCTGACAGAACAAGGAGGGAGAAATTCCTGGGAGGAGCAGAATGGTTTTCCTGAAGTGATGGAATTGGCTGCTTGGCCCTGGGTTGTTGGCTGACTATGTTGTGTCCTTGTGTGAAAACCTGCATGCAGTCTGTTGTCCCAGAGGCATATTTATAGGGTCCTTCTGGCCCTAACTTGGGACATTAAATTAACCTCCTGTGACCAGTCTGGGTGAGATCAATAATTACCAGCTGGTAACACAGGGGTTAGAATGAAGAGCCTTGTGCCTCTTGATCACTAGTCTGAAGACACAGCACAACAAAAGGGATAAGGCTTAGACTAACCCCTGGATGCAGAGTCTCCAAGGTGACAGTGAGTCAGCCTTGGTCCCATTCTCTTCAGAAGACCTGAGTTGAGATAACAATCCAAAGTGTGGTATTGGCCAGCACCCTTATTAGCTCTGCTGGTCTCTGCCTTAGCCTAGGCAGCAGAAGGAGCAGAAAATGCCTAAATATTCCCTTGGATGTGAGTAGTTGCTATGAATTGTAGCAGCTATGGTCCAGACCCTCACCTGTGGGTGCCCTGTCTCCCAGATAAGGTCATGCAATATCATAGGCACCATACACATCAGGGACTAGGGGGCCTAAAAATTTCCACTGCTCTGCCTTCCCTTCCCTTCACCCTGTACTTGAGAGTTCAGATCCTAGATTTCTAACAAAGCCCTGGTTCCTATCCCATTCCTGGGACTTGCCTTCTTAGTTCCCCAAAGAAAATTTTCTGTAAGCAGTGTGGCAGTAGGCATGCATGCAATACTCCATGGCCTGAAGATATCATGAGGTGCTTAGGACTTCGTCACTGCCCCTAGGTTGTGCCATGCTGGCAACTCGTTTTTACCTGTCAGCTGCTATACCTACATCTCAGGCCAGGGGAGGTATTATTTCCCCATCTGTCTCTTCCATTCTAATCTCTTGGAGCTCTCTATAACCGGATGTATTGTGCATTTACCAAAGTGAAGCTAATACAGATATACTAAAGTGCTTCTACTCACCAATCAGATATAGCATTCTAATTCTCAGGACCCATTCTTAATAATACCCATAGCTTCCTCAATGTGCTTCCATGGAAAATATAGATATTTTATTTAAAGTTTCAAACTCATCTAGACTCAGCAGCACATATATTTAATTCCAGTGACACAGCAGAATTATGAAGGAAGATATCAAATTTGAGGCAAGTCTCAGCAACTTAGTGAGACTGTCTCAAAACTAAAAATGATTAAGACCTGGGGATATAACTCTATTGTAGAGTAACCCTGGGATCCATCTCCAGAACCACAAAATGAATAAATAAACTAATTAATTTAAATTTTAAAAGGTGAAAATATTTGGAAACATAGGACAAGTTTAAGTGTTCTATTAATTGATGAGACTACAAAACCCTGAAGCTACCTACTATTGATTCCTTTTCTACTCTTCCCTAGAGTGTTTAATGGAGACTATGGGAGCAAGTATACGGAGACCTACAAGTCATTTTTTAATTACACATATTCAGCCTTGATGAACACTGGTCCTCGTGCTTTGAAATAAATAATGTAAAACTGATGCTGCTATAGGCAACAATTCCCAAAACCGTATCTATAAATTTAATAAGAACCTGCCTTTGGATCCTCCCTGCCTTTTGTAATTTACTGCTTCTCCTACAAACTGTTTTCAAACTGGATATATTCAGTCAAAATGTGTGGTAAACCTACTAAAGTCAACATGAAGAATGTGAACCTGTTGCTAAGACAGGAAAAAAATCCCAATGACATCTCTGAATGAAGAGAGTACCTGACTTTGGGATCTCCCAGAAAGGACCTTTGGATCCTTTCACTGCTGCTCTTTTTTTTAGAGTGAGAGAGAGTGAGAAAGAGGGAGAGAGAGAGAGAATTTTAATATTTATTTCCTAGTATTTGGCGGACACAACATCTTTGTCTGTATGTGGTGCTGAGGATCGAACCCGGGCGAGCGTTACCGCTTGAGCCACATCCCCAGCCCCTCACTGCTGCTCTTATTACCTGTTCTAAACTGCAAGATATTTTGTCATGTGGAGCAGTCAACCTTCAAAGTAGGCATTAACAATAGTGCTACAGGGGAACAAATTCCATTGACTATTCTGTGCTTACATTGTGAAACTGTTTTGGGGACAGCCCAGCCAATCTCCTTTTCCTGCTGCTCATGCAAACAGGTTTCCAATTGCACACATCTAGCCATAAATAGCTCTGCTCTTCATGGACACATGAAGGAATGTGAACAAAGTGTTGTAATAGAGGTAAATTCCCATTTTTTTTCCATGAAATGAATGAGAACATGCCTTTGGGAAATTACTGCTACTTGTGTTTCCTGAAACTACAAGCCATTTTCAAACTGCAAAATTTGTCCAATAGGAGAACAGGCTCTAATGGAAAGTAGCAAAAAACATAAAACTGGTAGAGCCACAGGTGCAATTCATAATGCCCTATTTGTGCATTAACTTCGAACCTGCCTCTGAAGTTCCCAGTCACTTACATTTCACTACTACTCCAACTAGCCTTTGTTTTTTTTTTTTTTTTTGTTCTTGTTGTTTGTGTTTTTGTTTGTTTTATTCCAGGAATTAAACCCAAGGCACTTAACCACTAAGTCACATTCTCAGCCCTTTTTATATTTTTATTTTGAGACAGCATCTTGCTAAGTTACTGAGGTTGTCCTTAAACTTGTGATCCTCCTGCCTCAGCCTCCCAAGCTTCTGGGATTATAGCATGGACCACCATGCTCACACAGCAAGTCATTTTCAAACTGCACATATTCATTCATAATGAGCATTAGACCTGAATGGCCCACATGAAGAATATAAACCTGATGCTAAGAATGGGAGTGATAACCAATGCACTCTATGTGAATTAACTTTCTTTTGGAATCTCCCTGCCACCTGTGTTCCCCTGCTATTCTTACAAACCACTTTCAAACTGCACATAGTCAGGGATAATGAGCACTGATTTAATGGGTCTGAATGGAGAATGTGAACCTGTTTCTGCAAGTAAGGACAATCTCTAATGCTCTCTCCAAAATAAGTGAGAACCAGTCTTTGGATCTTCCTTGCAGTTGAATTTCACTGCTGCTTTTATAAGACATTGTTTTTTTTTCTTTTCATATTTAAAAAGTTTCATTTATCTATATTTATTTCATATTGAAAGAAATGATTTCAAAACTAGATCCTTTTAGACCAACAAGTAATTTGCCAATCAAAAAAAAAGTATTTAAGTCTTCTCCACTATTCAGATTTTAAATTTGCAAATAATTTATTGGTAACCTGTAAATGTTTACAGTTTATATCTTCACTTTGTCTCTGGCATCCCAGAAGCCATTAGATTTTTTCTTAGATGCAACTCTAACTTGAGTTTAGAACTGTCCCTATAGGATTATTTGCTGCACACATAGAACACGAATCACTCTATAAATGCAGAGGGCAGAAAAAAAAAAAGATCTCAGAGTGCTGTCATCACTTACCCAGGCTCATGGACTTAAACCCAATTCTGCATTTCTCAGGTTGGTCTAATATTTGTTCAACCACTTATTTCACTTATTCAAGTAATATTTATTAAGATCTGCTTTGCAATATTTATTGTGTTCTTCCTGGGTTCCAAGCAAGGGCAGAAGAAAAAGGGTTAAAGCCAAGATTCCACCCTATGCCCTGAAGGCAGAGTCTCTAAGATGAATAATCATTGGCCTCATTCTCCAGACAAGATCTGGGTTGATGCACATACCAAATGTGGCATCTGCCAATACCTTTAGTATCTCTGCACTTTTTTACCTTAGCCAAGGCCACCACAAGGAACAGAGAATGTCTAAGAATAAACTTGTGTGCTGAGTCTTGCTGTGAACTGTAGTGTCTCTCCAGCTAACCCCCACATGTGAAGGCTCCACCTCCCATGTAATTTTAAGCTGACTTCACAGAAGCCATAATACAGCTGGGACTAGAGAACCTGAAAATTCTTACAGCTCTGATTTATCTTTCCCTCACTCCTGTATTTCAGTAGCCAGGCAGGCTTCCGTGGTTCTGTGACAAGATCCTGGATCCTCCACATCCACTTGGGCACACTACCTCAAGTTCTTGGTGAATACTTCCACGGGATCCCAAATTCTGTGCATATTTAAGTGACCCTGAGTATACCTTTGAAGGTCCTGATGATTTCCTGACTGCCCCTAGTCTGTGCCTTCATGGAATCTCCCTTTACAGGATGGCATCTTTAGCAGGCCATTCCTATATCTTGGGCCAATGGAGAGTTTATTCCTTCATCTCTCTCTCCTTTTCTACTCTCTTTTAAAAATCTCCTTGGTTGAATTATGCATGTTAAAAAGTGAATCTAGTGGAGAAAAATTACAGCATGTCTCTCCACCATTTAGATATTACATTCTTTTTGAATTATTTTTATTGGTTCTTTTTATTTATACACGAGAGTAGAATCAAGCATAACTTATTCTGATTAGGATCCATTCTTATGGATGTACATGGTAGGGGGATTCACTTAGGTATTTTATTATAGAAAAATTATGTTAGATTTTTTCTTTTGTCTTTCCTTTTCCTATTCCCCTTCCCCTCTCTTCATTCCCTTTTGTCTAATCTGAACTTCTTTTCTCTACCCACTCACACTTTATTGTGCTTTAATTTTCACATATCAGAGAAAACATTCAACCTTTGTTTTGTGGGGATTAGCTTATTTCATTTAGCATAATAGATACATCCAATGTTCTGCATGGACTAGAAATATACTGTAATCTGGGGACTCATAAGAGATTCTGAGTGTCAGGCCCAATCCTCAGACCTTCTGAATCAGGATCAGCTTTTTTTCATGATGTCCTTATATGCACATTAAACTCCAAAGAATGCTGGTATAGAATATTAGTTTTGTAGACAGACTGCCTGGGTTTCATTCTCAGTCCTTTTCCTAACTGTGTGAAACTGGGCAGGGAAATAAACCTCTCAGTGCTTGTTTTCTCATCTGTTAAATGAAAATAATAATAGTAATTAGGACATATGGATGTTTTATGAATCAAGTGAGTACATGCCCTAATGGGGCCAGTATGTTGCCAGGTACCTGGTAATAAATACATATGAATGCTTTTTATATGTATTTATTTTTTTCTCTACTACTATGACAAGCTACAAGTAATGTTCAAATATAGCATTTTGACATTAACATTATTATGCAGTAATTTTTATTCTGTATATTAAATATTTAATCTTTACCTTCATATATATATATATATATATATATATATATATATATATATATATATTGAAAATAGCAAATAAGCTGGCTGAGGACCATGGTGTCTGTAATCCCAGCTACTTGGGAGACTGAGAGAAGAGGATCACAAGTTTGAGGTCAGCCTGAGCAATGCAGTTAGAGGGGTTAATGTGCAAATGATATAACATCAACACCTCAGTAGCAAGAAAAAAAATTCCAATTTAAAAATGGCTAAAGTCCTGAATAGACAACTCTCCAAATAACACATAGAAATGGTAGTCAGTATTTGAAAAAAAAAATAAATTTTTTGTGAAGTCTCAACTTCACAAATCATTAGGGAAATATAAATTGAAACTACAATGAGGTATCACCATACACCAACTAGAATGGCTATTATTAAAAGAAAAAATATTATAAATGTTGATGAGAATGTGAAGAAAAGAAAGCTTCTGAACTGTTAATGGTAATAAAAATTGATTCAGGCTTTTTGAAAATGTTATTAAGACTCCTCAAACTATATAATTAATATGTGTTCCAGGAAACCTAATGTGTATATATATCCCAAGGAAAGAAAATCACTATCTCCGGGAGCTTTCTGCATTCTCATGATAGTTTGCTGCATTATTTTTAGAGCCAAATTTCAAACCCACTTGTGTCAATCAACAGATAAATGAAGAAAATTATGAGACTAACAAAAATGCTTGCACTGGAATATAATTCATCCTTAAATAAGAAGTAAATCTTATCATTCATTGCAACAAATGAATGTTACAGATATCTGTGTTAAGTGAAATAAGACAAGCACAGAAAGAATTGTTAAGAAGTTTCAGCTTTTATGTGGATCTAGAAATTTGAATCATATATAGTTGAATCACATATAGTTGCAGAGAATAGAATGGTGATTTCCAGAAGTTGATAGAAATGGGGAGATATTAGTTCAAGGTTACAAAGTTTCAGTTATCTGGTATGCATAAAGTTTGAATATATAATATACAGTCTGGTGTCTGCAATTAAAACTGCATTGTACACTTGAAATTTGCCAAGAGAATAGATCAAAATGTTCTCACCACAAACACACATGCAGATTTAGTTACTAAGTAAGGTGATGGATGTTAGCATTATTGTAGTTCACAGTATATCTATATTTAAAATGTCACAATGTACACCTTAAAATACACAATTTTAGTCAATTATACCCCAATTAGGCTGGACAGCAAGTCTAAGAGGTTGTTTTTTGAAAAGATAAACAAATTTAACACATGCTTACCTAATCTAGTTTAAAAATGAGAGGATTACTCAAGTAAATTGAAAAACCAGATATTCTAACTGAAGGCACACAAATTAAAATAAAAGATCCTAAATATAAATAAAATTTCACTGATGTGAATAATTACCTACTACCAGGTTGGATAGCCTAGAATAAATGAATAAATTCCTCAAACCATTCAATCTGTCAAGACTGAATCATCAAGAAATACAATCTGAACATACACCAGTAATGAAAAAGTAATCAAAAACTGTCTAAGAAAGAAAACTCAGGAGATGGCTGCAGTAGTGAACTCAGCCAAGTATTTAATAATTAACATCAATACTTCTTAAGCTCTTCCAAAATGTTAAGAGAAGGAAACACTTCCAAATTCATTTTACAAAGTCAGTATTGCCCTCATATGAAAGCCACACAAAGACACTGCAAGAACAGAAAATTATAGTCTACTATGTTGATGAACACAGTTGCAAGATTCTCAACAAAATACAAGAAAAATGAATTCATCATATAAAAATGATCATATATCATGAACATGTGGGATTCATTTCTTAGATACAAATGCAAAGTAATTAATATGACACAACTTGTTAACAGAAAAAAAGGCCACATGATTATCTTTACAGATGAAGAAAATCACTGGACAAAATTCAGGAAACTTCTATTTTAGAATTTCTCAACAAACTAGGTACAGAAGAAAATTAAGTGAACATAAAAGATATATATAAAAATCCTACAAGTAATTTGAAACTCAGTAGTGGAAAACTGACAGCTTCTCCTCCAAGATAAGAACTATAAGCAGGATGCTTTCACCACAATATCACAAGTCCTAGACAGAGTAATTAGGCAAGGATAAAAATCTTTCAAAGGAAGAAATAAAACTATCTCTAATTGCATATGACTTTCTTACTTAACAATATTAAATCCAAGTTTGATATCAGAAGGAGTCAAATTCATCTCAGATGTTAAAACTTGTCTCAGAAATCTGTTTTTCATCTTTAAGATTCATAAATCCATTAAGCAATATGCAAAATACTTAGAAAAGGAGGTGAAGAAAATTTTCACCATTAATGAAGTTTCCATTATATTTATCATGATTATGGCTTGTATAGAACATTAAGGTTATTTTAGGATTTACTACTTGAGAAGAAGAAATTCTGTTCCAAAATAATCTATGTAGGATACAATAGATATGTTTCATGGCCATTTCAATGATTCTGACAAGTTCTAAGCTCTATGTGAGGGCTGATAAATAATTTTTACTTTTTAGAGAAGTTTTTAAAACTATGGAAAAGTTGAAAATATTGTATTGAAAGTTCCCATATACTCTGAACCTAATTTTCCTTATTATGTTCATTTTAAATCAATAGGGTACAATTTTTACTATTAATGAACCAATATTGATTTTTAATTATTATTATTATTATTATTATTACTATTATCATCCAACATCTATAGTTAATTCAGCTTTTCTTAGTTTCTTAATTTTTTAATATTTTTTAAGTTGTCAATGGAGTTTTATTTTATTTATTGATACGTGGTACTGAGAATTGAACCCAGAGCCTCACACATGCTAGGCAAGTGCTCTGCCACTGAGCCACAATTCCAACCCCTCTTAATTTTTGTCTAATGTTCTTTTACCATTCCAGGACCCCATCTGTTTAGTTATCATATTTTCACAGGTCCCTCTTGACTAGGACAGTTTTTTAATTTTTCCTTGTTTTCATAACCTTGTTAGTTTTGAAAAGTACTGTTCATGTATTTTGTATAATGCTCTTTGATTGGCAACTGTCAGATGTTTTTCTCATGATAGTGCATGGATCACAGATTTTGGGAAGAAAGACCATAAGTTAAAATGCCATTCTCATCATGTCATGTCAAGGTATATACTATTGATATTACTAATCACTTGATTTTAACTGATTGAAATTAACCTAGTTGATGTAGTGTTTGCTGCATTTCTCCACTGTGCAGTAACTCTAACCAACCCCCTTCTGTCTTTCCATGCTGTACTCTTGGGAAGAAAATCACTATGCACAGCCCACATTTATGGAGTGGGGAAGTACATTCCATCTCCTTGAAGATGGAATAATGTCTCTGGGATTCTGCATGGAGGAATTTGGAATTCTTTCCTCTTCCCCAGTATTTATTTCTTTAAGTGCTTATTTATATCAGTATAGATTCATGGATATTTGTTTTATATTTTTAAATATTATTTTGTTTTTAGATATTTTTTTTCTGACAACCTAGGCCATATAGAGCTTATTCAGTTGTTTCCTGTGTCCCATTGATATATTGTTTGTTGGTTGGCTTGTTTATTGTCTTGTTGATAAGTTTATTTGTTTTTTGTTTGTTTGTTGTTTGTTTTCTTTTTTAAACATTGTCTTAGTTTCTAATTCTGCAAGATACCCCAAGCCCATCTTGTGTATGTGTTTGTGGTAGAGTAAGCATGAGTTCATCCTATTATCTACTCTATTTCTACAAGGATCATCCTAGTATCATATTATTCATACACTCCTATTCCAAATGTGAGGAACTGGCTCCCTCTTGATCTATCATCTGTACACTTTCTCAATTCCAGTACACAGTCATTGTGGCATTAGAATTATTACCTTATATCTCCATTTGGATGCAACTTCACTAGCTACAGTGTAGATTCCTTTTACCTTACTTATATTTTACAGATTTTTGCTCATTTACAAAATTATATATCAATTTCCCATCCACTCTCTTCAGTGACATTGCTTTATTTATTTCTAATATGGTTAAGTACTTTTGTCACATTCAAAAATGCCCTTTGTGTTTACTCCCAAATTCTTAATATTTTTTGAAAATTTGCACACATAAAGTTTATTCTTCTATCAAAAACTTCAGCAGATTTGGACAAACAGTGATGTCATGTGTCCTTTGATTTTTCATAGAGAATAGTGTCATGCCTTAAATAGTGCCCAGAACTTCAACTATTCAACCCTCTCTCTCTTCTTCTGAAGTCCTGGGAATTGCATATATATATATATTTTTTTTTCTTTTTTAGAATGTTATATAAATGAATCATGAAGTTTATAATTTATCAAAGGGCACTTTTTTAAACTTAGAAATATGCACTTATGATTAACTTATGTATTTTCATGACTTTACAGTTCATCTTTTTTTATCATCTAATAGTGTTGCATTGTATGTATGTATCACAGTTAGTTGATTCATTTACCTATTTTAGAGCACTTTAGTTGCTTCCAGTATTTGAATAAAGCAACTCTAAATATTTGTAAGCAGGTTTTTGTGTAAGCACATGTTTTAAATCAATTATATAAATGTCTTGATTTAGCAAAAGTGCTTGATATAGCAAAAATACATTTAGTTTTATAAGAATCTGCCACAGTATCTTTCCTAGTGGCTGTCTTTGTTGATTTGGACTGCTATAACAAAATACCTTAGACTGGGTAACTTATAGTCCATAAAAAAATTATTTCTGACACTCCAGGATGCTAAGAATTCCAAGATTTAGAAGTCAGGGGCTGAGGATGTGGCTCAAGCAGTAACGCGATCTCCTGGCATTCACTGGGCGCTGGGTTCGATTCTCAGCACTACATAAAAATAAAATAAAGATGTTATGTCCACCAAAACCTGAAGAATAAATATTAAAAATCTCTCTCTCTCTCTCTCTCTCTCTCTCTCTCTCTCTCTCTCTCTCTCTCTCTCACTCTCTCTTTAAAAAAAAAAGAAGAAGTCAGAAGTTTTGGTGTCTGGTGGGGACACTTACTCATGGATCATGCCTTCTGAATGTCTTCTCAAGATTGAAGGGGCAAAAAGGTTTCCTCAAACCCTTTGTAGAAGCACTCATCCCAATCACCCTCCCAAAAAATACACTACTATCACCTTAGAAGTCACATTTCAGCATAAGAATTTTGAAAGGACAAAAACATCCAGACCATAGAATTTGCATCCCACTAGCAATGAGTTTCTGTTGCTCTGTAACTTTATCAGCCTGTTGTCTGATGCTCCGTAATAATAAATTATGTTGCACATATTTTCAAATGCTTATTTACTATCTGCATAATATTTTTGTTGTATTATCAAGTTATTTTTGTTTTAAAATTAAGGTTTTATAAATTTTTGAGTTTTAATTGTTCTTTTTATATTTAAAAAATAATTTTATTATTAAAATAATATTTTTGAATTATTTTTCCATATAAAACATGCCTTTGGTTTTTATTTAAAATCTCATTTCTAACTAGGCATAGTGGAACCTGCCTGAGGTTTCAACAACTTGGGAGGCTGAGGAATTGGATTATAAGTTTGCAAGGCCCTTAAAAACTTAGGGAGGCTCCATGTAACTTAGTAAGACCCTGTCACAAAAAGTAAAAAGGGGCTTGGGATGTTGCCCAGTGGTTAAGCACCCCAGGTTCAATTCCTGGTACCAAAAAAAAAAATGCACTAAAAGAAAATGTCTAACTGAATTTTTATAGAATTTAAATCAATATTTGTAAAATATGTAAATTATTGGTCTTGATTATTAGTTTTTGCATGTTTATGAGCAGTTGTTCTTCCATCATTTATTAAAAGGGCTATCATTTTCTTTACTTATCTGCCTTTAATCCTCTACCAAACATCAGTTGACTATTGGTGTGTGTTTATATCTGGGCTCACTGGCCTGTTCCATTGATCTTTACAAATACATACTTTCTTTGTTAGTATAATATTATAAAGTTTTAAGCTTTGGAAGTGCAAGTCTTTCAACTACTTTCTTCCTCTGCAATACCACATTGGCTATTCTAGTTATTTTTCCCCATAATCTTTAGAATCAGTTTGTCCATATCTACAAAAGAGCATGCTGGGTTTTTCTTGGGAAGGATTGATATCTTAATAATGAGTCTTTGAATCTGTGAACAAAGAAAACATCTCAATTTATTTAGATGTTTGATTGCTTTCATCATTCTATCATTTTCCACATGTAGATCCTTCACATATTCCATATAAATGCATATCTACCTTTTTTTAAAGGAGAGAGAGAGAGAGAGAGAGAGAGAGAGAGAGAGAGAGAGAGAGAATCTTTTTGGTAGATAGACACACATCATGCCTTTATTTTTATGTGGTGCTGAGAATTGAACCCAGGTCCCGCCTGTGCTAGGGGAGCACTCTACCTCTGAGCCACAATCCCAGCCCCATATCTACTTTTTTTTATTTTTAAAAATATTTTTAATTGTATATGAACACAATATCTTTATTTTATTTATTTATGTTTATGTCATGCTGAGGATTGAACCCAGTGCCTCACACATAACAGGCAAGCTCTCTACCGCTGAGCCAGAGTCCCAGCTGCTAGATTCATATCTACATATTTAATATTCAATCATATTGTAAATATTCTATATGTAAATGATATAAATATTTACATATTATTTGTTTACATTTTCAAAATGCAGTTCTTCATACTGGCATACAGGAAAGCAATGGAATTTTGCATGTTATAACTGCTATCCTAGAAAATTTCTATATTCTGTGATTAGTTCCAGAAAGAACTGTAGAATCTTTGAGGTTTTATACATGGGCAAGCATCTCAACTGTGTGAAAAAGTAATCTCATTTCTTCTCTCCTAGTTTTTATAACTTTTACTTTCCCTTCTTATTGAATTAGCTAGACTTTTAATATGATGTTGAATAATTCTAGTGAGAGGGATTATCTTTGCCTTGTTTAAAGCTTTACTGGGAAGACATCCATTTTGTCATAATTGAGTATAATGAAGATGTTCTTTATCTACAAAATTTCCTCATTCCTAGTTTACTGAGTTTTTATCTTGAATAGACGCTGGATTTTGTCAAAAATACTGTCTTCATCTAATGATAAAATTATGTGATTTTCTGCTAATTGATATGATGGTTTACACATTAATTTATTTTTAAATTTTGAACCATCCTTGCATGCCTAGAATAAATCCCATTTGTTGTGGTGTATAATTTTTATATTTTATTGATTTGATTTGATGACATTTTGTTGCAGATTTATGCATCTATGTTCATATAATTTTCTTTTTTTTATAGAGAGAGAGAGAGAGAGAGAGAGAGAGAGAGAGAGAATTTTAATATTTATTTTTTAGTTTTCGGCAGACACAACATCTTTGTTTGTATGTGGTGCTGAGGATCGAACCCTGGCCGCACGCATGCCAGGCGAGCGTGCTACCGCTTGAGCCACACTACCCAGCCCCATATAATTTTCTTTTTATGTCTTTGTTTAGTTTTAGAATTAGGTTAATGATAATGTCATGCAGTGAAAAAAACTGTTTTCTCTTCTTTATTTTGTGGATGATTGTAGGGAATTGGTATCAAAGAAGTGGTATCATTTCTTCCTTATCCACTGGTTAAATCATAGGGAAAGGATGCTTTCTTTTGGAAGGCATTTTGTATAATGATGACCATTACATTCCACCATCTTTGCTAATCCCCTCCCCCTCCCTTCCCCCCACCTCTCTTCCCAATGTAGAAATAATCTTCCTCCTATGCTCTCCCTCCCTACCCCACTTTGAGTCACCCCCCTTATATCAGAGAAAACATTTGTATTTTGATTTTTGGGGATTGTCTAACTTCACTTAACATTAACTTCACTAACGTTATCCATTTACCTGCAAATGCCATAATTTTGTTCTTTTTAGTGCTGAGTAATATTCCATTGTGTATAAATGTCACATTTTTCTTTATCCATTCATCTATTGAAGTACATCTAGGTTGGTGCCATGGTTTAGCTATTGTGAATTGTGCTGTTAAAAACATTGAAGTGGCTGTGTCCCTGTAGTATGCTGTTTTTAGATCTTTTGGCTATAGTCCAAGAAGAGGAAGAGCTTCCATTCCCAGATTTCCAAGGAATCTCCATACTACTTTCCAAGTTGACTGTACCAATTTACAGTCCAACCAGCCATCTATGAGTGTATATTTTTCCCCACATCCTCACCAACACTTGTTGTTGTTTGACTTCATAATAACTGCCATTCTGACTGGAGTGAGACGATATCTTAGAATAGTTTTGATTTGCATTTCTCTGATTGCTAGAGAAGATGAGCACTTTTTTATATATTTGTTTATTGATTGTATATCCTCTTCTAAGAAGTGTCTGTTCAGGTCCTTGACCCATTTATTGATTGGATTATTATTTTTTTTTGGTGCTTAGCTTTTTGAGCTCTTTATATACCCTACAGATTAGTGCTCTATCTGTTGTGTGAGGGATAAAATTTGCTCCCAGAATGAAAGATCCCTGATCACTTCACAGATTATTTCATTTGCTGAGACAAAAACTTTTTAGTTTGATTTCATCCCATTTGTTGATTCTTGGTTTTAATTCTTGTTCTATCGGAGTCTTATTAAGGAAGTTGGGGTCTAATCCCACATGATGAAGTTTAGGGCCTATTTTTTTTCTTTTAGATGCAGAGTTTCTGGTTTAATTCCTAGATCTTTGAGCCATTTTGAGTTAACTTTTGTGCATGGTGAGAGATAGGGATTCAATTTCATTTTGTTGCATATAGATTTTTAGTTTTCTCAGCACCATTTGTTGAATATGCTATCCTTTCTTAAGTGCGTGTTTCTGGTACCTTTGTCTAATATAAGGTAGTTGTAATATTGTGGATTAATCTCTGTGTCCTCTATACTGTACCATTGGTTTACTTGTCTGTTTTGGTGCCAGTACCATGCTGTTTTTATTACTATTGCTCTGTAGTATAGTTTAAGGTCTGGTATAGCAAAATCACCTATTTCACTCTTCCTGCTTAGAACTGCTTTAACTATTCTGGGTCTCTTATTTTTCAAGATGAATTTCATGATTGCTTTTTCTATTTCTATGAGGAATGCCATTGGAATTTTGATTGGAATTGCATTAAACCTGTATAGTGCTTTTGGTAGTATGGTCATTTTGATAATATCAATTCTGCCTCTACGTGAGCAAGGTAGATATTTCCATCTTCTAAGGTCTTCTTTGATTTCTTTCTTTAGGTTTCTGTTGTTTTTATAGTATAGATCCTTCACCTCTTTTGTTAAGTTGATTTCCAAGTATCTTTTTTTTTTCTTGAGGATATTGTGAATGGGGTAGTTTTCCTCATTTTCTTCTCAGAGGATTTGTCACTGATATACAAAAATGCCTTTGATTTATGGGTGTTGATTTTATATCCTGCCACTTTACTGAATTCATTTACTAGTTATAGAAGTTTTCTGGTGGAGTTTTTTGGGTCTTCTAGATATAAAATTATATCATCAGAAATAGTGCTAGTTCTTCTTTTCCTGTAGTTATTCCTTTAATTTCTTTCATCTGTCTAATTGCTCTGGCCAGTGTTTCAGGAACTATATTGAATAGAAGGGATGAGAAAGGGTATCCCTGTCTTGTTCCAGATTTTAGAGAAAATACCTTCAATTTTAGTCTATTTATAATGATGTTGACCTGAGGCTTACCATAAGGTAGCCTTTACAATGTTGAGATCTGTTCCTGTTATTCCTAGTTTTTCTAGTGTTTTGAACATAAAGGGGTTTTATATTTTGTCAAATGCTTTTTCTGCATCTATCAAGATGATCATATGATTCTTATCTTTAAGTACATTGATGTGATGAGTTACATTTATTGATTTCCATATGTTGAACCAATCTTGCATCTCAGAGATGAATCTCATTTGATCATGATGCACAATCTTTTTGATATGTTTTTGTATTAATTTGATGGAATTTTTGAGGATTTTTGCATATATGTTCATTAGAGATATTGGTCTAAAGTTTTCTTTCTTTGAAGAGTATTTGGTTTTGGAATCAGGGTGTTATTGGCCTAATAGAAGGAGTTTGGAAGTATTGTCTCTTTTTCTATTTCCTGAAATAAATTGAAGAGTATTGGTATAAGATCTTCTTTAAAGGTCTTGTAAAACTTGGCTATATATCTGTCTGGTCCTGGGCTTTTCTTGGTTGGTAGTCTTTTGATGTCTTCTATTTCCTCATCTGATATTGGTCTGTTTAAGTTGTGTATATCTTCCTGACTCAATCTGGGAAGATCATATAATTTAAGGAATTTATCAATGCCTTCACTATCTTCTATTTTATTAGAGTATCAGGTTTCAAAGTAATTTCTAATTGTCTTCTGTATTTCTGTAGTGTCTGTTGTGATATTGCCTTTTTCATCACGTATGCTAGTAATTTTATTTCTCTCTCTCCTTCTCTTTGTTAGCATGGCTAAGGCCCTATCAATTTTATTTATTTTTTCAAATAACCAACTTTTAGTCTTGTCAATTTTTTTTCATTTTTTTGTTGTTGTTTTGATTTCATTGATTTCAGATCTGATTTTAATTATTTCTTGACTTCTACTGCTTTTGCTGCTGATTTGTTCTTTTTCTAGGGCTTTGAGATGTAGTGTGAAGTTATTTATTTGTTGGCTTTTTCTTCTTTCAAGGAATGAACTCCATGAAATGAGTTTTCCTCTTAGTACTGCTTTCATAGTGTCTCAGATATTTTAATATGTTGTGTCTGTGTTTTAATTTACCTCTAAGAATTTTTTAATCTCCTCCTTGATGTCTTCTGTAACCCATTGTTCATTCAGAAGCATATTGTTCATTCTCCATGTGATGTAGAAATTTTTCTTTCTTATTTTATCATTGATTTCCAATTTCATTCCACTATGATCAGGTGAAATGCATGGTAGTATCTCTACTCCTTTGTATTTGCTAAGAGTTGACCTGTGGCATAATATATGGTCTATTTTCTAGAAGGATCCATGTGCTGCTGAGAAAAAAGTGTATCTGCTTGATGTTGGTTAATATATTCTATATATGTCAATTAAGTCTAAGTTATTAATTGTGTTATTGATCCCTATAGTTTCTTTATTTAACTTTTGTTTAGATTATCTGTACAGTGGTGAGAAAGATGTGTTAAAGTCACCCAAGATTATTGTGTTGTGGTCAATTTGACTCTTGAACTTGAGAAGAGTTTGTTTGATGAACATAACTGCTCCATTGTTTGGGGCATATATATTTATGATTGTTAGTGTTGTTGGTGTATTGTTCTCTTGTCCATCTTTATCCCTTTTGATTAACTTTGGCTTGAAGTCTCCTTTATTTGATATGAGTATGGAGACTCCTGCTTGCTTCCATAGTCCATGTGAGTGGTATGATTTTGCCAGCCTTTCACCTTTAGTCTGTGTATGTCTTTGCTATCAAATGAGCCTCCTGTAGGCAGTATATTGATGGATTTCTTTTTTTTAATCCAGTCTGCTAGCTTATGTCTTCTGATTGGTGAGTTTAAGCCATTAACATTCAGGGTTACTATTGAGACATGGTTTTTATTTCCAGCCATATTTGTTTGTTTTTGTTACTTAATTTTACTTGGTTTTCCTCCTTGATTAGTTTTTCTTTTAGTGTACTACCTCCCTCTGCTGATTGTTTTTATTTCCTCTTCATGAAATATTTTGACAAGGATGTTTTTTAGTGCCAGTTTTCTAGCTGTAAATTTTCCTAACTTTTATTTATTGTGGAAGGTTTTTATTTTATCTTCATACCTGAAGCTTAGTTTTGCTGGATACAAGATTATTGGTTGGAACCCATTATCTTTCAGAGTTTCAAATATGTTCTTCCAGGATCTTCTAGCTTTCAGGGTCTGTGTTGAAAATCAGCCATTATCCAAATTGGTTTACCCCTGTATGTAATCTGATTCCTTTCTCTTGTGGCTTTTAAAATTCTCTACTTATTCTGTATGTTGGGCATTTTTATTATAATATGTCTTGGTGTGGATCTCTTGTGATTTTGCACATTTGGCATCCTGTAGGCTTCTTGGATTTGGATTTCTGTTTCATTCTTCATGTCTGATAATATTTCATTGAACAAATTTCTCATTCCTTTGGTTTGGACCTTTACGCCTTCCTCTATCCCAATAACTCTTAAATTTGGTCTTTTTTATGCTATCTCATATTTCTTGAATGTTCTTCTTGTGGTTTCTTATCATTTTCACTGTGTTGTCTATGTTCTTTTCAAGATGATATACTTTGTTCTCGTTTTCTGATGTCCTGTATTCTAAGTGGTCTACTCTGCTGGTGATACTCTCATTTTTGTTTTTAATTTGGTTTATTATTTCTTTCATTTCAAGAATTTATGTTTGGTGTTTTTTGTTTGTTTGTTTGTTTTGTATAGCCTCTTTCTCCATAGAGGTGATCTTTTGCTTCTTGGATTTGTTTATGTAAGCCATTGTCAAAGTGATCTTTCACTGTCTGTGTTTGTTGTCTATGTCTTCTTTGCAACTCCAAATCATCTGAATCATGTATATCCTGAAATGTTTATCTGTCATTTTTTCCTGCTATAGATGTTAATTCTTTTTGTTTTTATTTCATTGATTGTCTTGAATTGTTTGCGGTACTTTCTTTCCTTAGCTTTTCATATAGCTCGCATTTCTTTCCAGCCCTGTGAGACTGGTGTGTGTGTGTGTGTGTGTGTGTGTGTGTGTGTGTGTGTGTGTTTACCCTATAGATTTGTAATGCTCTTGTATAGTTCCAAGATCCCCTCCTTTGTGGGAAGAACAATGTTAACAGTTCCCAATATCAACAATACATCATCTATGAGCAAATTTTTATTATTAAGACATTTATAGTTAGTATCTATGTCTAAAAATGTTGGATTCAATTATTATTTAAAATACAGTCAGTAGTTTCATAAAAGGTGTACAGTTTCTGGTGGCATATAGAGAACTGGGGTCGGGCATAGGATGGTATGTTAAGGGGGAAAGATATGAGGATATGGGGTTAATATATCTTAGCAACTTTGGAGGAGAACTCTAATGAAGAGGGTTAGTAGCAGGAGAATAGACAAGAAGTAATTTAGGGTAGACAAGTATGTGGGAGGACAATAGGATCCATGTGTATTTAGAAAATTACACAAAGTAAAAATAGTAAATTTAGGAGGTTGAAAGAGGAAGAGAGGGAGGTATAAAAATAAAAAGGAAAGAAAGAAAGAAAAAAAAGTGAAAGAATTAAAAAAAAAAAAAAAAACTCTTAGAATTCTGTTTTCTTCTCTTCCAGTAGGTGGAGTTGTCTGTTCCAGTTTGAGTCTCTGCCCTCAGGATGATGGAGTTAGTGTGAGAAGGCTTGAGCTCTCCCTCTCCTGCCTGGAGCCTCCCTAATCTTGGTCTCTCTGAGTTGCTTCTGTTTTTTACCCCCTCCCCTCTCTTGCTTATCAGGTCTCAATTGCAGAATCTCTTGCTCTAAGCCCTGGGTTCACTCCAGGTAAGAAGCGCCCTGGTTGCACTGCGCTCCTTCCTGTTCAACTGAGGGCTGTTTTTGTCTAGGATAGTCGCTGCACCAAATTATCACAGCTGGGGGGAGGGGGAGTTGAAAAACAGGTACCTGAACAGTCACACATCAGTACTGATATCCATGCCCACCAAAGGATGGCAGGACAGGCTTTCCAAAATGGAGTCCATTCTTTTTCCATGCTGGGGTGTCTGGTGCGGTGGGGAGAGCTGGAATGTCCCTGTGCTGTGGCCAGAACTCTGTCAGGCTACCTGCGCAGAAGCAGATTGCAGCATGGCGTTCTGCAACTCTCCAGAGGTGCTGACCCCGTGCCTCTGTTCTGCCACCAAAGAGTCTCAGAAGCGCTTAAACTGGGGGCTCTGGGACCTGTGTTCGGAGTCCCACTGACTCTGTGTTCTGTGCGTTCTGCACTGGTGGACTCTGCAAAAATCCACTGTATGGGATCCTGTCACAAGCTCCGAGATGCTGTATTTTGTCAAGGTGAGTCCCTATGGAGAAGCCCTCTAACTGCTTTTTGGGATTCATGCACAGAGCAGCCATAAATGGTATCTCCTGTACTCTGCCATCTTGGATCCCATCAGGAGATAAGATCTTACTGGAAATTTTATTGTGTGTCTATAGTAGAGTATGAATTGTAACTTCTTTTTTCTTTGGGCTAAATATTGACTTTTGAGAGGAAAGAACTAATGAGATTAAATTATTATTTCAGATGAGGTTTCTGGATATTTTTTAAAATATTTATTTTTTAGTTGTAGTTGTCAATAACTTTATTTTTTAATTTATTTTTTATGTGGTGCTGAGGACCAAACCCAGGGCCTTGCATGCACTAGGAGAGCACTCTACTGCTGAGCCACAACCACAGCCCCAGGTCTCTGGATTTTAATGATAGGTCTCTAGTCCATAGACTTTTTGAAACATGAATTTTTTAGTATATTAACTATTTAATCTCTGTGCACTTAACTCTTCAATAAATTATCATAAACAAAGGAAGTACAAAGTAAAACTGAAATGAATTAACTTTTTTTTAATATTCATTTTTTTTAGTTTTAGTTGGACACAATACTATTATTTCACTTATTTATTTTCTTTATGTGGTGCTGAAGATAAAACCCAGGGTCTCATATGTGCAAGGTGAGCGCTCTACCGCTGATCCACAACCCCAGCCCCTGAATTAACTTTTTAAATGTTGATAATTTGTGGTCAGATTAGATCAATGTAAAATGTGCTGACAAGAAACAGTGGGAGAAAAAGATTTTTTTTCTGGTACTGGGAATTGAACCCAAGGGCTCTCTACCACTGAGCTATGTCAGCTGTCTTTTTTATTTTGTATTTTGAAATAGGATCTAGCTAACTTGCCCAGGTTAACCTCAACCTGGCAATCCTTCTTCCCCAAGTCCCAGAGTAGCTTGGATTATAGACATATGCCACCATGCCAGCCTGAAGATAAATTTTTCTTTCTATTGTTTCTTTGTTTTCTTGTGCTTCATAGCATTGATCTAAGTCTCCTTATAGGAATAGTATTAAGGTTCTTATTAATGTTAATATTATGAGAATTAGAATACCTAAAAAGTTAAAACCTGATAATGATTTTAAGTGCATATAAAATGTGATAGTAGTAATTTTTATTTAATTTTTTATTAATATATGACAGCAGAAAGCATTACAATTCATTTTACACATATAGAGCACAAATTTTTTATATCTCTGGTTGTACTCAAAGTATATTCAATTTGTGTCTTTATTCATGGACTTTAGCTAATGATGTCCATCTAATTCCACCATCATTTCTAAACCCATGCCTCTTCCACCCCTTTGTCCTATCTAGATTACATCTATTCTTCCCATGCTCCCTCTCCCTAACCCACTATGAATCAGCCTTCCTATATCAGAGAAAACATTCAGCATTTGTTTTTGGGGGATTGGCTAACTTCACTTAGCATTATTTTCTCTAACTTCATCCATTTACCTGCAAAGAATAGCACTGCCTACTGTCAACTTTGTGACTCTTTCAGATTGTCAGAGTGAAAAAAAGCCAGTGTCAAATCATTAAACAAATGAGTCAATTATTGTATTTCTAAGATAAAATAGAGAAAGAAAATGTGATACTTTGAGCCTAGACCACAATTTCTTTCCTCATGCTCTTCCTCCACACTTTGACACTTGACTAAGATTAAAGCAAAATTGCAAAGTTAATTAGTTGGGGAAGTTAGCAGAATTATTTGTAGCCATTGCTCAGCAAGTACAAAGAGAGCCATTTCTGATCATCTTCCAATGTCTCATAGAACTTTCATGGGTTTATGGGTTTCCAATGCTTGTTAGTGGAAAGATGTTCTCACTGCATTCTTTGTCAAACAGGCTTGCTTGGTTTTTGAGGCACAGGATTGACTCATGCCTTTGTAAATAGGTCCACCTAATCACTCTCTACCACGCTACTTTTACTTCACAGCACTATAAAGTCTCTGAAATAATCAGATGCTATCAATATTTAACTATAAATGATATATGTAGGACAATGTGATAATAGATATTATGACATTTAGTTTGCATTATTTGAAATGCTTCTAGCTGTCTTCTTACCTTTGTGAGAATTACCTGTGTAAATCTTACCTCAGGTAGAACCTTTATAAAAACACTTTCATGCATTTTCTTCTGAAAATTTGTGCTTCATGTTTAGGTACTAGTAGATTGAAAGGGCACACTGAAGAAAAATGCTAGATCTGCTCTTTTCCTTAACTTGAATGAAGGAAATACAGAATATCATAGAATTGAAGAATTTGGCTGTTTTAGGTGAGAGTTTATAATATTAGGAGGATGAACATTAGAAAAAAGCTTGCTATTGAATCGTTTTTCTTATAGATTTCCTGGGGTTTTGTGCTCTAACCTGCTATCTGAAACTGATAGTGCTAAACTATATTTTACTTCATTTTTTTAAATAATAATTCTTATAGGAGGAAATGACTATATTTTATCAAAATTCACTATGCTGTCAAAACAAAATAAGCTGTCAGCAAATATCATTGACAAGAACAATGAGCCCATTTATAACAAGCTGTTGGTGAACTTGCTGTGATGACATTACTATGATCCCACTGGACTTCTGATATCTGGGAACAGCAGGAAAATCAGAGAAATCCAAATGCAGTTTGGAATCCTTTTAACATTGTTCACAAGTCTTGTTGTTTTATCACAATATTTAGAAGAAATTTTCAGAATCATTAAAATTTAGTGAAGGCTGCATATCATCATGTAATGAGATGTCTTATATTGGCCTATGTTAACCTTTGATTTATTCACACAAAGGTGGCCATTCACTGGGGACAACATTTATACACTCCAGCTTCACGAAGAGGCTCATTAAATCTCTCTACCCTCTTTATGTGGAATCTGTAAATGACACAAGCCAGCAGTAGCTTAGGGACAGCCCATGACTCTCATGTTACACATGCAAAAGCTTGAATTCACCCCATGTCTAATATTAAGTTGGTGGCAGAGAACTGAGCCCTCACCTGGGGATCAGAGCCATAATGCAAATATCAATGCTGTAGTCTTTCTCCAAGACATTTTCCCAAAGCATAATTACACTTGCATTTCATACACAGAGCCTCCCTTTATTTGGGCATGTTAGGCTATCCTGTATAAATGTAAGAACAATGGAGTATGGAATCCCACACAAACCCAAATACTTATATGAGCATAAATTTCACCATGGCCTGATTTGGACCTCACCCAACCTCACATCTTTAAGGAGTAGCATCTTGGACTTTGTGCAGCCTATTTGTTGTATCTCTGTATTCTGTACAGTAGAATGTTTAGCCACAGAACCTCAAGCATAACATTGAGACTCAAAGTTATAAGTTGAGAGTTAATAGCATGCAGTTATTTTAGATCCTCTTGCTTTAAAAATATTCAAGACCTTCTCAAATTGCAGAGGACATTGACTTTCTGGGTCTTAATAAAGAGGAGGTATAACCATAGAAAATAATAAATGTTTTGCAGGCTTTGTACTTGAAAAAAAATGAACAACCTTTCTTATTGTCTGAGAAATATGAGTATTTTGATATTTTAGATTGTTTTATACCTCAGTTTGCCTAGAACACCGTCACCTGTGTCCAACTTCTGTAGAAATAAATCGTAGTTGTGAAGCAGATTTTCCAGAAGAGGGAGCCAAACACTCAAAAGATACAAAAAGAGCTTTTAAATAATGAAACTTAGTGAAAAGAACAGGAATGTCCCTGGTGAAGCTTGGAGCTCTCCTGGGATGTGCTCACCCCTTGTTAGCAGGCAGAGCACCGTATCTGTCTTTCTGGGAGGTTTCCTTGTGGTGTAAGCAGATACAGTCCTCAGACAATGCTGGCTAGTGTGCTGACCTCCAAAGAAAGAATGCAGAGCTCTTGAAAGGAGACCTACCAGCAACCAAATAAGTACAAATGCAGGTGAATTTTACTTTAAAATCTCACTAGATGCATTCTTACACCACTTCTGTGTAGGCTTTCTATAAGGGACATTGCATTATTCACTAGACCTATTACAACTTTAGAGAAATTTTATATTAATTTCTAGTTGAATTTGGATTAACAGCAACTAATAAAATTTGAATTATGCATTTATTTCTCCCCTTGTATTCTCTAGCAAGGAATATGTGCCCACATAAAGATGTACTGACATAAATCAAATTTTAAAAATTTGGATTACAAAAAAGTGATACACCAAAATATAAATTAGTTATGTGATTATTAAATAATCACATAACTAATTTATATTTTGGTGTATCACTTTTGTATAATTCAAATTTTAACACATTTATTCTTATAAATTTATCAACTTTCTACTATTTGTAGACAGAGTGTACACTTACATGAAAATTCAAGAGCAATAAATATAGTACAATATTAAACATTCTCAATTGACCTATGGAGATACATTCTGTGATCTCATTACTCTGATTTCTAAACACTCACATGTATAGAACATACCTCAATCAGACCACTTAGAACATTTAGCTACATACATTTGGTACTAAATACCTCATGCTTGTTCTATATATTCATTTTAAAAATAGTGGCTATCAGGTATTCTGTGGTATGACTATGCCACATTTACTTAATCAATTCACTCTTAATGCAAAGACATCATCACAGGCTGGAGGAAACACAGGCTAGCAAAAGAATGGACAGTTACCATGTGTGTGCAATAAAAGAAATTTTATCTACATTACCTTCAGGTCAAATTCAGCATATACAGCACTTTGGGGATTGTAGTAGTCATATTTCTGCCAGTATAACAAATACCTGAGATAATCAAATATAAAGAGAAAGAGTTTATGTACATTTAATCTTTGGGAGGTGCCAGTCCATGATCAGGTGAATCCTTTGGTTTAGGCCTTGGGTGGAAGTGCAGCTTATCATGACTCAAGTGCATGGTGGAGAAAACTTCTCATCTCATCATTGGACAGAGAAAGAGAAACAGATCCCACAATTCCCTTCTAAGGCACAATCCCAGTAATCCAAAGACCTCCCATGAGGCCCCACCTTTTGAAATTTCTACCATCTCCCAATAACACCAAACTAGACACTAAGCTTTTAATACATGAACCTTTGAGGAGCAGTCAATATCCAAACCATAACAGGAATGATGCAATGAATTAAGAAGACAGGCAGCCATAGGGAGGCCTAGGGAAAGCAGCAGGGTAGAGCCAACACAGACTGTTCTGGAAACAGTGGAGGGAGGGAGGAGAAGGAGAACAAAGAATCTCAAGAGCTGAGTAAACACCCATGAAGGTTTCAGTCACTTCACTGCTCAGGTAAAAATTCTCTTTGATAGCTTAGCCATTGTAAAATTGTATTACACATCTTAAGGTTTTTGTGACCACCCCTTTGAAAATCCCAGATAATTATTCTGTAAGATGGAAATTAGTTCCTAGAGTTCTCTCTATCTTGTTAAAGAGGAAAAAGAAAAGAAGGCAGAAAGGAAGGAAAGAAAAGAAAAAATAGAGGATATTTATTTTTAACAGATCAATAAATTTATTTTATTGACTTGTTTTAGATGAGAGACAGCTAGAGTACATTTTAATTAGAAAAGAAATCTCATAAATAAGAATTACCCACAGTTATTGAGTGTGTTCTGTGTAGCAGACATTAACCTGTATTCTTTAATCTTTATAAAAGTCTAAGGAAAGAATTATTATTAACCTGTTTACTCAGCTCCTAAACCTTTATCATGAGAAATGTGTGCCATACCCCAAGGGGCCCTACAGCCCCCTTGCAGTGCTGCCTGCAACTCTACATTTTCAATTTTTAAGAAAGCTGTGGTGAGACATTGCAAACATTTTGAAGAATCAAATTGCATATTTTGTTGGTTTCTATTGATACCACACTAAAGTGCCCTGATACTCTAGAGAAGAAGCCTGTCAGTAACATATTCCTATTCCACACAAATCCACAGTTCTTGGCATGGTACATGTGCATTGGCTAAACTGAAACCCAACTTGTGTCCGCAGTTTACATTCTCCATATTTAATAGTAAAGATAAGGGATTATTGCCAAAGACACATATATCTCCATTCTTTTTTCTTTCTGTGCTATAGAATGTCTTTACATTTGCACATCTCTGAGTGTTTCCTGTATGGTTGCTAACATTGCTACTCTATATCAAGCAACCAAAAATCTGGGATCCCTACATTAAAGTATGTTTCTTGTATTCATTTCATTCTGGGATTAGTCAAGTGAACAAGCAATTTAGTACTCCTGATATCTCCTTTCCAAGAGGCAAGGGGTCACTTAGGCATCTGAATTATTCCTATGAACATAGTATCTTACTTTCTGACTACAATGTTAAACTGTCAGCCATTGAAAACTATCAATATTAGGACTGGGAGTGTAGCTCAGTGTTAGAGTATTTGCCTAGCATTAGTGAGATCCCTTGTGTTTGAATCCCAGCCATTAAAAAATAAAAAGTCTACCACTCCACCACTTCAGACTGGGCTTGAGCGCAAATGCATTGCTCTTGTGCCCTATACCCCAAGCCACACAGGATCTCTCTAATATGGAAAGTGTTCAAAGCATGTGATGTTTATTCCATACTTACCACCTTTTTTGCAGTGTACTTGTGTTCTGATGTATGTTTTTCAATTTGATGGTGTAGAAGAATGGATAGACCTTTAGTGACTTGTACCTGGAAGAACTAGGTAACAAATTTTGTACAAATGCCTGTAAGAGACTGGGGTTGGAGGCATGGCATGATTCCAGGGAATCTTAAGAGTTTGTATTACTCATTGCCCACGGGAACCATTCTTTAACATCAGCACTGAGTTGTAGTAAGCTCAATTCACCCAAGGAGACATTCCTATGTGCTAAAAGTGGTTTGGTGTGTATATTTTGTTCCTTGCCAGGCATAGACTCAGATACAGGGACAGAAATTTTTTCTAGCAAAATAGTGGTAGCAAATGGTCATTTCCTGTGTTGTTTGGGTCTAGAAAATCACCTGTCTTGTTAATGTAATAAGGGAATGAACAAGCCACCTCCTCAGTGAGGGGCAGCAGCTGGGCTGGGTTAAATGCAATTCACAGAAAAAGGCAGTGTCAGAACAACCTTTCTTCTTCCTGGTAGTGCTTCCATGAGCTGGAGAATGAGTGAACGGCCACCCATCTTCATGGTTAAGAGTATTCTTCTTAGCATCACAATAGCAAGGATTTATTTCTTATGGTTTGCTTCAGAAAATTGAACTGGTAATCCTGGTATTAGTTCTTAGAGATTTTTAAATAATTCTCAGATCATTATAGCAGTAACAGCAGTTGTCTGATGCACTGTTGTTCTCTGCTGCATGCATGCAATTCTCAGACAATGATATAGATTTAATTTGGGGGCTGTTTTAGATTTGTCTATGCTCTGAGGTTTGTGTTGACATATGTACTGACAGATAAATGTGAATGATGCTGCAAAGATGCAGATTATCATGGACACTGTGTGCTAGAACCCTGCTGGGTCACAATGGAGCTGGGGTCAGGGGTGGGGTTGAGGGGAGTCATCCAAGGAGCTCCAGAGTGACATGGGCATGGTTTTCTGATCAATAATTGTAGAGCTCTCAGTAAGTTAGTATTTTTTCTGGCATCTTTGCCAAAAGTCAAGTTTTATAATTTTGCAATTTTTTCCTGTATATTTTTAATAAAGTTGCTCAGGAATTAGCTGTTCCCTAAATACATCCCTAACTTTAAGAAGTTTGAATTTAGGTAGAAGTTATTGACTCCTTGTCTTGCTAAGTTTAAGTTGAGAACCTGTGTAAATGCTAACTTCTGGCTTTCTCTTGTCTTTTTCTTTTTTTTTTTTTTTTTTTTTTTGGTACCAGGGATTGAACTCAGGGGCACTCTACCACTGAGCCACATCCCAGCCTTATTTTTTGTAGTTTATTTAGAGACAGAGTCTCGCTGAGTTGCTTAGTGTCTCACAGTTGCTGAGGCTGGATTTGAACTTGCAATCCTCCTGCCTCAGCCTCCCTAGCTGCTCGGATTATAGGCGTGCACCTGCGTGCCCGGCTTCTTTTGTCTTCTTAACCTGTAGGAGTTAGTTTCCAATGGCAAAGTGTTTTGCTTTGCTGTATTTTATGATTGTGTGAGGGTGTTTTGTTTTGTCTTGTTCTGTTAGTAAATTTCAGATATTTTTCCTAATGTTTATTTAATAACCAAGCACATATTGTTTTGTGTAGTAAATAAATTTTGTTCCAAATTGAAGTTACATAAAATGGTCAATACATTTTTATTTACAAAGTAGGATTTAGTAAACTTTTATTAGGGAAACATAGCATGAGTCTTCTGTTCTTTAAATTGCTTGCAGCTACCACAAACAGCCTCAAATCTTGACCTTTGAACAGTGTAGTAATTCCTTTTTTGGAACTCTCTCCCTCTTGTACATCTGACATACTCCTGCTCATCCTTCCCTGCTCAGCACAGACACTGCCTTCTCAACTCAGCAGCCCAAGGTCCTTCCAGTCCTACTTTCCCCCACACTCCCCACATGTCAGGCTGCCCTGATCACTTTGACTCAGGCTTGGTCATATGTCTCTCTGAGAGAATGCAGCTTCTGAGGTCAAGGATTCTATTCTTTTCTTCCTCTGCAGAGTCCAGGTTTTGTGCATAATAGAGAACAATTGAATATACACATGCTTTTTAATGAGTGGGCTGTATTTAGTTATTTCAAGTTATTTTCTAGAGATTTTTTGATGGTCAGAGAAATCTTTCTGCTTGGCTAAGTTCACACCTGCTTTCTTCAATCACCAGGATGTGATGATTGATGTTCCACATTCTTCTCAACCTAGCCCTCAAAACTCTCCCTCATCTTATTTATCATGTCATTTCTCATATACCTTGAATGCCAATGTGCCATTTTTCTCACTGTTGAATGAGAAAAATCACATTTTTATTTTCCTCCAGATCTTTATATATCCTTTTTAACATCATGGGTGGTCAATCCTCTTCCATCATGCCAAACTAATTTTTTTTAAACTTTTATTTATTTATTTTTTACATGAGCTTTATTATCATTATTATTCTAATTTTATTATAATTCTTAATACACCTTTATACCACAAGGTGTATATATCATATCTTGGTATATAAGATATGTTGACAGCAAATTCACATCTTCATACATGTATTTTGTATAATGTTGAGGGTATCCTTCCACCATCCATGCAATACCCTTTCTCCCTCTGTTTTCCTCCCACCCAACTTCCCTATCTAGTGGTAACCTTCCTCCCATGCTCTTTTTCCCTACCCCATTTTGAGTCACCACACTTATATCAGAGAAGACATTTGGCACTTTTTTGGGGGGGTGGGGATTGGCTAACTGCACTTAGCATAATCTGCTCTAATGCCATCCATTTCCCTGCAAATGCCATGATTTTATTATTTTTAGTGCTGAGTAATATTCTATTGTGTATAAATGTCACATTTTTTTTAATCCATTCATCCACTGAAGGGCATCTAGGTTGACTCCACAGTTTAGCTATTGTGAATTGTGCTGCTATAAACATTGATGGGGCGGTGTCCCTATAGTATGCTGTTTTTAGGTCCTTTGGGTATAGTCTGAGAAGGGGAATAGCTGGGTCAAATGGTGGTTCCATTCCCAGCTTTCCAAGGAATCTCCATACTGTTTTCCAAATTGGCTGCACCAATTTGCAGTCCCACCAGCATTGTACAAGTGTACCTTTTCCCCCACATTCTCACCAGCACTTATTGTTGTTTGACTTCATGATGGCTGCCATTCTTACTGGAGTGAGATGGTATCTTAGAGTAGTTTTAATTTGCATTTCTCTGACTGCTAGAGAGGATGAGCATTTTTTTGTATATTTGTTGATTGATTTTATATCCTCTTCAAGAAGTCTCTGTTCGGGTCCTTGGTCCATTTATTAATTGGATTATTTGTGGGGTTTTTTGTTTGTTTTGTTTTTGTTTTTGTTTCGGTGCTTATCTTGTTGAGCTCTTTATATACCCTAGAGATTAGAGCTCTATCTTATGTGTGAGGGGTAAAAATTTGTTCTCAGGTTGTAGGCTCCCTATTCACCTCACGTATTATTTCTTTTGCTTAAAAAAAACTTTTGAGTTTGAATTCATCCCATTTGTTGACTCTTGGTTTTAATTTTTGTGATATAGTCATCTTATTAAGGAAGGTGGGGCCTAGCCCAATGTGATGGAGATATTAGGGCCTACTTTTTCTTCTATTAAATGCAGAGTCTCTGGTTTAATTCCTAGATCCTTGGTCCATTTTGAGTTAACTTTTGTGCATGGTGAGAGATAGGGATTCAATTTTATTTTGTTGCATATGAATTTCCAGTTTTCCCAGCACTATTTGTTGAAGATGCTATCCTTTCTACAGTGCATGCTTTTGGTATCTTTGTCTAATATAAGGTAGTTGTAATTTTGTGGGTTAGTCTCTGTGTCCTCTATTCTGTACCATTGGTCTACCAGCCTGTTTTGGTGCCAGTACCATACTACTATTGCTCTGTAGTATAGTTTCATGTCTGGTATAGTGATACCACCTGTTTCACTCTTCCTGCTTAGAATTGCTTTAGCTATTCTGGGTCTCCTATTTTTCCAGATGAATTTCATGATTGCTTTTTCTATTGCTATGAGGAATGCCATTGGGATTTTGATTGGAATTGCATTGAACCTGTATAGTGCTTTTGATAATATGGTCATTTTAATAATATTAATTCTGCCTATCCATGAGCAAGGTAGATTTTTTCATCATCTGAGGACTTCTTCTGTTTCTCTCTTTAGGATTCTATAGTTTTTATTGTATAGATCTTTCACCTCTTTTGTTAAGTTGATTCCCAAGTTTGTTTTTTTTTTGAGGATATTGTGATATTGTGAATGGCATAGTTTTTCTCATTTCCTCTTCAGAGGATTTGTCACTGATATATAGAAATGCCTTTGATTTATGGGTGTTGATTTTATATCCTGCCACTTTGCTGAATTTATTTACTAGTTCTGGAAGTTTCTTGGTAGAGTTTTTTGGGTCTTCTAGGTATAGAATCATATAATCAGCAAATAGTGCTAGTTTAAGTTCTTCTTTTCCTATAGTTATTCCTTTAATTTCTTTCATCTGTCTAATTTCTCTGGCTAGTGTTTCAAGAACTATGTTGAATACAAGTGGTGAGAGAGAACATCCTTGTCTTGTTCCAGATTTTAGAAGAAATGACTTGAGTTTTACTCTGTTTAGAATGATGCTGGCCTGAAGCTTAATGCAGAGAGCTTTTACAATGTTTAGGTAAGTTCCTATTATCCCTAGTTTTCCTAGTGTTTTGAACATAAAGGGCTGCTGTATTTTGTCAAATGCATTTTCTATGTCTATTGAGATAATCATATGGTTCTTACCTTTATTGATGTGATGAATTACATTTATTGATTTCCATATGTTGAATCAACCTTACATCCCTGAGATGAACCCCACTTGATCATGGTGCACAGTCATTTTGATATATTTTTGTTTCCAATTTGTCAGAATTTTATTGAGGATTTTTGCATCTATATTCATTCGAGATATTGGTCTAAAGTTTTCTTTCTTTGAGGTGTCTTTATCTGTTTTTGGAATCAGGGTGATATTGGCCTTGAAGAATGAATTTGGAAGTACTCTCTCTTTTTCTATTTCCTGAAATAGAGTGAAGAGTATTGGTATTAGTTCTTCTTTAAAGGTCTTGTAAAACTCAGCTGTATATCCGTGAAGCCCTTGGCTTTTCTTGGTTGGTAATCTTTTGATGGCTTCTTCTATTTCCTCACTTGCTATTGGTCTGTTTAATTTGTGTATAACTTCCTGACTCAATCTGGGCAGATCATATGACTTCAGAAATTTATTGATGCCTTCACTATCTTCTATTTTATTAGAGTATAAGTTTTCAAAATAATTTCTAATTTTCTTCTGTATTTCTGTAGTGTCTGTTATGATATTGCCTTTTTCATCCCATGTGCTAGTAATTTGGGTTCTTTCTCTTCTTCTCTTTATTAGCATGGCTAACAGTCTGTCAATCTTGTTTATATTTTCAGAGAATCAATTTTTAGTTTTGTCAATTTTTTTCAATATCATTGGTTTCAGCTCTGATTTTAATTATTTCTTGCCCTCTACTGCTTTTGGTGCTGATTTGTTTTTCTTTTTCTAGGGCTTTAAGGTGTAGTGTGAGGTCATTTATTTGTTGGCTTTTCTTCTTTTAAGGAGTGAACTCCATGCAATGAATTTTCCTCTTAGTATTGCTTTCATAGTATCCCAGAGATTTTGATATGTTGTGTCTGTGTTTTTATTTACCTTTAAGAATTTTTAATTTTCCTCCTTGATGTCTTCTGTAACCCATTGTTCATTCAGTAGCATATTATTCATTCTCCATTTGATGTAGGAATTTTTCTTCCTTATTTTATTGTTGATTTCAAATTTCATTCCATTATGATATGATAAAATGCTTGGTAGTATCTCTACTCCTTTCTATTTGCCAAGAGTTGCCCTGTGGCATAGTATATGGTCTATTTTTGAGAAGGATCCATGTTCTGCTTAGAAAAAAAAAGTGTATCTGCTCAATGTTGGTTGATATATTCTATATATGTCAATTAAGTCTAAGTTATTAATTGTGATATTGATCCCTATTGTTTCTTTTTCAACTTTTGTTCAGAAGATCTGTCCAGTGCTGAGAGAGGTGTGTTAAAATCACCCATTATTATTGTGTTGTGGTCTATTTGACTCTTGAATTTGAGAAGAGTTTGATGAATATAGCTACACCATTGTTTTTGGCATATATAATAATGATTATTATGTCTTGTTGGTAAATTGTTCCTTGAGTGTATATAGTGTCCTTCTTTATCCCGTTTCATTAACTTAGGCTTGAAGTATATTTTATTTGATATGAGTATGGACACCCCTTCTTGCTTCTGAGGTCCATGTGAGTGGTATGATTTTTCCCAACCTTTCACCATCAATCTGTGTATGTATTTTCCTATTAGATGAGTCTCCTGTAGGCAGCATATTGTTGGATCTTTTTTTAATCCAGTCTAATAGCCTACATCTTTTGATTGGTGAATTTAAGCCATTTTCTTTTAGGGTTACTATTGAGATATGATTTGTATTTCCAGCCATGTTTGTTTATTTTTGTTATTTAACTTGATTTGTCTTTCCTCTTCAATTAGTTTTTCCTTTACTATACTACCTCCCACTGTTGATTTTCATTGTTATTTTTCATTTCCTCTTCCTGTTATGTTTTGCCAAGAATGTTTTGAAGTGCCAGGTTTCTAGTGGTAAATTCTTTTAACTTTTGCTTATCATGGAAGGTTTTTATTTCATCTTCAAACCTGAAGCTGAATTTTGCTTGATACAAGATTTTTGGTTGAAACCCATTATCTTCCAGCATTTGAAGTATGTTGTTCCAGGATCTTCTAGCTTTCAGTCTGTGTTGAAAGATCAGCTGTTAACCTAATTGTTTTACCCCTAAATGTAATCTGCTTCCTTTCTCTTGTGGCTTTTAAAATTCTCTCCTTGTTCTGTATGTTGGACATTTTCATTATAATGTGTTTTGGTGTGGATCTCTTGTGATTTGGTACATTCAGTATCCTGTAGGATTCTAGGATTTGGATTTTTGTTTCATTCTTCATGTCTGGAAAGTTTTCTAAAATTATTTCATTGAACAGATTGCTCTTTCCTTTGGTTTGAACCTCTCACCTTTCTCTATCCCAATAACTCTTAAATTTGGTCTCTATGCTATCCCAAATTTCTTGGATGTTCTGCTCATGGTTTCTTATCAGTCTCTCTTCTGTCTATACTCTTTTCAAGATGATATACTTTGTCTTTATTGTCTGATGTTCTGTCTTCTAAGGGTTCTACTCTGCTGGTGATACTCTCATTTGAGTTTTTATTTGGTTTATTATTTCCTTCATTTCCAGGATTTCTCTAACTCCCTGTAGAGTTGATCTTTTGCTTATTGGAATTGTTTATTTAATTCATTGTCAAAGTGATCTTTCATTATCTGCATTTGCTGTATAAAGTCTTCCTTGAGACTCCAGATCATCTAAACCATGTATGTACTGAAATCTTTATCTGACATTTTTTCTGCTGTAGCTATTACCTCTTCTAATGTTGAGTTATACTGCATTGTTTGTGGTCCTTTCTTTCCTTGTCTTTTTATTTTGCTCACATTTCTTTCGAGCTCTGTGTGACTGTTGTGTTATTGTTTTCCCCTATAGATTTGTATTACTCTTGTATAGTTCTGAGATCTCTCCTTTGTGATGGGAAACAATGTAAACAGTTCCCAGTATCAACTATACATCATCTATGAGCTATTTTTTGTTATTAATATATTCATAGTTACTCTCTATGTCTAGAGATGTTGGATTCAATTATAATTTAAAATATATTCATTAGTTTCATTATGTCTTCTTGATGAATGGTTCCTTGAACAGTATGTAGTATAGAGAACTGAGGGTCAAGTGGAGGACTTTATGTTAAGGGGGAAAGATATGAGGGTATGGGGTTAAGATATATTAGCTACTTTGGAGGTAAACTTTAATGAAGGGGGTTATTATCAGGAGAACAGACAACAGATATTTTATGGTAGTTAAGTATGTGGGAGGACAATAAGAAGCATAGAAACAAACACCTATTTACATTTAGTAAATTACACATAGTAGAAATAATAACACTTGGGAGGTTGAGAGAGGAAAATAAGGAGGAATAAAAGTAAAAAGAAAAGGAGAACAAAAGGGAGGGAAAGAGATAGAGAGAAGGGAATAAAAAAAGAGAGAGGGAAAGAGAGAAGAAAAAGATAAAAAGAAAAAAAGGAAAGAAGGGGGAAAAATGCAGTCTTAGAATTCTGTTTTCTTCTCTTCCAGTAGGTGGTGTTGTGCATTCCAGCTTGAGTCTCTGCCCTAGGGTGGTGGAAGCAATTGTGTGAGGTAGCTTTCCCTCACCTGCTGGGTGCCTCTCCAACAATCCTTCTCTTTGGGTTGCTCCAGGTCTCTATCCCCCTCACCTCTCCTACCCACCAGGCACCAATTGATGGATGTCTTGTCCACAGCCCTGTGTTCACTCTGAGTAGGCAGAACCCTTGTCACCATGCGATCCTGATCAACAGAGTGCTATCTCTGTGTTGGGTAGTCACCAAGTCATCACAGTTATGGAGAGGGGGAATTGGAAACTGGCAACCTGTTCTGTCATATTCTCTCTGATAGCCACACCCACTGAGAGCTGGCAAGAAAGGTTTTGGGTTATCACATCTGGGGGAGGGGGAGTTGGAGATCAGGCACCTTCTCAGTTGCACTGGGCTCTGATATTCACCCCCACCAAAAGCTGACAAGAACAATTTTGAGTTATGACAGCTGGGTAAGGGCTGGTAATCACACACCTGTTAAGATGCTCATTGCACTGTCTACTACACCTGCCAAAAGTTGAAGAGGTATATTTTCCAATATCATGACTTCCCATTTCCGCACCAGGGTGTCCAGTGAGGTGGAGGGACATGGGCTGTTCCTATGTTATTTCCAGAATTTGGTCCTCTCGCTAGTGCCCTGTGGTGACATGGGTCGCAGTCTGGCCCCTCCAGCCCTGAAGGATCAGTAACCCTGCGTCTCCACGCTGCCAGAGCTCTGGGGGGCGCAAGCTTCACCCTTCTGCCATGGGTTCCATTGCTGCGCTGCTTACCGAACTAATTTTTAAGAAATTTTAGTTTGGAATCATTTTAGACTTCCAGCAAAAATAAATAGATGCTTTATAATGCATTGGCGCCCTCATCATTTGTTTCCTCTACATTCATTCCTTATATGACCACAGAATGTTTTTATCAAAACCAAGAAATAAACAAACTTTAAATAAATGACAAGGTTTTTGTTTTGTTTTGTTTTGTTTTAACTCCACAGTTGTTCTACTTGTGTGCTTTCTTCTATTTGTAAATACAAACTACAATGCAACATTGCATTTGGTAATCATTCTTCTGTGTCCTTTACTTCCTCTGGTCTGTGACAGTTTCTGAGACACTCTTGCTTTTGATGACCTTGTGGCATAAGTAGCAGGCATTACTAAAGACATTTTCACAATTTTTATTTTTTTTATTTTCCCAGAATTAGAATATAGTTTAGAAAGTAACAAGTAATTTTTAGACAATATTCATGATAGAATGACTTTAGGTAATTATACGAAAACTTGCCTGATTGATTATATTCATTTGATATAGAATTCTTTATGTTCAACATAATTTGTACCCATGTGTTCATCGCTATATCTTGGAGAATTCTTTTGTGCTAACATATTGTTAGAGGTTGAACAGGGCAAAATAAAATGGAATTATCATAAACAACTGGGACAGAGCCCTGGATTGAAGGTAAACATAAACTAAAAATCCTGTCTTAGAAAGTAAAGAGTATAAAACCACAGGATACATATTCTCTACCAGCTTTTAAGTACTACACATCTGTTGTATGAAAAATACAGTAAACATAGTTTATCAGAGAGTTCTGAAATTAGAAGTAGGGCTGCTTCCTTACTCTATGAAATTAAATTTTCATGAAGAAGAATGTATGTGGACTTTTCTTAAGCATCACAAATAAAGTCAGGGGTCGAGAATGTAACTCAGAGGTAGAATGCTTGCCTAGCATACATGAGATCCTGAATTTATTAAATTAGAAAAGAGAGAAAAAAGAAAAATAAAAGGGATGGGGATGTGGCTCAAGTGGTAGCGCACTTGCCTGGCATATGCAGGGCACCACATAAAAATAAAAAATAAAGATGTTGTGTTCACTGAAAACTAAAAAATAAAAATATTTAAAAAATTCTCTCTCTCTCTAAAAAAGAAAAGAAAAAGAAAAAATAAGTGAGAGTATAAAATTGTTTTTCTCAATAGAAAGAGACTTGCTGATGCTCAGAGCTCTATTCAAAGTAACATTCACAGTTTTATTTATTAACAAGGCAAACATAAAATACTTCTGGGAAGTACAGCTATGTTAATGAATGTTCTAAACATGTAGGTAGCTTACCATGGCTCTATATATCATTTACAAAATAGTTCCCATCTTAGTTATGTTTATTACCAAAAAAAAATTGAAAATAAAGCCTCACTCTTAAGTATATGGAGAAACAAATACAATCTCTTATATTTTTGTACTGCATATATCACATAGATTATATGAATAAAGCAATCTGTATTACCTATCTTATTTTTCAAGATATTTTAAGTGCTTCACATAATTGTAAATTTTGTGATGAATCAGCATGTTTCAATGCTCTCTGTGAGAAAATTCAATATTAGTTAACTTTTCCAAATGCGTAGCACTTTCTCTTTTAGAAAAATATCCTGAAGAAACAATCATAGAAGCATGTAAATATTAGTTATTATTTATATAAATGAAATATGGCAATCAATTCCAGTGTTCAATAATTGAAGACTGATTTATAGATTGAACAGGTAATCAAGTGACTGTTCTGATCTCTGAGAGACAGAGCCCAGTGCAGGTTGGAGACTATTGTGAATGAGTTGATAAAAGATGGAAATGCAGCAAAACAATTCAGAGTTTGGTCAAAGGAAGCATCACTGATTAAATGGTTAATGTAAAACATAACCCAATACCATGGACTTTGAAGTACATGCTTTTGAGAGTTAATGGTAGAGTCAAGGTCACCAGAGGGAGGAGAGGCCTCCAGTGGAGAAACTTATGGGGCGGAGGCAAGAAAAATGCACAAAATTGATACTGTACAATGTGTAGCTCCATATGAAAAATGAGAGATGAAGCATGTGGGCATTAATAGGAGTTATTTTCTCTATTAAGGGTGTTATGTGAGACTGTTTTAACAGACATTGACTCTGTTTGATGAGCAACATCTCTTAAAACCACTATGTAGTCCCCAGGGCCATAATAAGGTTGCTGATGCTGTCACCATTACCAACCACCAGAGACAGAGGATTCTGTGTGGTGGTCCAGCAGGACAAGAAAGATCATCTTGTTATGTTAAAAGAGAACTACTCTCATGGGGCCACTTCTGGTCTCCTGTGGCTGTCTTTGAGCACCTGGATAATGGAAACTGCAGATTTGAGGGAGTTGACACCCATGGGGGAAAGGATATATTAACAAGTCAGTAGATGAATTCTCCTCCCCAATACTATCCTGAGAAAACATAGTTCAACTTGCATCTCTTAAGTACCCTGTGTGGTTGGACCATCAGCCACACTGCTTTCCTGTGTTAGTCTGATGAGTAACATACTCCTTCCCATTTGCTCTCTCTTTCCCTGTTCTCTTCCTCCCCCTGCCTCCCTGCCTTGCTTCCCTAGAATTGTACACTCTGAAAAAATGTTAGCATATAAACTTCTGATTCACCAGGAAAATGTAGGTATCACAGTATTTAAAGATATTCTTCAGAGATTAAAATAATATAAGTACATAGTGTTGCATAAAAATCTGAAGTAAATCATATTATAGAATTACAAAAACTGAGGCAATCACCAGCATGGGAATTATAGTTCCAAATGCTAGATTATTATGAAGGGAACTACTATAGTTAATTAGAAGGAAAATAATGAGTGCTGAAGTAGAAACAATTTTAGACTAAATGGCAAGATATGTATTTTTTTCCTTAGGAGACAGTAGTACTTCAGTGAAGCAGTGGCTTGGACAGCTTATTGGGAAGTATAGAACTTTCTCTGAATATTTTGAAAGAAATCTCAGAGAAATATCAGAAAGGATAATCTCAAAGAAGGAAATGGGCACAGAGTTCCATAAGGCTCCTGTCTCTCCTCTAATCCCTGTTATTTTGTGTCTGTTCATTTTGATAAAATGCAAGAACTTACCTGTATTCACACAGAACAGAAAAGGAGATGTTCCAAGTCTCTTGTGAACATCAAATCTCATGAAGAAAGCAGGAAAGACACTTATTAGGAAAAATAAAATTGAGAATGAGAAAAGGAAAAATCATAGGTGACAGATGTACCACGAGAAAAATAGAATGGCCTAATCTTAGGATAAATGAGCAAAAAAATAGAAATAAAAAAGCTGCAAAGACAAAAATAAAACTAAGTTCACAATGAGCAAATCAAGGAAGGAAATATCCTATACACAATGGTAGTCATTATTGCCCTTGAAGCACTAGTTTTGAACTGTCCTAGAGAAGATGTGAAAGTGTCCTTGTGAATACAGTGAATGGAGATTTGTTTTCGATGATTTGACATTCACTATTCCTGAAGGAAAAGCCCACCTTTATGGGCCTCATTTTATTCAGTATGTAAAAGCCTATGTGCATACACTCAATCTTTAAACCATTGGTAAATAAAAGGTTACGCTTGATTTTTGACTATCCAACCAAGAATATTGAATCCCTCTCATAAAACTAAATAGAGACTCTATTTTCTAAGACTCTTATGTGTTTATAAATAATTTGTGCTTATCCATACAAGTAAATTTAGATGAGCAATTTAAAAAAACAGAAGATTTTTTTGGACACACAAAAAATAGTTTTACATAGGTTGAAGAAAGAAAGAAACAATGGCTGCTCCCCTTGTATTGTGTCCCTGCCTTCCACTTTGTGAGTTCTCTACCAATCCTTACTTTTCCCTGTGTACTCAGCACTTTCCCTTCTCTCCCATCCACACTCAAATCCATCTGCCCTTCATGATTATTTTATATGAGGTTGCTTTGAAACCATAACAGGATGCATAGCACCTTCTTTCTCACTTTCTGGAGACTGCTCTTGACCAATTCCCTTTGATTATGGGAAAGAAAAACTTAGACTTATTTCCACTTTTTAAAGTATACTTCCCTGACTTGGCCTGCTGAAACCAATTTCTTGAATGTTCAATTATTTGTGTTTAACATTGAATCATTTCAATGGATTATTTTATACATACTTCTCTTCTATGCCTCAGAACTTCTTGACACATTCCATACTGCCATTTTGTGTATATCCATGAGCTACAAATAAGTGCAGTGTGAGCTGAAGAAATAACTCAGAGTTTAGTTCATTTTAGAGCTGTAGATCTTGATACTTTTCAGGTAAAAAATCTTTCTAAGAATCATGAAAATTATGTAATTCATCATGGATATATGAACCTCAGTCCTCCACATATACTCACTTATCTGCTCAAAACATTTCTAAAGATTTTCAAACCCCTTGAACCTAATCCACAAGATTGGATTGAAGTCCCTGAGAGATTGGCACATGTCTTCATGACACAGAGCCCAGAGCAAAAAGAGTTTCATATGACACACTTGATTTTTCTCTTGTGCTCCCTGAGATTATACTCTCTTTGGAAACATTGGAACATGTACAGCAATATCAGAGTATATCACAGCTTAGAACAGAAGTGCTAAGATGAAACAATATTTGAAGCCATTTGTTTGCTAAGTCAATCATTTACAGTAATCACACTGCCATTCCATCACAAATTTAGATTTATAATGCCTAAAACACAAAATTAACAAAGGTCAAAATTGGCTGCCTTAAGGAATAATTAGCTTCCCTGGGGTGACTGAATGAATCTAGAGCATTAATGCAGTAATTTTGTGGGAAACCATGGAAAAAAGATATGAACTAGTCAGAACCTTCATGTACACAATCTTGAGTAAGCAGAAGAATTTGTAAAGGCAATAGTATTTAACTTGCTAAACATGTCTACTTTATAATTCCTTATATACATTATCATAATACTCATTGATTTTATTTGTACCAGTCAGCTTCTATTATGATCTAGATCTAGAGTATCCTCCAAAGGTGTGTTGAATATCACACACCTTAGTGTGTTTTGTGATCCCAAAAGCAATCACATTCAGATGTGGGCTTTTGGAAAGTGATTGGATCCTAAAGGCTCCAACCTCATCAATTGATGGAGTCATTGATGGCATCATATTTTATGGAATTATTGGGAGGTTTTTGAAACTGTAGGTGGTGGGACATGATTGAAAGACTTGTCACTGGAAGTGTGCCCTGGCATATTTCTTCTCCTTAATGTGTGCATCTCTCTCTCTCTCTCTCTCTCTCTCTCTCTCTCTCTCTCTCTCTCTCCCTCTCCCTCTCCCTCTCCCTCTCCCTCTCCCTCTCCCTCTCCTCTCTCTCTCTCCCTCTCTCTCTCCTTCTTCTTCTCCTTTCTCTTCTTCCTCCTCCTCCTCCACTTTCTCCTCTTCCTCTCCTCCTCTTCCTCCTCCTCCACTTTCTCCTCCTCCTCTCCTCTTCCTCCTCCTCCTCTTCCTCTTCCTCTTCTTCTTCTACTTTTACTTCTTTTCTTCTTCCTTCTTCCTTCTTCCCTTTTCCTTCTTTTTTCTTCTTCTCTCCTTGGGGGCTGCCATGAGCTACTTCCTCTGCCATGCCCTTCTGCCGTGAAGTACTACTACTATCAGGCCCAGAATTAATGAATGCAGCAACTATGGATTTAAAAAAATATGAAACTGTGAGCCAAAATAAATCTTCCCTCTTCTAAATTGATTTTCTCAGTTATTTGTCATGGTAATGGAAAGCTGAGTAGTATAGCTTCTATTTTATGCAGGTATAATTCAAGTATATAATACAGTTTTTCCCAAAATCTAGAATGTTTAATAGAAATTAGACAGGCATAAAGTCAGAACAAGAAAACCCAGTAATTTTCCACACACTTGAGCAAGACATACCAGTCTGTAAGGAACAAGTAGCCACCTGCCTCACCACTCCATTTCCTGATTTGTTAAACCACCATCCTATCTAGAGTATTAAAATCATTTATTCATTTATTTTAATAATAATGCCATTAAAATGTATTTTAACATATTTTTAATTAAAAAGTGATACATGCTGATTTTTATTTTTAAATTTGTTCTAATTTGTTATACATGACAGTAGAATGCATTTTGGCACATTGTAAACAAATGGAGCACAATTTCTCATTCCTCTGGCTATACAAGGTGAAGAGTCACACTGGTAGTGTAATCATACTTATATATGGGGTAATAATGTCCTTCTCATTCCACCATCCTTCCCATCCCCACATCTCCTTCCTTCCCCTCATTCTCCTCTGCCAAGTCCAAAGTTTTTTCATTCTACCCTACCCACCCCATTTTGGATCAGCATCCACTGATCATTATTATTATTGGGGGTTTGACTTGTCTCACTTAAAATAATATTCTACAGCTTCATCCATTTACCTGCAAATGCCATAATTTTATTTTTCTTTAAGACGAAGTATTAGTCCATTGTGTACATATTCTGCATTTTCTTTATCCATTCATCTGTTGAAGGGCATCTAGATTTGCTCCCCATAGTTTAGCTATTGTGAATTGAGCTTCTATTGATGTGGCTGTTTCACTGTAGTATGCTAATTTTAAATCCTTTGGAAATAAATCGAGGAGTGGAATAGTTTGGGTCAAATGGTGGCTTCATTCCAAGTTTTGCTGAGGAATCTCCATATTGTTTTCCAGAGTGGTTGCACTATTTGTAGTCCCACAAGCAATACATAATAGTACCTTTTTCCCCCACATCCTCATCAACACTTACTATTGGTTGTGATACATGATAATATTAAAAAAAAAAACAGGAAAAATAAACCATAAAATTAGATAACCAAATTCAATGTGTACATATATAGTTTAATTATCTTGTTGTTGTCTGTACAGATTGTTGCTTTGATATCTTTACTATGACTTGTTCATTAATCTTCCTGGATGATTAGATTGAGTTTTTTTTAACTGGGTAGTTTTCAAGCATTGTTTGAGTAATACTTTCTGTTCCTCTTTCTCTCCTTGTCTTTCTGGTACTCCTATTAAGTATATGTTGAGGTACATAATGGTGTCCTATGTTTCTCTGAAATTCTAAGTATTTTTTAATGCACTTTCTCCCTGCCTTTCCACATTGCATAATTTCTATCAATCAATCTTTAAGATTTTTGACTGTTTCTCTCAATAGTCTTCTATGGTTTAGATATGAAGTGTCCCCCCAAAAGCTCATGTGTAAGACATTTCAGGAATATTCAAAGGTGAAATGATAAGATTAAAAGAGCTGTAATCTAATCCATTTGATGGATTGATAATTTGAATGGATTAATTGTGGTAGGGTGAGGCTGGGAAAAGTAGGTCACACAGGGTGTACCCACTTTGGTATTGTATTATGGCTGAATCCTTGCACTTCAGCTCTCTCTGCTTCCTGGCTGTTGTGAACTGAGCAGCTTTTCTCTGCCATACACTTCCTTCACAATGTTCTGCTACATTTAGTGCTCAAAGCAATGAAGTTGGCCAAGCATAGACTACACCTTTGAAACTGCAAGCCAAAGTAAATTTTGAAGTTTTTCTTGTCAGGTATTTTGGTCACAGTGACTAAATGCTGACTAACCCACAGCCCAAATGTGTTAAGCCCCTCTAGAGGATTTTAAAATTTACTTATTGTTCTTTCTCAATCAAAGAATTTCCACTTGGCTCCTCTTTATCATTTTTGCTTCTTTATTGAGTCTATTTGATGACACATTATCTGTATGCCATCCCTTCCTTCATTAAGCTGAGTTAGCCTCAGCTCTTGTGCATGTATACAATAGCGGCTTTGAAGTCTTTGTCCACTAAATCTGACCTGGTCATCCTCATGGGAAGTTTCTGCTACTTGCCTTTTGCCTGTTGTGATACACGTTACTATTTCATTTTGTTGTGAAAAACTGGACATTTTTCTCAGCTTTAAAGAAGAATGAAATTATGGCATTGCTGGTAAATGGATGGAGTTTGAGAAGATCCTGCTACTCTAAATAAGCCAATCCAAAAAACCAAAGACTGAATATTTTCTCTAATATGCAGATGCTAATTCACAATAGGGGGTGGAGCACTAGGGAAGAAGAGGGTTACCTTAGATCATGTAAAGGGCAGAGAAGGGAGTGGAGAAGAGGGAATACCAGGATAGGAAGGATAGTAAAATAAAACAGACATTATTACCTTATGTACATATATGACTGCATGACTGATGTGATTCTACAACATGTACCATCAGAAAATGAGAAATTATATCCCATCTATGTATATAAAAGTGCACAAATGCTGAGCTCATGGCAGGAGTTACAAATTATTCAGGACTCTCACACAGGAGGTTTGACTAAGAATATCCAGGTGCTTCTCTGATCAATCACCAGGTAGAATAACTGCCTCAGCCTGCTAAGAAAAATCAGACAAGGTAAGGCTATCTCATAATCTTGCAAGAATAACCTTGTGGTAGATGAAATCTGCAAAGAAACCTATTCATGAAACTCATGAGTGATGGGATGCTTTTCAGGCCACTTCTTCAAATACAAGTTTTGAGCACATCAACTGAATCTTTTCCTCATTCTAACAGAAGTAATTGGCATAAAATGATCTATGAAGACTTTTATTTGTCAGGTTTTTATGTTTTTGTGGTAAAGACATTTAACATGAGACCTATCTTTCTAACAATTTTTAATACACAATATACTATCATTAACTATTGGCATAATGTCATATAGCACATCTCTTGATCTTAACTGAAAATTCATGCCTTTTAAACAGAAACTCCCATTTTCCCCATTCTTCTCCCCCAACTCCTGGCAACCACCATTGTACTCTACATTTCTGGGTTTAACCACTTTTGAAAAATCATATAAATGGAATCTTGCAGCACATGTCTTTCTGTTCCAGCTTATTTCCCTTACATAATGTTCTCCTGGTTACCTGTGTTACCACATATGGTAGGATTTCCTTCCTTCTTTAGACTGAATAATATTCCATTGTATACAAGTGCCACACTTTCTTTATCCATTAATCTGTTGATGATCAAATAAATAATCAAAAATCTCCTAACAAATAAAAGCCCAGGAACAGTTTTCTTCACAGGCACATTCTACCAAATATTTAAACTAACCAATACCAATAATTCTTAACTATTCCAAACAATTGAAAAAGGATGAATATTTCCAAAGTTATTTTATGAGACTAGCATTACCCTGATATTGAAGACTCACAAAGATAGTACAAGATAAGAAATGTAAAGAGTCCCCTGCTAAGTATAGATGAAAAAAATTCTCAAGAAAATGCTAGCAAACTTAACTCAATACCACATAAAAAGGATTATGCAACCAGAACCAAATGGAATTTATTCCTGGGATGCAAAGACGATTCTTCATGTGGAAAATTTAATGAACATACCACATTAACAGAATGGAGAAGAAAAAAAATATGTGATCCTCTTAATCGATAGCTAGCAGAAACAGAAAGCTTATTTTGGAGATGAACTTGTTGGTTGATCAATATTAAGTGACTGTCATTGTACTCAAAATATTGTTAGACAGTTTGAATTATATTTTTAAAAAGCAAAATGTACTTTGTTTAATTAGAATATTCAAAGCTTAATTAAGGGTTGGGGGTGAACCTCTGTGGCATAGGTCTTGCCTAGTATGTGCAAGGCCTTAGGTTCTATCTATCCCTAGTCCTGCACTGTGTGTGTGTGTGTGTGTGTGTGTGTGTGTGTGTGTGGGGAGAGAGAGAGAGAGAGAGAGAGAGAGAGAGAGAGACTTTCTTTTTCTATTCTTTTATCAAGTAATCTAAAACTGAACACTGTACTGTAAACATAAGTGTTCCCAATTTTTACAGTGATCACTGTGACTATGTAGGACTTCTTTTTAATTCCTTTGAACTTAGTGTTAAACAAGAAGAGCCCTATGTTAATCAGATGTTCTCAAATAGTGATCCTAAGAGACCCTCATTGTTATACAAAATTACATATAAGAGAATGTGAGGGGGAAGGGAAAAAAACAAGGGAGAGAAATAAATTACAGTAGATGGGGTAGAGAGAGAAAATGGGAAGGGAGGGGAGGGGGGATAGTAGTGGATAGGAAAAGTAGCAGAATACAACAGTCACTAGTATGGCAATATGTGAAAACGTGGATGTGTAACCAATGTGATTCTGCAATCTGTATACGGGGTAAAAATGGGAGTTCATAACCCACTTGAATCAAATGTATGAAATATGATATGTCAAGAGCTTTGTAATGTTTTGAACAACCAATAATAAAAAAAAAGTTGGAGGCCAATTGAGTAACTTAGTAAGACTCTTTCTCAAAACAAAAAATAAAAACCTGTGGGTCTATAAAAAAAAATAGTGATCCTAAGAAAGGGGAATACAGCTATGAAAAGGGATCATATTTATCATTGTCATTATCATTAATTCTTATTGTTGTCTAATCTCATAATCCATGTGTAAGTAGTATTACACCTACATAGTAAAGTAATCTGAGTGAACTTTGTAAAATACATACTATGTAAACTTGTTTATTGGTAAGACTAATAAGTTTATAATTTGATGGTTTCCAAATGAAGTTAGAAAGAATTGAATATGAACCTCAGGAAAACAAAGGAAGAGATCTTTCAGATATTGTGAAAATTAGGTATTTGGAGTTCTGAGTGTCTGAGCATTAGGATGTCATTATATTTGTAGATGATTGAAACAAATCTCCCAATTTCTTAAATTCACATGTCACTGCAATGTGGCTTTATGGACTCTTATTACTAAGAGTTAGAAATGTTTTCCCCATTTACTTCTCTGGACTGGCAATGACCAAAAGGATGTTTGCAACAACTGATCCCAGGCCTCAAGTGGTCTTATGATTTCTTCTTTCCTCCTTTTGAAATGTTTTCCTTCTGATTGAGGAAGCTTGGACCAGCCTCTTGAGGTGAAAGGTTACATAGAATTGAGATGAGATCTTCCAATTGAGGACATCCTGGAAGAGCCAGTTTCCAGGAGAACAGCCACATGAAAAAATCTCAAATAAGATATGCAAAGAACTTTTCAGCTGAATCTGCCCCAAAGAGCATTATGAACAAGTATAACTGCTGTTTTTAGCCACTAAGATTGGGGGAAAGGTGTTTTCCATCTTTATATATTTTCTTTTTTTATTTGCTCTTTTTAAATATATATGACAGTAGAGTGTATTTTGACATATTATAAATACATGGAGTATAACTTTTCTTAATTAGGATCCCATTCTTGTGGTTGTACATGATGTGGATTTTCATTTGTTGTGTATTTGTCAGAATGTTCTCTCTGATATGGGTGGTATTTTGTTCCACAGTGATAAATAATGCAATTATGCTAAATGCCATGGTACAGTGTTAAGTCTAATAACAAAGTCTTTGATTTAGTAATAATGATAATTTTCCTTTAAAATTTGTGTTTAACTGGTTTTGTGTTTTGATTAGCATTATCAATTTACAGTTGTTCTTAAAGGCATTATATCTGTTAGCCAGTTCTGCTATATTGGCTTCCATGAGCCTCCTGACCCTATGTCCAATAATATCTCTCATTCTAAGCCTGGCCTTCTGTCTATGCACACAGTGAAAGCCTCAAGGGTCTATTATTTCTTGGTCTTTAAATCTCCAGTTCCCAGCATAGTGCCTTCCACATGTAGTACTTGGTAGGTGATTATTGATTGACTGGGTTCATCTCTGTTGTGCTTCTGCCAAATTCCACAGTCATCACTGACAGGTAACTCATTCTCTTGACTTCTAGATCCAGAAAACTGCCTTATTCATGACAGATAATCAATCCCTGCTTAGGGATTGATGGATGCCTTTTTCTTATTTTTCTAATCACTGTCAAGGAAAAATAGAAGAAAGTTATATGTAAAAATAAACTATTTTATTTTCATAGGAGCTGGAAAAGTCAATAGTACATTTATCATTTTCAATAGATTCTTGGCTCATACTTTAGCATGTTAAAAGGAAAAGTACCTGCCAAGAACTGGGAGCATTTTGCAGTGAGAAGAGAGGCATCATTTTCAGGGACACATTGGGTAATTAAACTATTAAAATTTCTAATTTCTACTCATATTTTTAAATGGTGTATGCATTACAAGTTCTGAAATAAGCAAAAGTTTTCTTCCCTTTATTAAACAGACTGGCTGGCAGCTTGTTCCTGATATATATCAATCTCCTCCATCCCTTACTAGAATAGGTGATTAAGAAGAGAACCTGGGTGGGTATAGTAGCATGGACTGGAAGAACTCTAGAGAAGATAAAGCAACATGGCTTCATAGAGTAAAAATTAGCACAACCAAGCAGTAGAAAAGGACCATCAAAGCTCTAGGATTCTGCACACCATCCCATTGTGCTTAGCAAATTCCCACAGCTTCATTAGTTTCCCTACAATACTCTTTAAACTGACAAAACAACACTCTGTTTTGGAGAAAAAGGACATTGCCTGATGCATGACATATTGTCAATTGAACCTTTGAGGTAGCTTTAAAGGTGTCAGTGTTGGAGATTTTGTGAGCATCTAGAAGGAGATGTGCTCTCTAGGGGATTACATGTCCTGGAGGACCCATTAAGATCTGGAACTCATACACAGGAATCAGGCCAGTGACAGAGAGACCTGGAGACAGGCCAGTCCTAATAATTGAAAAGTTCCTTTTACAGGCTCATTCTGACCCTGAGCATAAATAAAATACAATAAACTCTCATGTAGATCATGAGATCCAGATGTCTGAAATAGGAATTAAAGTTTGCTGAATGTCTTTATTTCAATATGTGCTGAGGGACAAAGTATTATTTTCAAAGACATTTTGGAAGTCCAATTTGATCTGAAAGGAGAATGAAATTCCAAATTCACAGATATTTGTTTTAGGCTGATATTATAAATAATCTTATGAACATTAAACTTATTTCTAGAATTTAAATAAAATCTGCGAATATTTACATTTGATGGATAACACTACAACATCCTGCAATGTCTCGTAAACATATCTCCATTGGTGATCTTTTATAATGCAGTTAAAAAGTCTGTCTTGAACCTGGAGCTGAGTCCTACTGGGAGCCATCACTCATTTAGCAAAGAGAAACCTTGCTTTATTCTCAACCAGGATGGAATTCCCATTTTTTCAGGATAATTAGATCTCTGCTTTCCTTTAATCCAGACCTGGAGACCATCTTTTAAACCAGATGAGCTTTCCTAGGGCACAGTTGCATAGCTTCTCTAGAGGTCCCTACATGTCTGTCCCAGCTATGAGCAGAGATACAAACCATCATAACAACAATAACGATGACCAGCTCTCAACCCTTTCTCCAAAGTCAGCTCTCCCAAACCATTTCTGTGCAGTTGTTAAAGACTGAGAAGACAACAGGTAATGCTGAGGTTAGGATGTTGGAAAGTTGGCTCCATTGTGAAGCATAATCCTACAATCTGGTATGGTGATGTTTCTGATTTTTATTTCCAGACTAGTTGCACAGTGACTTTTCAGTCCTGAAGGGAATCCCATTTTCCAGTCTAATCAGTAGCATAGGCTGCTGTTTTTTCTTTTTCTTCTGTTTCAGAGTTGATATTCTATTCAAGAGAAGGCATGTATATAAGTTTTTGCAGTTTCTGTGAGTTACTCCATTATTTTGTTACATGTGATCATCTTCTCATGACTGAATGAATCAGGCTTGAAAAAATAGTATTTATGAGACAGTGTTCATTTTAAAAAGTCACAAGGACCTATTTGCACCTCGGAGTCTACACTGCATGGTTCATTATCTTCTTGCTGCAGTCCTCTCATCTTTCTAGGTGAGGAATTTTTAAGTAAACATAGTATGCAGAGGTTTCTATTTTCAAGCATAGACATAGTTTGCAACTTTCTTCCTCATGATTCATTCAAGAAGCAGGAAAATGACTAACATTCTTTTTCATTCCTTTGAACAAAACAAATGGCTGGGTTGCATACATATAAATCTTTTTTTTTTAATTCCAAAATACCAAATATTGAACATAGGTATGCTGGACAAGCACTCTACCACTGAGCTGTATCCACAGCCTAATTGCACATGTATCTATGTTTAGGTACACTCCTGAGGAGACAGTCAGATATGCAGAAAAGGGCTAATGCATAGCTTTCCTTTGTTTTTCAGCATATGGAAATTTTATAAATAATACATGAAAATGTTTAAAACTTGATTATTAATTATTTAATCATTCTTTCTAGATCCTTATTATTATTTCCTTGTAAAATTTGTTGGGAAGTTATTGAGTTCCTTATTTTGTCTAAATTTTTAGTTAGACTGAATGACATTGAGGGCTTTTGAGAATACACACATACACAAATACTTTTTTCCCCCTAACCATGTCAGGTATTCCCCAATTTATTGGTCCTCTTACACTGGTAGAATTTAAGAATCTTCAAATGAAAACCAAAATTAGTTGGGTCTTTTACACATTTATTCAGCATTCTGATTTGAGATCTGTAGATAAATGCAGAATGAAAGAGGAGAGTGGGTACATGTCTAGGAACACAAACAACTTAGGAATCACTCAACCTTAGAAAAACAAGCTTTTATTTCTGGTCACTTGGTGGTGGGATGTGCTGGCCAACCTGCTGTTCCTTTGTAGCTCTTTTCATATTCTGTTTTCTCCACTGAGTAGAGGTGAATCACAGCAAGTCAGTGATGGTCTTTGAGTAATTGAGGATCTGAGATAGCCCTATTTCCTTACACACTCTTTTCTCTTAAGGAGAAACTTATTGAAAATTAAAAGAAATATATTTTCTCAGTTCTTGAGCTTGTTCTATGTGTGGTATTTTTTCATTTCCAAGGATGAATTTATACAAAGTAGTTTAATATTATTACTCTTAAGATAACACATATTCTTTCTGTCTTCTTACACTTGGAGTGACATTAACAACAGTGGAATGCTAGAATTTATGGATTAATTTTTATTCCTACTAATAGCCCAGTCATTGGTATCAGCCTATAAATTGCTGGTTACTTTCAGCATAAAAGTTTTTCTACATTCAAGTCAAGATGACACATCACACGAGGGGAGGAAAAGAAAATTGGGGCAGAGAGAGAATAGAAAAACAGGTTGGGATGAAATGGAATTGCTTTCCAAATGAGAACATTATGGTTCACAATTTATTTTCTCAGTTTATAACACTCAGAGCATTTTCAGGGACATTTCCTTTGCTTAAAATTTAGTTGTTCAAAATGAATATTTAAATATTTTACTTGGTTTTTAAATCTCAGCTATTAGAATGATTTTATATTTATAGAAGTCTAACTTTTAAATGATTTTGGGACATGGGTTGGATCTGGAATTAGTGTTATAGCTTGGATCTGGAATATTCCCCAAAGCTCATGTGCTAGATAGCACAACAATGTCTACATGTTGGGATCCAGATTCATGGATTAAGCTATTGGATGGATTAATCATTCAAATGGACTACTGGGCATTAACTAATCAGGTGGAGCATAGCTGGAAGAAGTAGGTCACCAGGAGCTGGACCTTGGGAACTTTATCTGTTCCAGGTCCCTTCCTCACTTTCTGCTTCCAGCTGCCTTGACCTGAGTAGCTTTCCTCCATCATCCCTTCTTCCATAATGTTCTGCCCTACCCCAGGTCCAGAAGAAAGGAGTCAGCCAACCATAAACTGAGACCTCAGAAACTGAACCAAAATATTTCTTTACTCCTCTAAGTCATTCTTATAAGACACTCTGGTCTTAGTGGCACAAAGCTGACTAACACAATCAGATATGTGTGTGGATGGGTAATGTATGTATGGCTCATCTGTGTATGTTTGTGTGTAAATGTGTGTTTGTCTGCTTGAACACAAATGTGTGTGAGCAGGTATTTATGTACAAATGTGTATAAATGTTATGACTAGTGAATATTTAGGGGTATAATTGGGTACATAAGTGTTCATGTGTCTATAAGTGTAGGTGTAGAGGCATATGTGGTTTACGTTTACATGTATATTTTTATATGTGTGTGTATGTATGTGAGAGAGGTGTGTATAATGTGCATATGGTAGTGTGTTGTGATTCTTTTTGTTCTGCAGATTAAAAACCTAAGCTCTCAAACTTGGGAAATGTTATGGCTATCACAGGATCCAAGAGTTCATGTTTGTTACATTTTAGACCATTACCATTTCAATTTATAGTATTGCAAAAATAAAACATAAAATTACAAAATAAATGATCTGGCTTTTACATTTAACTAACAATATTCTGTTTGTTAAATACAGACATCATTTTTCTTATGTTTACATCAGACAAGTGGCTTCAAAAAAGTAAATTTTCATTCTAAAGACTACACTAATTTGAACATCATTAGTTATTGGGTTTGGGAAATATAATTTTTAATACCTATGAGCTTCATTACTACTTTGGCATGTTTTCTTTTGCTGTTTGTAGTATTAGTGGTAGTCATGATATTCAGTGATACAATGACTGGAGATAATTTTTTTTTAGTTATTTGAAAACAGAATTAAGGAAAAATTATCTGCGCATACTCTGGTGAACTAAGAAAATGTCTTTAGCCATAGGATGTCTTATCTTTAGTGTAAAAGGAAAAAATTAGATTTTTAACTCAATGACTAGTTATTTTGAATGGGTAAAGAACTCAAAAAGCTAAGCACCAAAAAACCAAATAACCTAATCAACAAATGGGCCAGTGACCTGATCAGACACTTCTCTGAAGAGGATATACAATCAATTATCAAATATATGAAAAAATGCTCATCATCTCTAGCAATTAGAGAAATGCAAATCAAAACTACTCTAAGATTTCATCTCACTCCAGTCAGAATGGAAGCTATTATGAAATCAAACAACAATAAGTGTTGGCAAGGATGTTGCTGGTGGGACTGCAAATTGGTGCAGCCAATATGGAAAGCAGTATGGAGATTCCTTGGAAATCTGGGAATGAAACCACCATTTCACCCTGCTATCCCTTTCCTCAGTCTATACCCACAGGACTTAAAATCAGCATATTACAGGGACACAGCCACATCAATGTTTATAGCAGCACAATTCAGAATGGTTAAACTGTGGTGCCAACCTAGATTACCTTCAGTGGGTGAATGGATTAAAAAAGTTGCATATATACATAATGGAATTTTACTCATCAAAAAAAGAGAATAAAATCATGGCATTTGCAGGTAAATGGATGGCATTGGAGAAGATAATGCTAAGTGAAGTTAGCCAATCCCAAAAAAATAAATGCCACATATGTTCTCTTGGGTAAGGAAGCTGTCATATTGGGTTAGGGAGGGGGAGCATGGGAGGAATAGACAAACTCTAGATAGGGCAGAGGGGTGGGAGGGAAAGGGAGGCAGGGGGTTAACAAGGATTGTGGTATATGATATTCATCATTGTCCAAAGTACATGTATGAAGACACAAATTTGTGTGAACACACTTTATATGCAACCAGAGATATGAAAAAAATGTGTAATATATATGTATAATACATATATGTAATATATGTATTATACATATATGTAATATGTATAATACATATATGTGTAATAAGAATTGTAATGCATTCTACTGTCATTTATTTTTTTAAAAAATCAATAAAAATGTTTATCTAAAATAGAAGCAAAAATTAAGTACAAAGGAATGAACTTTAAGAAGATAAAAGCAAGATGTATATGCTGAAAACTACAAAACGAGGTGAAAGAAGAGATTTAAGTAGAAGAGTAACAAAATATCCTTAAATACAAAATCTCAGTATTGTTAAAAGTACCAGGTATTCTCATTGAGATTTATACGTTCATTGCACTTCCAATGAAAATCCCAGAAGGCTTAAAAATATTGTGGCTAGTTTATTCTAAAACTTTGATGGAAAGTTAGAAGAACCAGAGTAGCCAAACACACTTATGAAACACAATGAAGTTAGACATAAACTGCCCAATTACAAGGCTTACTATTAAGGAATAGTATTGAAGAAATAGTGGTTTTGGTAAAGGTCCAATACATGGATAAATGGAATGAATAGAGAGCCCCAAAATAGATGCACACAAATATGTTCAACTGACTTTTGGCAAACATACAAAGGCAATTCAAGGATGATGTGGTAATAATTGGCTATTCCGCAGCAAGGAAATGAACCCTGATATGTATTTCATACCTTTTACAAAAATTGAACCCAAATAGACTATAAACTTAAAGTAAAATATAAAACTATAAATGACTATAACAAAGCCTAGGAGAAAAAAATGAGTATGGCTTTGGATTTAATGGTGAATTTTTATGAAAAATAATTGCCACAAACACAATCTGCAAAAGAAATATACTGAAAAAGTAGATTTTATCAAATTTAAAAATATTCACTCTGTAAAATCACTGTAGAAAAGAGAATGAGGAGTGAAAAATAGGGAGGTGAGTATGGTTCTGTTTTTGTTTTAGTAAGACATTCTGTGAAGTTCTTATGGCTAGCAGAGCAGAAGGAAGCCAAAGCTGGGTCATGTAAATGTCTAAGTCAAAATTCCAAGAGCAGACAAACAGCAAGTATAAAGAAACTGAGGTGAGACCATGGCATGTTCAAGACAGAGAAGAGAGGGGACAGAAGAGTAAGAATGAGGTAAGAGGGGAAATGCTGAGGGAAATGAGGTATCAAGTGTTTCAAACATGGTGAAGACTTTGGACTTTACTGTTTGAATAAGAATAATTTTTTGTATTTGGGGAGAAGTTTTGTGTCTTATGACACAAGAGACATGAACAACAGAAGGAAAAAGTCAGAGAGATTTTAAGTACAGGGGATTTGATAGCCCATTGCTGGCTTGAAGATAGAATACATGAGAGTAAATAGGGTGGCATATAGGCTTCAGATACTGAAATTGGACCCTGACTGACAGTGAACTAAGAATCAGAATCCTAGTCTTATAATAATAAGGAAAAATTTCTAGCAACTTGGATAATCTTGGATGTATGTTTTACCAAGACATCCAGATAAGGGCTTTACATGGCCAATACTTGAGTTCAGCCTGGTGATACCCAGGCAGAGAATCTAGTCATGCTGAGAACTATATGTTAGTAAAGAGGTATTATGTTAAGGCACTAAATTTGTGGTAATTTCATCTGAAACAATATAAATCTAAATATGAATGTCTTGATATTTATTTTGCTCAGGAGCCAGAGAAGTTTCGGAATCAGGGCATCTCTTCCTATCATGTGGCACTCAGCCAAGTGACCCAGACCCATGGTTGATCAAGTATTCTCAGAATCATCAGTGTGCCTGGGAAGTTGTGCTCAGCTCCATAGTGATGGATTCAGTAGCTGAAATCTTTTTGCTAGACTTCCTTGGTTCACCTTGAGCCTGTACCAATTTCAAAGCCATTTTGATCACTTAACATAATTCTATCCATTAATTGCCATTTACTTATTCATTTTATAAATGCTATTTTTATGGGTTACATAGAAACTATTCAATAAACCACCAAAATTATTTTTTTCAAAGTTGAAAATGGAAAAAGAGGTGCTATAAACAAAGCTTAAGTCAAAGAAATATTCTGGAAAGCATTCCCTAGAGAAATCATGTACACTTGTAGGGAGATACAAATTTTAATGACATTAGGTTTCTCATCTGGGAAACATGGAGAACAGGAGAAAGTGACCTAACATTTTGGAAGTACTGAAGGAAAAGAACCATCAGAAATGAAAAGGAAAGAAAGTCATCTACAGATGAAAAGGAATTTGTGTTATAATTTGGTTTTAGTAAACTAATTCTTAAAAATGTGCTTAGTAAGTAAGTTCTCTAAAAAGAAATTCATAATAGAAGACAGCTTTGAACTTTAGAAAGAAAAGAATGCCAGGTAAAAAAGATGGGGTACATATCATAGATCGTGCTTCTCATATGTTTTTGAGATCCTATTTGGGGTCCCCACCCCACCCTCTGGGGACCTCCTGCCCTAGGTCGGCAGGTGAGCTGGGGGCCCAAGGACTGGCCACAGCCTCTGCCCTGAAGACCCCCTAGAGCTCCCACTGCAACTGCCTACTGGCTGACCCAGACTGTGAAACACCAGTGAGCCTATCCCCCTTGGTGGATGACCTGATGGCCGCAGCCACTGTTGGACCTCGGGAGGTGTGGGGTGTCCTGGCCCAATCCTCTCTGACTCAGCCAAAGCCACTGCTGAGCATGTGGCACCTTCAGGTGGCAGTGGTCATTTCCTGGTCTGGTGATAATGGTGGCCAACCAAACACCTAGGAGGCCAGCAGGGGCTTTGAGGGCCCAAGAGCTATGGCATGCATTGGACAGTGGAGCTGTGCAGACTAGGGTGCCCTCACACCCATGACAGCTCTGTGCTAGCTCCTCTACAAGGCAAACAAGGGCCTTAAATGCTCTGGAAGGTGACCAGAATCCCAGACTACAATGGGTGGAACAGTTAGTGACCTGGGGTGATTGGTGCTCCTAAGACCAAAGAGAGAAAAGGTTAGAGTAACATACTGTATTTGACCAATTGGAAATGCCCACCACCCTTTGTGAACTTTACTAGCAGTTTGTAGAAGGCCTATGTATATAATATGAAAAAACTGCGCTCAATTCCCCCCACCCCACCCCACATACACAACCTTTTAAAACTTGTGCTACACTGGACATTCTAAATGTAAAGAGGTTGCCCAACATATGATAGTTAGAAAATAACCTTTTGTAAACTCCCATTTGTCTAAAAAATCAAAATGTCTTCTGGAAGTGAGTTTGAAAAATGGATTTGTTAGACCACCTCTAGGAGTGACACTTGTCCACATTTCTTCAGTGGGTTAGAGGACATGGAGAAGACTTTGTGAGAAGAAGGTCCTGTGCCAGAAAGGTGTTATGTACAAGACATTTTTTGTTTAATAACCATTGTTTTGTATATGCATTTTATTCCTCCTTACTGTATTTGTAATTGAAAATGCAAAGTAATTTTTTTAAATATCTAGACTTTCTTGATGTTATAAAGTACCTGAAATGCTAAAAGTAGAAGTGGTAAAATAGAACACATTTTGTAAATTTCTTTTTGTTAAAATTTCTATGAAATATTTGCGGGGAGGAGGACAATATCTAAACCCCCTGTTGACTAGTACAGAGTTGTGTGCTGGTCCTTGGGAGCACCATGCCAGTGTGCTTAAAATGAGACAAGAGTTGTAACTTACGTCTATGCGTATGTTTAACTGTGCTCTGTTTATAGTGTATATAAAGGACAAACAAGTCTCAGTCTATATGTAGTCTTTCCAGGTGTTAAAGAGGTTGCTAGTGTATGACAAAAGTAGAATTAGTAAACAAATTTTGTATATTTTTTTTCTTAAAAAAACATACAAAGGAAGAATTGTCTTCTGAAAATTTGAGCATTATAGCCCACTAAGTGGGTGAAGGACCAGAATGCTCATATTTTGAAGACATTTTCAAATTAGAAATATTGTTAACAGTGTGTAGTTTATTCAAGACTATCATGTACATAGTGGACAAATTGAGTCCTTAACTTGAGACTTCTAGTCTGTCTAGATGTTTAGAAGTGCTAGATGTATGTTAAATGTTGAGGCAAAGATGTGCACATCAGACTTAATTAGTTTACTCTTAGGAAATTAACCTTCCTTACTTGAAAATTTTGCTTTCTCTCTAGTGTGTGTTGGAGCTAAAGGGCTTTCTCCAGGCCTGTGGTCTGGTAACCACAGCAGGGTGACCCAGGCATGGGTCCGGGATGAACCAGTAAATAGCTCAGCCTATATGGTCTCCTCATGCTAACCTCTTAGCTAGCACTGGGAGGACAGTGGCTTCCTGGCAATGGCACTCTTTATGGCACCCAATTCTACTCTCCCTCATTTCTTGGCCCCAAACTTCAATTATTCTCCACATTCTACTTTAGATCTATCATGCTCTACTATCAGATGGTTAGTGTACTCACAGTCCCTTCTAGAGGAGAAGACAGATGAGAAACAGGGGCCATGCAGCACTCAGCAGCACTCTGTGGCCCCCACCTATATGCAGACCTGCAAGTTCTATCCTGGCTGCTGCTCTAGAAAATGATGGAAGCAGAAGTGGAGTTTAGTGATACTGCCATGCCATTAAGGTGAAGCTAAGGGGGGTTGGGCAGGTCCCATCTACGTTCCAAGCTTTATCAGGGAGAGAAGGGGCTCCCCCATCAAACATACTCTGTTTCCCACTAGAAAATCTAAGAAGCAAGATTTTTCTAACTTTAAGACTAACACACTAATTCTGCCCCAACATTTCCATGCCTACTTTGTGATATGTAAAGCTACTGGACTCTCTGTTTCCTTTATATACCCATTCCCCATTCCAGGGAGAGGGAAAGACTGATAAAGTCAGACTGTGGATTACGGGCTTCACAGGGTTACCTCATCCTGAGAAGGCTCAGGCATTCTATTGTTTGTTTTTATGATGACTGAATGAGGAATCCTTCATGTACAATGAGAGAATTTGAGATTAGGGTAAGTCCTCTGAATGTCCTATTCCTTCTAGAAGCTACTATGTGGAAGAGCAGACACTGACCCCTTTATCTGCCTCACAGTATGGCACAGACAAAAATCAATATATCTGATGAGAAAAAAAGTTTATTAACAAATAATAGAATCAATAGAAATCTCAAAAGGAAGATGTCATTAATCATTAGAGAATGGGTTCACATGGGTTCTCATAATGTGCTCAATTTTTTTCTGAAAGATTTTCCACCAGGAAAATCATGGGAAATAGGACTTGGTTGACCACAAAGGACACCATTTTGAAAAACACATGCTGGGTAGTGGTGAAGGTGGCTTGAAGTGCTTACCCCAATTGGCCTATGCTGGAAGGTAGTGATTGGGGGGTTTATGATTCCTAGGCTTCCAGGTCCAATTACTGTCTCTGATCTACTTGTTCTTGGGGCTATGACCCTTGGGACTGGCTTGGGCAGAGGCAATATCTCTAATCATTTGCCTTTGCTCTGGGTAGGAAGAATCCTGGGTTGACAGGATTGCCCACCCACCAGGGTGTGGGGTTCTCTTTATGACCATTTAACTCTGTTGGATCACTTCTATGTTGAAGTCCCAGCTTGTCCATCAGGATCTGTCCAACAACAGACATGAGGGCCTGGTGTTCAACCACCCCAGTGTCCTTGGAATTTGTCTTGTGACTGATCTCTGGGTCTGGGTAGTAGCTTTCAGGACCTTGACTTGATTCAAGAACTCTTCCTCTATTTTTCTTTTTTATAAATGTTAAACGACTGCAGAAAGTCCATTTTTTCCTTGACATAGCTTCCTGTAGTATACTCTCTGTTCTCTGGAAGGCAAGGGAAGAACTTGCTTGAAATAGTTTCTAATTCCTTGACCTTGGCAGAAGGGCTTAACCCACATTCTTGGGAACTTTCTTCCTCCTCTCCTGGTCTGGGCCTCCCAAAGCTCTCTCCATTAACATTTAGATGAAGAATTTCATTCTCATCCTTTCCTGGAACCTCAACATTTGTGACTTTGGATTCCTCCTGACCCTGGCTGCTCCCTCCCTTCATTACATCATCACATAGATCTTGGGAAATTGTCTTATTAATCCTTGACAAGCTCTAAGAGTTGGACAGGGATGCCTGAGAAGGTGAGAAATCTATGGTGGAGAGCTCATCATTGTGGCAGTCTTGCAGGACTCCAGTGACCTGGTCTTGTGGTTGCTTCTCTGACTCAAACTCCACTTAGAGCTGAACACAGCTGAATAGCACGACCTACGTTTGCTCTCAGGTTTGGGTCTCCTGGATCCTGTGAAATAGAAATTCTAGAAGGGGAGGTGCTTTTCCTGTTTTCCAGAGACCCTAAGTTCTTCAGATTCACTTTGATGGTTTGGGAGTTTGCCATCACAGAGGCTCCCACTGTCACTTCCCATTCAAAGAATTTCTTTGTCTTCATGTCTCTCTCCTTAGTCTTTTCAGCTATTGAAGATTGGCCCTACTTTAATTTCCAGCATTGTCACACCTTGGCATGGGTCTCCTGAGGCCACATCTTTACTCTCTGTGTCTCATACCTGGACATATCCAGGCCTGGACTGGGCTCCAGGCTAGCTTTTTCAATCCCCCTAATATCTCTACTCGGCTGTTTCATGCTCAGAATATCATAAGTATGGGGCTGAGAAGACATGCAGCTCTCTTAGGTCCTATGATTGCCATTCAGTGGTGTTCCTCTCCAGGTCCTGTGCTCCTCTGAAAGTGAACGAGAAGAAAAGGGACTCTGCAAGTGGGAAAGGAAATTTTTCTTATTACCTTCTGTCCTAGACCTTTCTGAGGAAGTTCTTCCAGGAGACTGGCAACCTTGGCAATGAAATTGCCCTGTAGTCATGGGAGCCTCAAAAGAGAAAACCAGGCTGTGGAAGAGGGATGTTTGAGCCCCACCTAAGTTGCAATTAATGGGATCAAGAGCCTGGAGTTATGGGCTCCACCTGTACCTCACCTGAGACCTCATAGTATCTGTTTTTAGCTTCAGGTGAGTTCCTAAGTCAAGAAAGGAAAGCTCCTGGAAGGTGTTCACATAAGATTGCTGATTCTTGGATGAGGCCAGCTGGATGGGTTTTGTGTGCACGTTGGACTTTGGAAAATCATAGTTGGCTGTAAGCCAGGATCCATGCACACACACAGGGATCATACCCTCCTTGATCTGCACTAACTTTCTGCCCAGATTGTCTTGCAGGATTTTTTTTTCTGGAATTTTCTTATATGTGCCTATAGACAAGTTACTTTCTGAAACACCCTTCCTGGTCCTCCTCAAGTAACTTTCTGAATCCTCCCTATTGTCATTTTGAACCTTCCCGGAAGTGCTTCCTGAGCTCCAGGATAGATCTACTGGTTGCCTCTGCAGTTCTGGCTCTAGACCCTTGCTTGGGAAATCTAGTTTTAGTGTTATGGAGCCCAATGTACAGAGTCTTTTAATGTTTTGGACTCCATCTTCAGCATACCTTTACCAGCAAGTGCTGACTGAGTGGGCTGGAAGGGCCCAGACTTATCATTTTTCTGACATTGACTCTTTTCTGGAAAATTATCCTGAGGCTGCATCTGTTCCTGAGATGCTAGAAATCTACAGGGAGGACCTAGCTGTTGTTTATCACTGATTAAACTCTTTTGAATATGTTGCTAGAGTCTCTTCTGTAGCTCCTGGCTATTAGAGTCCCCAGCAACAATGGGGGCAGAGTTGGAAATTTTGGAGGCCCAGATTCCCTGGGGAAGGTTGAGAATGGGCTGGTTAATGACTTCCTGAGTCTTTTGTATCTCAGAGAATAAGACCTTCTTCCATTTCACTGGGTTCTGCAAGAAACATTCCAAATGTTGATCTTCAGTTGGGATGAAAGACTGTGCCTTATTTTCAGATTTAGTGCAAGTTGTTCTGCCAGTCTTAATCTGGATTAAGAAGAAGGTGGTAGTTTTGGCAAAGAGTATGAAGTGCTAGCCAGGGTCTGTCCCTGAGCCACAAATGGGGACGAGTTTTGTGCCAAAAGTTGGTATTGGGCCTCCTCCTGGGCCAAGCTGTAGAAGTTATTCATCCTGATATTGAACCAAGAGAGATTCTGAGACTTTGTTAAATGCTACAACTTTACATCATGCAGTAGAAGACCTCTTAGATACCCAAGCAGTAGCCACCAGGGACTCACTGTTCAGAGAGGGCAGGCCCCAGAACAGCTGGCTGTATTTTTGCTCTAAAGGTCCCCCCAAGGCCTTGTGGTAATAGAAATCCTGAGAATCACAAAGCTGCTCTAATTTCCTTTTTGTGTTCCAGAATGTTTGTGCAGTGGTGTCTCTCTTGCCACCCAGTGACTTCAACATGTTTCCCAGAGAATACACGGTGTAATCTGGACTCATTTACTTGACAGAAGACCCATTTTTAGCATTTTTCTTCCACATTTTTAGTTCTACTCTTTTGGTGATGAGCATCTCTAGTAGCACCTGTACATCAGAGTTGATGAAAGAGAGGCCTCCAGACTCTACCTACCCAGAAACCTCAAGGGCCCCTCCCAGCTCTCCCAGGAGCGCAATAGTCAGACCAAGGGAACCAGGAGCGGCGCGGGACCCACGGCGTGGGACCCCCGGCTACCGCTCCCACCAGCGCTGACAACTGAGGTCTCTTGCACCAGCTACCCGGGGCGTGGCTACCGGAGGGCAAGCAAAATATGCTGAGGGTTCTCAGCCCCAAGTTCCACAACCTTAGGGTCTGACGGAATGGCAAACAGGGAGAGAATGCCCAGTCGTTCAAGAAAATAGGGCTCCCGGGAGCAGCAGACCTGGCGTGTAGCCAGTATTGTGGTCAGCGTCACTGGTGAGCGGGGCCTGGCTGAAGGAAAAGTGGGGAAGTGACTAGACACAAGAAAAGGCCCTAAGCACTCAGGATTGGAGACCTGCCCAGTCGGGGAGGAGGAACTGCTTCACAGTGATTGGTTCCTGCATATTGAGAGGAGAAGCTTGGCCCGGTGGGCACAGCTCCACCAACTGGAAGAGAAGTTAATCAAACTCTAAGACTGCATTTTTTAATTTTTTGGGGGGGCGGGTAATTTTTATTTTTTTTTTTAATTTTTTAAAATATTTTTTTTTATTTTTATATTTTTATTTTTATTTTTTTGATTTTTTAAAAATTTTTATTATCTATTTTTTTGCTTTTGTCTTTTCATTTCTTTTCAATTTCCTATTCCCCTTTCCTTGAATTCTACCTGTTTACTCTCCCTCTCTTTAGTGACTTCTTCTCTTCCCTTCTAATACCTTTCCTCCCAAGTATCACGATGCTGTTTATACGTAATTACTAAATATGTATAGGTCAAAGTTTCGAGGCATTATATAGTGCTACCAAGTCCCTAGCTACCCCCAAATACTCCAGACCATTCTCCTGTTAATATTCCTTGACAGTAGAGCAACCCTCCAAGGTTGCCAAGAGATACCAACCTTAATACCATCACATCATTCGACCTAAATATAAGTCCCAAGACCAAACCGCAGACTGTTATATGCCATCAGAATCCGTACACAGTTTAGGAAACGAATGAATCTGCATTAAAGTGCAACAAAACTCACCATCTCTAGTCATAGTCTCCCATCACAAAAAAGAGACCCCAGAGACACACAAAACCAAATAACTATAGGAGTAAACAGTAACTCAGCAGTCGACAGAACAAGAAGTAACATGAGCAGCATGAAAAAGCAAGGAAGAAAAGGAGTACAAACGATGCAGGACAGCCTAAATATTCAGGAGGACCTAGAGGCATCAGAAAAATGGTCAAATAAAGAACTCAAGAAATACCTTAGACAGATGGAATGGAATCTTGAAGAGGATATGAAACCGCAAATTCAAACAATGAAAGAACACATTAAAAATGAATTACATAAACAGATAAAAGAAGCAAATAAGCATCTTTATCAGGAGATAGAGATTATTAAAAAAAAAACAATAATTCTAGAAATGATGGAAACTATAAACCAAATTAAAAACTCAAATGAGAGTATCACTAACAGAGTGGAGCAAGTAGAAGCCCGAACATCAGATAATGAAGACAAAATATGTCATCTTGAAAATAATCTAGCCAACTCAGAAAGGCTGGTAAAAAATCACGAGAAAAACATCCAAGACTGCGAACAGCCCTGCCCGTCCAGCAAACGGCCCCCGCCTGCCCGGCTCAGAGAATGCCCCCGCCCGCCAAGCTCGGTAAACGGCCCCGCCCCCCCGGCTCAGGAGGCGACGTGAAGGGACTCTAACCAAGCCTTTATGAAATAACAAACTGGGAACTAAAACCAGAGATTGAGTCAGACCAGAGACAAGCCAGTCCCACCCTCCCTTCGGACACTTTGGCAAGGAGCCAGGGGCCCGCCATAGCAGAGAGGGGAAGTCACCAGAGTTCGGCCAACGAGATTCCTTCCCAGCGGAATCTACTTTAGCAGGTGTATGACTCCCACCCACACCAGATACAAACAACCGGGAAACTTCAAAAATCTCCTCATGGGCATGACCGTAAGGGCCAAGGGACTCCCAACCCGCAACTCCCCCTACCGCCAGTGATGTGGGTGTGACTGTAGGGGAAGAGGGAAGCAGAAAAGACTCCCCACCCACAACTCCCCCAACTGCCAACGGAGAGGGCGTGACGGTAGGGGCAGAGAAAACAGAGGACACTCCTGACCTCCAACCCCACCTACCGCCAGCGGAGGGGTCGTGATTGTAGGGGCTGAGGGAAGCAGAGGGGATTCTCGACCCCCAACTCCCATTACCACCAGTGGCAACACCCAAGGTCTTAACCACCAGCTTCCAAGGGTGTGCCCACCAAAGGGGTTCGAAAAAATTAAACTATTGACTCCCAGACCACAGCTTCACAGCACTGGGGCTTAGATAAATGACAGAGAGAGTGCTCAGTCGATCGGGAAATAGGGCACACTATGGGGCTGAAAGTGTAACCAGATCCTTGGGGAACCGCCTCTGGTGAGCAGGACCTGGCTGGCTGGCAGGAGGAAGGGGAGGAGAGGCCGGAGAAGTGAAACAGCTCTGGACTAACAGGATTGGGAGACTCCCAGGAGCCACCTTACAGGGATTGCTGTCGACACATAGAGGGCAAATGTCAGCTCGGAGGGCACAGCTCTGCCTATGGGAAGAGAGGAAAATGGATCTCTAAGACCTAATTTTATTTCTTATTTTATTTTATTGTATTTTTTCTTTCCCCTTTTCCTTCTTTCTTTCCCCTTTCATTTTTTATTGTTCTTTCCATTCTCCTCTATTCTATCTATCTCCCTCTCCTTCTTTCCTTTTAAGAGTACCTTCCTTCCCCTTTCCCCCAACTTTCATCCCAAGCATTATGTCCTCCATTACGTGTAATTGTCTAAATGCAAATAGGTGAATGTTTTGAGGCTGTCTATTGGGCTCCTAAATACCTAGCTACTACCAACACCCTGATCCAATCGACAGTCAGTATCCCCCATCAGTAGAGCAACCTTCTAAAGTAGCCAAGACATACTAACCCTTATACCTTCATAGCACCTAACCTAAACATAAAGTCCTAAGAACAAACAACAAATCACTATATGCATACAGAATCCGGAAGCCCTTTATAAAGTGAATGAATCAGCTTTAAAGTACAATAAAGCCCAATATCTCTAGGCATAATCTCCCACCACAAAGGAGAGACAACAGAGATATACAAAGCCAAAACAAATTTATAGGAGAAAGCAAAAACATAGCAGTCAAACAGAACTGGAAATTAACGTGAACATCATGAAAAAACAAGGGAAAAAAGGAGTACAAACAATGCAGGACAATTGAAATCTAAAGGAGGACCTAGAAGCATCTGAAACATGGATAGGGAAAGAACTCAAGGCATATCTAACTCAGATGGAAAGGAATATTAGAGAAGACATGAGACAGCAAGTCAAAGCAAAAAAAGTATATTTTGAAAATAAATTAAACAAACAAATACAAATGGCAAAGAATGAGCTTTACCAGGAGATAGAGATCTTAAAAAAAATAAAACAGAAATCCTAGAAATGCAGGAAACTATAAACCAAATTAAAAACTCAAATGAGAATATTACAAATAGACTAGATCAAGTAGAAGTCAGAACATCAGATAATGAAGACAAAGTTTATCAACTTGAAAAGAATGTAGTCAACACAGAAAAAATGCATAAATCCCACGAGCAATCTATATAAGAGATATGGGATGTCATAAAAAAACCAAATTTGGGAGTCATCGGGATACAAGAAGGCATAGAGATTCAAACCAAAGGAATGGACAACATATTAAATGAAATAATTCTAGAAAACTTCCCAGATATGAAAGATGGAATGTATTGCCAAATCCTGGAAGCCTACAGGACCCCAAACATTCGAAACCATAATAGATCAACTCTAAGACGTATAATTTTGAAGATAGCCAACATACAGAACAAGGAGAGAGTATTAAAAGCTACGAGAGAAAGGAGGCAGATTACATTCAGGGGTAAACCAATTAGGTAAACTACTGATTTTTCATCACAGAGAGAGCGAGAAGATCCTGGAACAATGTATTTCAAACACTGAAAAATAATGGATTCCAACCAAGAATACTGTATCCAGCAAAATTAAGCTTCAGATTTGACAATGAAATTGAAATCTTTCACGATAAACAAAAGCTAAAAGAATTTGCAGCCAGAAAACCAGCACTGCAAAGCATTTTGAGAAAAATACTACAAGAAGAGGAATTGAAAAATAGTGCCCCAAACTAACAGCGGGAGGTATCTCAGTAAAGGGGGAGGAAAATAACCAAAAAGTAAAAACTAGTCAAACTAAAATAAATAAATAAATAAACATGACTGGAAGTACAAACCATATTTCAATTGTAACCTTAAATGTTAATGGCCTAAACTCCCCAATCAAGAGACATAAGCTAGTAACCTGGATCAAAAAACCAAATCCAACAATATGCTGCCTTCAGGAGACTCATATGATAGGGAAAGACATACACAGGTTGGAGGTGAAAGGTTGGGAAAAACCATACCACTCACATGGCCCTCGGAAGCAAGCAGGAGTGGCCATACTCATATCTGATAAAATCAACTTCAAACCTAAGTTAATCAAAAGGGATAAAGAACGACACTATGTACTATTAAAAGGAACCATCCACCAACAAGACATAACAATTATCAATTTGTATGCACCAAACAATGGTGCAGCAACGTTCATAAAACAAACTCTTCTCAAGTTCAAGAGTCAAATAGACCACAACACAATAATTATGGATGACATCAACACACCGCTCTCGCCATTAGACAGATCCTCCAGACAAAAGCTGAATAAAGAAACTATAAAACTCAATAACACAATCAATAACCTAGACATAACCGACATATATAGAATATATCAACCATCATCAAGTGGATACACGTTCTTCTCAGCAGCACATAGATCTTACTCAAAGATAGATCATATATTATGCCATAGTGCAACTCTTAGTAAATATAAAGGTGTGGAGATAATACCATGCACCATATCTGATCATAATGGAATGAAACTGGAAATCAATGATAAAAGAAGGAAGGAAAAATCCTGCATCACCTGGAAAATAAACAATATGTTACTGAATGATTAATGGGTTATAGAAGACATAAAGGAGGAAATCAAAAAATTCCTAGAGATAAACGTCAATACAGACACAACATACGGGAATCTATAGGACACAATGAAAGCAGTTTTAAGAGGGAAATACATTTGCTGGAGTTCATTCCTCAAAAAAAGAAAAAAAAAAAACAACAAATAGATGAACTCACACTACATCTCAAAACCCTAGAAAAGGAAGAGCAAAACAACAGCAAATATAGCAGAAGACAAGAAATAATTAAAATCAGAGCGGAAATCAACAAAATTGAAACAAACAAAAAAAAAACATCGAAAAAATCAATAAAACTAAAAGTTGGTTCTTTGAAAAAATAAATAAGATCAACAGACCCTTAGCCATACTAATGAAGACAAGAAGAGAGAAAACTCAAATTACTAACATACAGGATGAAAAAGGCAATATCACAACAGACACTACAGAAATACAGAAGATAATTAGAAAGTATTTTGAAACCCTATATTCTAATAAAATAGAAGATAGTGATGATATCAATAAATTTCTTAAGTCATGTTATCTGCCCAGACTGAGTCAGGAAGACACACACAATTTAAACAGACCAATGACAAAGGAAGAAATAGAAGAAGCCATCAAAAGACTACCAACCAAGAAAAGCCCTGGACCGGATGGGTACACAGCGAAGTTTTGCAAAACCTTCAAAGAAGAATTAATACCAATACTTTTCAAGCTATTTCAAGAAATAGAAAAAGAAGGAGCTCTTCCAAATTCATTCTATAAGTTCAACATCACCCTAATCCTGAAACCAGACAAAGACACTTCAAAGAAAGAAAACTACAGAACAATATCTCTAATGAACATAGATGCAAAATTTTCAATAAAATCCTGGTGAACAAATACAAAAGCATACCAAAAAAATTGTGCACCATGATCAAGTAGGATTCATCCCTAGGATGCAAGGCTGGTTCAATATACGGAAATCAATAAATGTTATTCACCACATCAATAGACTTAAAGATAAGAACCATATGATCATCTCGATAGACACAGAAAAAGCATTCAACAAAGTACAGCATCCTTTTGTGTTCAAAACACTAGAAATACTAGGAATTACACGAACTTACCTCAACATTGTAAAAGATATATATGCTAAGCCTCAGGCTAGCATCATTCTAAATGGAGAAAAACTGAAGGCATTTCCTCTAAAATCTGGAACAAGACAGGGATGCTGTCTCTCACCACTTCTATTCAATTTCGTCCTTGAAATACTAGCCAGAGCAATTAGACTGACAAAAGAAATTAAAGGCATAAAAATAGGAAAAGAAGAACAGGATATAAAATCAACATGCATAAATCAAAGGCATTCCTGTATATCAGTGACAAAACTTCTGAAATGGAAATGAGGAAAAACACCCCATTCACAATATCCTTAAAAAATAAAATAAAATAAAATACTTGGGAATCAACCTAACAAAAGAGGTGAAAGATTTATACAATGAAAACTACAGAACCCTAAAGAGAGAAATAGAAGAAGATCTTAGAAGATGGAAAAATATACCCTGTTCATGGATAGGCAGAACTAACATCATCAAAATGGTGATATTACCAAAAGTTCTCTAAAAAAGGGAAGGAAAAATCCTACATCACATGGAAAATGATTGCTTTATCTCTTTCTACAAGACATGCCATTGGGATTTTGACTGGCATTGTATTAAACCTAATCATGAAATTCATGTGGAAAAATAAAAGACCCAGAATAGCAAAAGCAACTCTAAGCAGGAAGTGTGAATCAGGTGGTATAGCAATACTAGATTTCAAACTATACTACAGAGCAATAGTAACAGAAACAGCATGGTACTGGTACCAAAACAGGTGGGTGGACCAATGGTACAGAATAGAGGACACAGAGACTAATCCACAAAATCACAACTATCTTATATTTGATAAAGGGGCTAAAAGCATGCAATGGAGGAAGGATAGCATTTTCAACAAATGGTGCTGGGAAAACTGGAAATCCATATGCAACAAAATGAAACTGAATCCCTTCTCTTGCCATGCACAAAAGGTAACTCAAAATGGATCAAGGAGCTTGATATCAAATCAGAGACTCTGCGTCTGATAAAAGAAAAAGTTGGCTCCGATCTACATATAGTGGGGTCGGGCTCCAAATTCCTTAATAGGACACTCATAGCACAAGAGTTAATAACAAGAATCAACAAATGGGACTTACTTAAACTAAAAAGTTTTTTCTCAGCAAGAGAAACAATAAGAGAGGTAAATAGGGAGCCTACATCCTGGGAACAAATCTTTACTCCTCACACTTCAGATAGAGCCCTAATATCCAGAGTATATAAAGAACTCAAAAAATTAAACAATAAGATAATAACCCAATCAACAAATGGGCCAAGGACCTGAACAGACACTTCTCAGAGGAGGACATACAATCAATCAATAAGTACATGAAAAAAATGCTCACCATCTCTAGCAGTCAGAGAAATGCAAATCAAAACCACCCTAAGATACCATCTCACTCCAGTATGATTGTCAGCCATTCTGAAATCAAACAACAACAAGTGCTGGCAAGGATGGGGGTAAGAGGGTACACTTGTACGTTGCTGGTGGGACTGCAAATTGGTGTGGCCAATATGGAAAGCAGTATGGAGATTCCTGGGAAAGCTGGGAATGGATCCACCATTTGTCCCAGCTATTCCCCTTCTTGGACTATTCCCTAAAGACCTTAAAAGAGTGTACTATAGGGATACTGCTACATCGATGTTCATAGCAGCACAATTCACAATAGCTAGACTGGAACCAACCTAGATGCCCTTCAATAGATGAATGGATAAAAAAAATTGGGCAGTTATACACAACGGAGTATTACTCTGCACTAAAAAAATGACAGAATCATGGAATTTGCAGGGAAATGGATGGCATTAGAGCAGATTATTCTAAGTGAAGTTAGCCAATCCCTAAAAAACAAATGCCAAATGTCATCTTTGATATAAGGAGAGCAACTAAGAACAGAATAGGGAGGAAGAGCATGAGAAGAAGATCACCATTAAACAGGGACGAGAGGGGGGAGGGAAAGAAAGAGAGAAGGGAAATTGCATAGTAAAGGAAGGAGACCCTCATAGTTATACAAAATTACATACAAGAGGAAGTGAGGGGAAAGGGGGAAAATAACAAGAGAGGGAAATGAATTACAGTAGATGGGGTAGAGAGAGAAGATGGGAGGGGAGGCGATGGGAGGGGAGGGGAGGGGGGATAGTAGAGGATAGGAAGGGCAGCAGAATACAGCATACACTAGTATGGAATTATATAAAAAAAAGTGGATATGTAACCGATGTGAATCTGCAATATGTATACGGGGTAAAAATGGGAGTTCATAATCTGCTTGAATCAAATGTATGAAACATGATATGTCAAGAGCTTTGTAATGTTTTGAACCACTAATAATAAAAAAATTTTTTTTAAATGTACTCTGTGAACCCCTGGAATACATGTTGTTACAATAATCTCTATGTGGTTCTCATGTACTGTGTTTCATCACTATTTGGAATGTGTGTGATATCAAACAACTCTACAAAAATAAAACTGACTTGCTTTTTCAAAAAAAAAAAAGAATGAAAAGCAGAAGTGAAATAAAAATGTGAGTCTTGGCTCTTTTTGCAAATCTAATTCATATAGAGAGTCCATGAGATCAGACTGGCAAGGAGAGGATCATGTCAAATTTGTCTTATGAAATATCACCATGTATTTCATTGGACACATACTAGGAGGTTAATATGTTTCATAAACATGATTACTTAATTATGAAACTATCCCCTAAATAAATTAATAGCACATCTCAACATTACTTTCTAATTTTTTTGAAAGACATATAAAATCTTCTAGAAAAAAAATGAGCATGTTTAGTCAATTCTTTCACATCTACTTTAAGTGCTTCTGCCACATTGTTCCTAACTTGGCTAAATAGTTTAATTATTTTTTAAAGACTCCAATCCAGCTGTCCTATAAGTCACTGTGCATCATTAATGTACCTAACAGGCATGCCCAAATCAACTGATAAATAATATACTTTTATTAATGTGGTATAAGACAAAAAAATGAATAAGTAAGGAGACTGATTTTATTCAAATAACTGCACTAAGAAAAGCATCCAAAAATCAGTATCTCAACAGGGTGATTTTGCATTTGACTCTCATAGGGAGGATTACACAGGTTACAGATGATGTGATATGCAGTTGGGGAATTGTTTATATTATTAGAAATAAACAGAAATGTGTCTGGCTGTTTTAAATCTCAGCTAATCATACTTTATATGAGGAATAGGAAGTTGAGAGGTCAATATCTTATCCCAAAAGCAAGTTTAGTCAAAAATAGAAAGATTGGTTTTTTTTGTTGTTTTTTTTTTTCTAGTCACAGATGAACAAGGGAAACATTTTCAGGTCTCAGTTAAGTCCTAAGAAAGCAAGGGTAAGAGTATTATCTGTGTCATGTGAAGGATATGACTTTGCGGTAAGCAATTTTGGGTAACATAAAAGGATGAAAGAATTTCAGAAAACAGGGATGGGGGAATTTTCCAGTTTCTGAGAGCACAGGGTATAGTCAGAATTCAACTTATCAGCGCTCATTTACATTCAAGATGCATAAATATTATTAATCCCTTAACTACACAGATTCAGTCATAAACCTTAGTGAAGTTCACCCACTTAGAAAGGTCTAAGAAATCATGTCATAAAGACTCCTTTTTGTCATTGTTCCTGAAAAATTATTTGAATTATTTGATCATTGGTAACAGTGATTAGTTGTTTTTGTTTTTTATTTTGTTTTGGTTTTATTAGTTCTGTTTAGTTATATATAATATAAGCATTCATTTTAACATAATTATAAAATCATGGAATATAATTTGCTCCAATTAATTCCTTGTATTTTCCCTTTTCCTTCCCTCCCCTTTCCCTCACGCTTTTCCAGCACTTTGCTGATATTTATGTTATTTATCTGTGTTTTTTTTTTTTTAAACTGGTTCCATGTGAATTTGCATAATGGTGTGATTCACTGTGGTATATTCATATATGTACATAGGAAAGCTGGGTCAGATTCATTCCACATTACTTCCCTTATCTCTTACTCACTTATCTTTCCTTATCTTCCTCCCTCCTTTTCAATTCCCTTTATTTACTCCACTGATCTTTCTTCTATTTTAATTTAATCCCCCTCCCTTTTTAATTTTTTTTTCTTTTCTCCCCTTATTTTGGGCTAGCGTTTGCATATCAGAGAAAACATTAATACTCAATCTTTGGCTTTCTTACTCTAGTTTATTTCACTTAGCATGATAGTCTCTACCTCCATACACTCACTAGCCAATGCCATAATGTAATTCATTTTTTATGGCGGAGTGATACTCTTCTGTGCATATATACCATATTGTCTTTACCCATTCATGTTTTGACAGGCACCTAGATTGGTTTCATAGTTTGGCTCTTGTGAATTATACTTCTATCAACATGGATGCAGCTGCATCCCTATGGTATGATGACTATAGATCTTTTAGATATATAATGAGGAGTGGGATGGCTAAGTCATATGGTGGTTCCATTCCTAGATCCATATGCGTTACCAAGCCGGTTGCACTAATTTGCAGTCCGTGTACATTTTTCCCCACATCCTTGCTAATGCTTATAATTATTTCTTGATAATTGCCATTCTGATTAGAGTGAGTTGAAATATCAATGTAGTTTTGATTTTCATTTCCCTAATTGCTAGAGATATTGAGCACTTTTTTCAATTGCTTCATAGTCCTTGAGATCAGGCATCTTAAAAGAGGGATGGCAGAAATGAAAATAATTATTTTTTTTCAATTTTTATTTTTTTTGCATGAGCTCTATTGTTGTTGTTGTTGTTGTTGTTGTTGTTGTTATTATTTACATTATAATTCTTAATACACCTTTATACCACAAATTATCATGTATATAAGATATGCTGACACCAAGTTCATGTTTTCATACATGTATTTTGTATAATGATGAGGGTCTCCTTCCACCATCCATGCTATTCCCCTTCTCCCTCCCTTTCCCTCCCACCCCTCTTTCCTATCAGAGGTAATCTTCCTTCCATGCTTTCCCTCCCTATCCCATTTTGAACCACCCCCTTATATCTGAGAAAACATTTGGCATTTGTTTTTTTTGGGGGGGGATTGACTAACTTCACTTAGCATAATCTGCTCTAATGCCATCAATTTCCCTTGAAACGTCTTGATCTTATTCTTTTTTAGTGCTGAGCAATGATGAAAAGAATTATTAATATGAACTGTTACAGTAAAGAGATGGTAACCATTTTACTATAAAGTAAAAGAAAATATTAGGTGAAAAGTCCATGTAAAACTAAAATCACCTTAATAATTAAATTTTAATATCCTATTTTATAAACCTATTAGTTAACTCACATTAGCCTAAAACAAAGCCTTCTCTCTTTCTTTCTTTCTTTCTTTCTTAATCTTTCTTTCTTTTCTTTTTAACTACATGACAGCAGTGGAAAGCATTACACTTCTTTTTCACATATAGGACACAATTTTTCATATCTCTCTATATAAAGTATGTTCATGCTAATTTATGCCTTTATACATGTACTTTGTTTTTTTGCATTACAATTTTAACACAAATATATACCACAATTTTTCTATTTCTGTTTGTATATAAAGTATGTTGACACCCAATTCAAGTCTTCATACATGTACTTTGCATAATGAGGTCCATCACATTCCACCATTCTTGCTAATCCCCTGCTGGCTCCCTTTCCTTTCCACCCTTCTTCACTATCTAAAGTTCATCTATCCCTCCCATGCTCTCTCTCCCTACCCCAAAAATGAGGAGAAAATATTTGGCATTTGGTTTTGGGGGATTGACTAAATTCACTTAGCATTATCTTCACCAACACCATCCATTTATCTGCAAATGCCATGATTTTGTTCTTTTTTAATGCTGAGTAAAATTCCATTGTGTATATATGCCACATTTTTTTAACCACTCATCCACTGAAGGACATCTAGGTTGGCTCCAGAATTTAACTATTGTGAATTATGCTGCTATAAACATTTATGTGTCTGTGTCCCTGTAGTATGCTGATTTTAAGTCTTTTGGGTACAGTCCAAGAAGAGAAATAGCTGGGTCAAATGGTGGTTCCATTCCCAGATATCCAAGGAATCTTCATACTGCTTTCCATATTGGCTGCACCAATTTGCAGTCCCTCCAGCAATGTGTAAGTATACTTTTTTCCCCACATTCTCACCAACATTTATTATTGTTTGTATTCTAATAACTGTCATTCTGACTGGAGTGAGATAATATCTTAGAGTAGTTTTGATTTGCATTTCTCTAATTGCTAGAGATGATGAGCATTTTTTTATATATTTGTTGATTGATTGTATATACTTTTCTGAGAAGTGTCTATTCAGGTCCTTAGCCCATTTGTCAATTGGGTTATTTGTTTTTCAGTGTTTAGCTTTTTGAGTTCTTTATATACTCAGAGATTGGTGCTCTATCTGATGTGTGAGGGATAAAAATTTGCTCCCAGGATGTAAGTTCTCTGTTCACCTCACAGATGGTCTCTTTTGCTGAGAAGAAAATTTTAGTTTGAATCCATCCCATTTATTGATTCTTGGCTTTAATTCTTGGACTATAGGAGTCTTATTAAAGAAGTTGGGGTCTTATCCCATATGATGAATATTAGGGCCTACTTTTTCTTCTATTAGATGCAGAGTCTCTGGTTTAATTCCCAGGTCCTTGATCCATTTTGAGTTGAGTTTTGTGCATGGTGAGAGATAGGGGTTTAATTTCATTTTATTGCATATGGATTTCCAGTTTTCCCAGCACCATTTTTTGAAGATGCTATCCTTTCTCCATTGCATGCTTTTAGCACCTTTGTCTAATATAAGGTAGTTGTAATTTGTGGGTAAGTCTCTGTGTCCTCTATTTTGTACCATTGGTCTACCAGCCTGTTTTGGTGCCAATACCATGCTGTTTTTGTTACTATTGCTCTATAGTATAGTTTAAGGTCTGGTGTAGCAATACCACCTGCTTCACTCTTCCTGCATAGGATTGTTTTAGCTATTCTGGGTCTCTTATTTTTCCAGATGAATTTCGTGATTGCTTTTTCTATTTCTATGAGGAATACCATTGAGATTTTGATGAGAATTTCATTAAATCTATATAGTGCTTTTGTTAGTATGGTCATTCTGATGATATTAATTCTGCCTATCCAAGAGCAAGTTAGATCCTTCCATCTTCTAAGGCCTTCTTTGATTTCTATCTTTAGGCTTCTGTAGTTTTCATTGCACAGATCTTTCACCACTTTTGTTAAGTTGATCCCCAAGTGTTTTGTTTTTTTGAGGATATTATGAATAGGGTAATTTTTCTTATTTTCTTCTCAGAGGATTTGTCACTGATATACAGAATTGCCTTTGACTTATGGGTGTTGATTTTAAATATATTTGGTTAAAATATATATTTAAGCATACATCCTGCTACTTTGCTGAATTCACTTACTAGTTTTAGAAGTTTACTAGTGGAGTTTTTTGGATCTTCTCAGGATAGAATCATATCATCAGCAAATAGTTCTATTTTAAGTTCTTCTTTTCCTATACATATTCCTTTAATTCCTTTCATCTGTCTAATTGCTCTGGCCAGTGTTACAAGAACTATGTTGAATAGAAGTGGTGAAAGAGGGCATTCCTGTTTTGTTTCAGATTTTAGAGGGAATGCCTTTAGTTTTTCTTCATTTAGAATTATGTTGGCCTGAGGCTTAGCATAGATGGCCTTTATGATGTTGAGATATGTTCCTGTTATCCCTAGTTTTTCTAGTGTTTTGAACATAAAGGGGTGCTGTATTTTGTCAAATGCATTTTCTGTGTCTATAAAGATGATCATATGATTCTTATCTTTAAGTTTATTGATGTGATGAATTACATTTATTGATTTCCATATGTTGAACCAACTTTGCATCCCTGGGGTGAATCCCACTTGATCATGGTGCACAATCCTTTTGATATGTTTTTGTATTCAATTTGAGAGAGTTTTATTGAGAATTTTTTGCATCTATGTTCATTAGAGATATTGAAGTTTTCTTTCTTTGAATTGTCTTTGATTTTGAGATTAGGGTGATATTGGCATCATAGAATGAGTTTGGAAGTGTTGCCTCTTTTTCTATTTCCTGAAATAAATTGAAGGGTATTGGTATTAGTTCTTCATTAAAGGTCTTGTAGAACTTGGCTGTGTATCCATCTGGTCCTGGGCTTTTCTTGACTGGTAATCTTTTGATTGCTTCTTCTATTTCCTCACTTGATATTGGTCTGTTTAAGTTGTATATATCTTCTTGAATAAACCTAGGCAGATCATGTGACTTAAGAATTTTGTTGATGCCTTCAATGTCTTCTATTTTACTGGAGTATAAGGTTTCAAAATAATTTCTAATTGTCCTCTGTGTTTCTATAGTGTCTGTGGTGATATTGCCTTTTTCATCATGTATGCTAGTAATTTGAGTTCTCTCTCTCCTTCTCTTCATTAGCGTGTTTAATGGTCTGTCAATTTTATTTATTTTTTCAAAGAACCAACTTTTAGTGTTGTCAATTTTTTTCATTGTTTCTTTTGTTTTGATTTCATTAATTTTCACTGTAATTTTAATTATTTCTTGTCTTTTACTGCTGATTTGTTTTTCTTTTTTGAGGGTTTTGAGATGTAGTATGAGGTGGTTTATTTGTTGACTTTTTCTTCTTTTAAGGAATGCTCTCCATACAATAAATTTTCCTCTTTGTACTGCTTTCATAGTGTTCCAGAGATTTTTTTATATATTGTGTCTGTGTTCTCACTTATCTCTAAGAACTTTTTAATATCCTCCTTGATGCCTTTTGTGACCCATTGTTCATTCAGTAGCATACTGCTCCATCTCCATATGATGCATAAATTTTTATTTTTTATTTTTTCATTTTATTATGATCTGATAAAATACATGGTAGTATCTCTACTTTTTTATATTTGCTAAGAGTTGCTTTGTTGCATAGTATACGGTCTATTTTAGAGAAGGACCTATATGCTGCCAAGAAGAAAGTGTATCCGCTTGATGCCAGTTGAAATATTCTATATATGTCAGTTAAGTCTAAGTTATTAATTGTGTTATTGATCCCTATAGTTTCTTTATTCAACTTTTGTTTTAAATATCTATCCAGTGGTGGGAGAGGTGTGTTAAAGTCACCCATGCTTATTGTGTTGTGGTCAATTTGACTCTTGAACTTGAGAAGCGTTTGCTTGATGAACATAGCTGCACAATTATTTGGGGCATATATATTTATGATTGTTACATCTTGTTGGTATATTGTTCCCTTGAACAGTATGTAATGTCCATCTTTATCTCTTTTGATTAACTTTGACTTGAAGTCTACTTTATTTGATATGTGTATGGAGACCCCTGCTTGCTTGTGCAGTCCATGTGAGTTGTATAATTTTTCCAAGCCTTCATTTTCAGTCTGTGTATGTCTTTGCCTATCAAATAATTCTCCTGTAGGCAGCATATTGCTGTATCTTTTTTTAATCTAATCTACTAGCCTATGTCTTTTGATTGGTCAGTTTAAGCTAATAACATTTAGTGCTACTATTGAGACATGGTTTGTATTTCCAGCCATATTTGTTTATTTTTGTTATTTAACTTGACTTGGTTTTCCTCTTTGATTAGTTTTTCCTTTAGTGTTCTACCCGCTTCTGCTGGTTTTCATTGTTATTTTTTATTTTCTATTCATGAAATATTTTGCCAAGGATGTTTTCTAGTGCCAGCTTTCTAGCTATAAATTTTTTTTAACTTTTGTTTATCATGAAATGTTTTAATTTCATCTTCAAATCTAAAGCTTAATGTTGCTGGATACAAGATTCTTGGTTGGCACCCATAATCTTTCAGAGCTTGAAATATGGTTTTCCAGGATCTTCTAGCTTTCAGGCTTTGTGTTGAAAAATCTTCCATTATCCTAATTGGTTTACCCATATATGTGATCTGATTCCTTTCTCCTGTGTCTTTTAAAATTCTCTCCTTATTCTGTATGTTGGGCATTTTCATTATTCTGTGTCTTGGTGTGGATCTGTTGAGATTTTGCACATTTTGTGTCCTGTGTGTTTTTGGATTTGGATTTCCATTTAATTCTTTATGTCTGGAAATTTTTCTGATATTATTTCATTGAATAGAATGTTCATTTCTTTGATTTGGACCTCTATGCCTTCCTCTATCTGATAATTTTTAAATTTGTTCTTTTTATGATATCCCATATTTCTTTAAGGTTCTGCTCTTGGTTTCTTCTCATTTTCTCTGTGTTGTCTGTTCTTTTCAAGATGATATATTTTATATTCATTGTCTGATATCCTTTCTTCTAAGTGGTCTACTCTGTTTGTGATGCTCTCACTTGAGTTTTAAATTTGGTTTATTGTTTCTTTCATTTCCAGGATTTCTGTTTGTTTGTTTGTTTGTTTTGTATAACCTCTATCTCCCTCTTGAATAATCTTTTGCTTCTTGGATTTGTTTATGTAGCTCATTGTCAAAGTGATCTTTCACTGCCTGTGTTTGTTCTCTTATGTCTTCTTTGAGATCCCAATACATTTTTATCATATATATCCTGTAATCTTTCCCTGTAATTTTTTCTGCTATAGCTGTCAATTCTTCTAATGATATGTTGTCTTGATTTTTTTGTGGTACTTTATTCCCTTGTCTTTTCATATTGCTCAAGTTTCTTTCTTTCCAGCTCTGTGGGACTGGTGTCTTATTGTTTTTACCTTATAGATTCCTAGTGCTCTTGTATGGTTCCAAGATCCCTCCTTTGTGGGGAAGGACAATATTAACAGATCCCAATATCAACATCACTATGAACAAATTATTATTATTTAGACATTTATAGTTAGTCTCGATGTCCAGAAATGTTGGATTTGGGTTTCTGTTTTATTATTATTTAAAATATAATCAGTAGTTTTATAAAAGGTGTACAGTTTCTGGTGGCGTAGGATGATATGCTAAGGGAAAAAGATGGGAGGGTATGGGGCTAATATAACTTAAGAAATTTGAAGGAGAACTCCAATAAAGAGAGTTAATAGCAGGGGAAGAGACAGGAGGTAATTTAGGGTAGACAAGTTTGTGGGAGGGCATAGAAACAAACACATATATGTATTTAGAAAATTAAAAGATGTTAAAATAGTAAATTTTGGAGGATGAAAGAAGAAGAAAGAGAATAAGAAAAAAGGTAAAGAAAGAAAGAGAAAAAAGAGGTAGAAGAAGAAAAAAGGGGGGCTCATGCAATTCCTCTATATTATATTAGTCAGGTGACTCAGTTCTCAAAGTTTTTTTTTTTTTTCATGTAAAGTTCTTGGTTTCACATATGTTGGGGTTGTCAGGGCCAGAGGATAGAAGGGTATAGGAAAAAGAAAAAGGATAAGAAGAAAAAGAAATACTCCTAGAATTCCATTTCCTTTCTGCTTCTCTTCTCTTCCAGTAGGTGGAGTTGTCTATTTTAAGCTGGAGTCTCTGTCCTGGGGTGTGTGGGTAACCAGGGTGAGAAGACTTGAGCCCCTGGTATTGTGTCCCTCTCCTGCCTAAGCTTCCCTGATCCTGGATTCTCTGTTTTGTTCCAGGTTTTAACCCCCTTCCCTCTCATGCTTATCAGGTCTCAACTGTGGGAACTCTTGCCCTCAGGCTTTTACTAGGTGGGTGGTGCCCTGGTTGCACTGAGCTACCATTCAATTGAGAATGATTTTTGTGCTGGGTATTCACTGTGTTGAGTTATGGAAGCTGGGGGGTAGGGGGAGGAAGTTGGAAACCGGGACTGGTGTTCTAATGGAGATCTGCACTGATAGCCTTGCCCACCAAAAAATGGCAAGAAAGGTTTTCCATGATGGAGTCAATCTGCTTCAAGCGCCAGCGTGTCTGTTGAGGTGAGTGGAGCTGGGATGGCCTCATGTACTGTGGCTAGATTGCAGCCATGTGACTGTGTGGGAGTGGAGCTCAGCTGATTAGGTGATTCTGCTACTCCACTTGAGAGCCATGTGTGTGCTAGAACTGTGGGCTTTGGGTCCAGAATCCAGAGTCTTACTAGAACACAGAGGCTCTGATTTCTGCACAGGTGGTCAAAACTCTGGTGGTTTCTGTGAAAATCTGCTGTATAGGAGCCTTTTGCACGTTCTGAGATGTTGTATTCCATCTAGGTGAGACCTTGTGAAGACGCTGCCTGACTACTGTCTTGGTTTCATTCCACAGAGCAGCCAGAAACAGTACACCAAAGTACACAAAAAACAGTACACCTCTATTCTGCCATCTTGGATCCCCTAAAACAAAGCTTTCAGTTACCTAAAGAGCTTGGAAACAAACTTCATACCACACATAATAATTACTATTGAAATAAATTGTTCAGAATAATGATTCAATTTGGTTAAGTACAAATGTCCTTTTTAAAAACTCTAATATAGACACAATGTTAGTCAGAAAACCTTGTGAATTTGGGGGAAACATAATCAAGTCAAAAAAATAATAAATGCCTATATTGTATTTGACAGAAGGGATAGCTTCTGTCAGTTTGATATCATTGGCTTTATTAAAACTCAGAAGGGATAGCTGTTTTAATAAATCCAATGATATCAAACTAGTCTTATTTGCTCAGCATCACTGAGAACCAAACATTCTAGAGCTATTTGAGTTATTAAGAACAACTGGGTAAGAGATAATAATCTCATTGAAAGTGTCTAAATAACTAATGTTTTCCATGCAGAAAAAAAATACTCCACACAGTAAACCAATTTAAAATTCCTGAGACTAGGAAAACAAAAGAGAATTACAGAATTTATGTGTAAATAGAAAACAAAAGATCACAGAATCCTAACGTAGGCTTATATGTTGTCTATTTATCTACATAATGTAAATCTGAATTTGGAAAATATTTTGATTTGGTTAATTTCTTTAAGGTTACTTTCTTAAAGCATATTTGAAAATCAATGCCAAAGGTGGTAGAGAAATTGATTTCTCAAGAAGATATACATGAGCACATTTGTCAGTCAAGGAGTTTCTTTTAGTTTAGGGAGGTCTGGCTTGTAGTATGAATTTGGATTTTGAGAACAGTTAATGCTTTGGTGTAAAGTAAGATTAGTGAACTTGTGTTCCATTTTGATCAGTGTTCCTGCAGCTATCATTAAGTGCCCTTTATTTCCATTAAAGGAGATTCAGGTTTCTTGACAGGCGAAAGAAAATTCAGATGGCCAATGATAGTCACTTAATGCAAAGTGTACGTTGGTGGAGTCAAGGACCTAGAAGGGGAATCCCTTGGGAAAGCAAAGAATACTAATGTTCCAAATGAAAAGTCTTGTCCTTCCCAGATGATTTCCTGGAGTGATGGAACTAAGCAGAAACCCATGATGGGTAGTAAGAGATTCTAAGGAGAAAAAAAAAGGGGGCTTAGATAATGGCACATGACATGATCAATTATCCAACCCATCACAGATGCATGCCACATTTGTGTTTGCTCATGTCAAGAGCTCTATCCACCTCCTTGGGCTGCATAGCTTCTATTGGAAAAAAGTTCTTGTCAAGATTAATCTTTGTATTCTTCCATACAGATGTAGAGAAAAATATTTTCTCTAATGTTCATAAGATTAGTTGTCAAATATGCTTTGACCAAAGCAATAACAACTCTCAGAATCAAAGCTCATATGAGAAACAAGACTTCCCAAAGATAAATGAAATTCCTTGGTTGACAAATATGCTAATGTAGAGTATCCTGAGAAACCTGTTCCTCAATTATGAACATACTATAACCTTGCTCAACTTTTTAATGTTTCTTTTCAACTTACTTCTGTCCTTCATGAGTTATTTGGCTTCCTTTTCTATTATAAATTAGAAAAGCTGAACATTAAAAAAAGGAAAGATAAATGATTATATGTTTGATAGAACTTGGTCTCTTTTACCTGAATCCAATTATGATGTTTTCTGATGTAATGAGATATGATTATATTATGATTTCTATTAATAGTAATAAAAGCCAATAAGGCAAACAAGTAAGAAACATTTAAGCATCATATAATAATTTACCTTTTGGAAAACTCTAGAACCTCAAAGGAGAGATGATTTTCATAATTATATATCAGCATCACTGAGAATCAAACATTCTAGAGCTATTTGAGTTGTTAAGAACAACTGGCTCAGAGAAAACAATCTCATTAAAAGTGTCTAAATAACTAATGTTTTCCATGCAGAAAAAATACTCTACACAGTAAACCAATTTAAAATTCCTGAGACTAGGAAAACAAAAGAGAATCACAGAATTTATGCGTAAATATAAAACAAAAGAATCACAGAATTCTAAAATATGCTTATATGTTGGCTTAATTTATTTATTTCCTTTTATATCATTAGTAAAAGCAGTAATCAATTCCTTTTTTTTTCTTAAGAGAGAGAGGAGAGAGAGAGAGAGAAAGAGAGAATTTTTTTTAATATTTATTTTTTAGTTCTCGGCGGACACACCATCTTTGTGTTTTTTTTGTATGTGGTGCTGAGGATCGAACCCGGGCCGCACACATGCCAGGCGAGCGCACTACCACTTGAGCCACATCCCCAGCCCAGTAATCAATTCTTATAATCACAATTAATAAATAAGCTTATCAATTATCCCAGACATAGTAATATTTCATTGTTATTCAGACATTAAAAACTGTAAGCATTTTGATAAAGAAAGTATAATTAATTTCTATTTCCAAGTGAAGCAGCTAAGAAGGTATATGTTTTGCTCTCTCTCTTCTAAATAACCTATTGTGAGGGCATAGGAAAATGACAGCTTCCAGGTGCTGCACCTGCAGGACCCTCTGAGAGTTCACAATGAAGCCACTCTCTTCTCAGCCTGCACCCAGCCTGTGACTAGGCCTCACATGGATGAAAGAGGAGTGCCCTCTCTGTTCAGGATGAGCTTCAGCCAATCTGACAGGCCATCGTCCTGACCCAAACTTTCTGAGGCAGTGAAGTCTGAAACTCTTCTTCCACAATTCTTCCTTTTTGCCTTTCTCCATTCTTAGGTATCAGACCTACATTGCTGTCCAAATGCCTTCCCTGCCTACTCCTGTTTCATCTCTTCATCATCCTCCACAAATTACTTGCATGTCAGATTCCATCTTGGCATCTGCCTCCCAGGGAACCCAAAGTGACCCACTAAAGGAAAACAAGAAAGTTTCACTTTTCACTCCTTCAGGCTCCATTAATCAATAGTAAGTGGATCATTTTTCAGGAATGGATGGTGACATTCAATTCACCTTAACATTTAAGGCAGGAAAGCAAAGATTATTTTTCACTCCAGAAAACAAATGACCCATGGGACTATATATGGTAAATCTTGGAGAATAAAAGAAGGCATCTTCAAAGGGCTAGGAATACTTCATCTAGATTTAACACAGCACATTTTCTTACAGTGTCTTACAAGACCTCACAGATTTTAAACTCAATAGATCAAGTTTTTCTTAAATTCCAAAATCTTATATGCTTAAAATATTTGCACAACATATGCCAGGTTCATTTTTCTCAAGAATTTCTTGTTTTTTGTTTGTTTGTTTGTTTGTTTGTTTTAAAGAGAGTGAGAAAGGGGGAGAGAGAGAGAGAGAATTTTAATATTTATTTTTTAGTTATCAGCGGACACAACATCTTTGTTTGTATGTGGTGGTGAGGATCAAACCCGGGCCGCACGCATGCCAGGCCAGCGCGCTACCGCTTGAGCCACATCCCCAGCCCCTCTTGTTTGTTTTTATAACTAATTTTGTTATAACAATAAGTGTTCTAGTGCATTTTGTTTGCTACCTCAAAATGAGACTAAGTATAAATACTGCTTCCTCTATTTAACTTTTTCAGTCCAGCAAAAACAATTTCTGCCTTCTCTAAGTTACCAGGTAAAGATACTTAGTTCTAGCATTACAAGAATGTTTTACCTCTTTATGGAGTCAAAAACCACTTCCTCTGCCTTTAGGAACATCCACAGCTACCTCTTGACTTACCCTGTTTTGTTACCCAAGTTTCAAGGCAAATAACCTCAGAGGGAAGTTCTTTCCTCCAAACTCTCCTTTCTACTTGTTATCTTCTTAGACTGTTTATTTTCAAGGTTTCTTCTAAAAATAAAAAAAAAAATGCTTACTATCTTAGTAATTAAGAAAATGCAAATTAAAATACAATGGGATACCATTTCCCAACCACAAAATAGAAAACATTTAAAGAGTGACATATCATATCAATAGTGATCAATAATAAGTTATGATATGGAACTTCTGAACTGCCCATGATGGTATTAATTGCAATAACCACTATGGAAAACAATTTTCTTATAACCTACTTTATTTAAAGATGCACAAACTTTTGACATAACAGTTTCACTGTATCTACTCTAGGGAAAATCTAGGCCCTGAATCCAGGAAATCTACAAAAGAATAGTTATAGCTATTTTTATTGTAATATCAAAAACAGGAAACAACCTAAATCCTGTCAACAAGAAAGGATAAATTTTCTAAATTATTATTTATAATAGGAAAAAATAAAGCAATGAAATTGACTACAGTGAAACTCATTATAATAATGGATATTACAAACCTAATACTGGATAGAAAAAGAAAATTGCAGGATAATATACATGGTATAATTCCATTTACTTGAAGTTCAAACTATACATATAAAAACAATATTTTATTTTGTATTATATTTCTATTGATAAAACTATAAGAAAAAAGTGAAAATAATAAGATGGGATAGGAGAGAGTGAAAATAATAAGATGGGATAGGAGAGAGCTGATAGAAGCCTTCTAAGTTATGGCTCAGTTTTCTTTCTTAGGTAGAGTAACTGTACATTTGTTATTTGTCTCCACATATTCTGCATAACTAGCCTAATTTTTGCTAGTTTTAAAAGATGAAGCAAAATAATAATGTCAACAAACACTTGTAAAAAGAAAAAGAAATATAGCAAAACAATGAGCTTCCTCTGCTCTAATGTATAGCAAATATTAGAGAATAATACATGCAAATGAGTGCTTTGTGGATCAAAGCCAGACCTTTGTTCCACACCATCTCAAGGATTTCGGCAAGAAGTGTCATTTGCAGCTTTTGGAACAGTGGTTTTCTGTTGCCTTTTTTATGAACTGTATACAGCAAGCTGGATTCGAACAAAAATTCTTCCAAATCCATAGCACAATGTGGAATTCTATTTTTCTTTTAGAAAAGAAAAAGGTGAGTAAAGTTATCAATTCTCCCAATTCTTACCTTTGGTTACCCTCTGTGGCCTTTTTAGAAACTTTGTTTTGTAGCAAATATAGATTTATAAGAATCTGCAAAAGGATAGTATAATGAGGCTCCATTTACTCTTTGCTCAATTTTCCCTACTTGTTGCATTGTATGTACAATCTCAAAATCATAATTTCATGGGTATAATGTATGTGTATAGTTTTATGTCATGTATATTTCTGCAACCACCATTTCCATCAACATACACAAATTATTCCATAACCACAAATATCTTCCTATTATAATTACACCCCTCCCTGCCTTTCACCATCTCTATCCCTAGGGAACCACCAATCTCTCCTTCATCTCTGTAATTTAGCCATTGAATGTAAGAAATATTATGTTAGCAGGATCATATGATATATCTCCTCTTGTATTTACCCATTTTCTAATTTATTTTGTTTTACTGTTGAGTTCTTTATGATGAGTTTATGCTTATGTATATTTATGTATGTATCTTCTTTTGTCATATAGGTGATTGGTTAAATATGTAACTTGCTTTCCTGTCATTTTATCAGGATCTTTTACACTTGGCAATGCTGACAATTCTGTTTCTAGGTTCTTATTTGGTTTCTTTGATGTGTTTTCTCTTCTTCCAATCCCAATCCCACAGTCTCGATAGCTATAGTTATGAAATAAGTCTGAAAATCAGGTGGAGTGACTTCTTCTACTTTCTTCTTTTTTTTTCAAAATTGTTTTAAAATTTCTAGTGCCTTTTACTTTTTATATAAACGTTAGATTAAACCTGTCTATTTCTAATAAATATATTGCTAAGAGTTTTGTGGATGTGTAACCGATGTGATTCTGCAATCTGTATTTGGGGTAAAAATGGGAGTTCATAATCCACTTGAATCTAATGCATGAAATATGATATGTCAAGAGATTTGTAATATTTGAACAACCAATAAAAAAAGAGTTTTTATTGGAATTATGTCAAGCATGGATATCAATTTGGGAGAATTGATAACTTTACTATGTTGAAAAATACATGAATGCAATATGTTTCTCCATTATTGAGATCTTTGAATTTGTTACGTGTGTGTGTATGTGTGTGTGTGTGTGTGTGTGTGTGTGTACATGTATGCACACATTGGCTTACAATGTTAGGGATTGAACTTAGAACCTCACATGTGCTCTGAACTATATACTCAACCCAAAGATTTGAATATTTTTCCATAATTTTTGTTGGTGAACTATAATTATACATAATGGTGAGATTTATTGTTACATATTCATACATGAGCACTATAAAACAGTATTATTTGGTCAATATCAATTCCCACTATTTTTTCTCCCTTACTGTCTCCCTTGGTCCCTTTTCTCTATTCTGATCTTCATTCAGTTTTCATGAGATACACACACATACACATAACAAATTCTTTTCCTTTGTCCTCCCTAGCTTCCACATAAGACAGAAAACATAGGACCCTTGAGTTTCTGAATATGACTTATTTTGTTTAATATAATGTTCTCAGGTTCCATCCATTTTCCTGCAAATGACACAATTTCATTCTTCTTTAAGGCTAAATAAAACTCCATTGTGTAAATATATATTTTTAATACACTCATCTCCTGACACCTAAATTGGATACTTAGTTTTGACTATATTGAATTGTGTTGCTGTGAACATGGGTATGCACTTTGGATATTTTAATAAGTGTGTGTTTGTAGTTTCCATCATACAATTCTTGTAGATGGTATTTTTATTATATTTTTATAGAATTTATCTAAATATTTCTCTTTTTAGTAACTGTGATTGAAAATATTGCATTTTTATTTCATTTTTACATTTGCTGCCAGTCTGTAGCAATACAATACGTTCCTGTATGTTGGTTTTATATTCTGAAACCTTGTAAAGTCACCTATTTTTTCTTGTGGTTTTTTGTTTTTGTTTTTGTACTTCTAATTTTCAATGTGGAAAATCATTGACTACCTGGCTTGCCTACTGTGTAGGTTTGGGATGTTGGAGGGTGTGCAGTTTTGAAGAAACCACATTATCCCACAATTCAGAGCTCAGGATGCAGCTATAGTATCCTGTCAATGGATTTGTCAGCATGATTCCTGCATCTGTTTTTCTGTCCTCTGCTAGCAGACTAGGCAGCTTATTCCTTGGACCTTATAGGAGATCACCTAGGAATAACCCACCCTAGCTCACCCACCCTAGCTCAGGGATTCATACCTAACATGTCACTCTGGCCTGCTGAAACTGGTGAACAGGTCATCTCTTGTTCTTCTGTGATGAAACATTTGCTTAGGTCATACCCATTTCTTACTAAGAGGACATCCTTACTTCCTCTTGCTCCCTAGTGGGGTTTTATAATATATTCTGATATCCAGAAACAGTGAAAGGAATAGAGTCACCTATGGTTTTATATATCTGTTGCATTAGGTAAAAACAGGTCTGATTACAGGGTGACCCCACACAGTGTCCCCATGTCTAAGAGGATAGTAAAAGGGCATCGAGGACATATAAACATGGGAAATATACATTCACCAACACTCTTTCATAAGGGAGCATTGTCTTTTGTTGGAAAGCAACACTTTCCTAAGTCTTCTGTTTTCTGGGAGATGGATGACATGATGATGATAGCAGCCCCCAATATGTGTGCTCCAAATAGTACAAATCTGCCTTCTGAGAGAAAGGGGAGCTTAACTGCTGAGTGTTGGCTTTATTTGGTTACTATGTAGGGGGTGCCAACTATCATACTTCTCCAATTTTTCCCCCATATGGAGTCAGAGTCTCCTGTAAGTAAATACTAGCAGATATTTAAATATCTGTTTAATAGGGAGACACATTTTTAGCCAATTAGTGTATCCAGATGTCTCTGTCTTATCCTTAAATTTTTTTTTTCCAAAATGAAAACTATCATAATTTGAAATACAGGGAACTTTAGTTCTTAAAGGAAAAATCAAGTAAAAATAATTCAATATCTTTATTAAGTTAACAGTTACAAAGATGGTTGCAATGGTTATTGATTGCAGGTTAAAGACAAACATTTATGATCTCAAAGATCCTGCGGATCAGGATTCCAATCAAAGTTGGTTATTTACTCTGACCCAGGGTTTCCCATAGGCTGAAATCTAAGTGTTGACTAGGGCTACAGTCATCTCATGTCTCCACAGTGGGGAGATTCACTTCCCAGCTGCTTTGTTTGTCTTCTGGTGGGCTTTGGATCATCCTTGGTTGTCGGCAAGAGGTCACCTGGCATTATCCTATGAGCTTTTTCATGGCGCAGCTTGCAACACTGGTAGCCAGTTTCTTCTAGAGCAAGTAAATGAGAGGGGAGCAATATGGAAGCTGCCTGATGTTGGGAGTGACAACTCTCTTTTCTATGTATTAGAAACAAACCAGTAAGTGTAGAATACATTTGAAGAAATGGGAATCCAACAGCATGGGAATAGAAGGAGGTAGAAAATGATGGGACTGACAGGGTCATCTTACAGGCGGCATTTGTGGTTTATAAATTTACAAAATGAACCAGTCTGTTCATTTATTGTTCATCAACTTCTATTTTTCTGGTCAGTTTCAACATGAAAGCAGCATACAATGTGATTATCCTTAATTATTGGCACATGATACTAGTTCATTGTTCTCATTTGGGAAATGCAATTGATATTTTGAAGGTTCCAAATTTAATGACCCCCCCCCCAATGTTTTCCTTTGTTTTTTGATCAGAGAAAGCGGCAAGTTTCATAATTAAATATAAATTTATATAGATTTCAGAATCAAGAAAAGGTCAGTAGAGTTTAGGAAAATGACCAGGAGGAGGGAGGAAGGAAGGGGAAGGAGAGATACTGAGAAAAGATATTGTTCAATAATATTGGTACAGTTTGTGTACCTCTAAATATGTAACAAAAAATCCCACCACTATATACAACTATGATTCACCAATTAAAAATATGGAAATATAAAGCTAACAAAAAAATCACTTTATAGAACCCTTGTTTTAAGTTGAAATATATAGTTGAACTTTCAAATACTAATTTAGAAGAAGTAAAATGATTAATTCACACAGCAAACCACCTCATCAAAACCTAACATACACCCAAGGTTATGTTCTTCATAAACCCAGAGGGCCTACATGTAACAAGGAACTCACCATGAGGCTGCTCCCTCCAGAGTAACATCCATAGCATAATGACCTGCAGTGGAACTGACCCAGGTCCATGCCCTAAATGTAGAGTTGCATTATCTCATTCAAACTCATAGCAAAACTTACAGTCTATATATTAGTTTATCTCTTATTTTCATTTAAAAATGTACACAGAAGAATCTAGAAGGAAGTTTTCTTATGATTCCATTCTTTCTGCTTACACTTTGGTCACTCACAGCAGCTCTGCTGCCTTTAAACACTTTTGATCCTTGGAAGCTCTGAGCCCAGTATCAGACTTTGCTCACCTGAGCTCACTGGATTTATACACCTGGTAGAAGTGAGGGAAGAGGAAAATACCCTGCACATAAACACATCCTTGAACTTGAGTGTCTTCTTGATCTTTCCAAGTGTCGATTTCCTTCTTACTAAAAATAAAGTAAAATAGTGACCTTGAATTAGTCAAAGTGTTCTTGGACATGAGACCAAAAGCCTAAATGATTAAAAATAAAAAAATATAAACTGGTCTTCATCAAAATCCAAACATTTTTAACCTAAAAAACCACCTCAAAAGAAAAAAAAGGAGGAGGAGGAGAGGAAATAAAGAGAGGGAAAGAAAACAGAAAAAGCTCTAAGGTGGGAGAAAAGTTCTCAAAGCATATATATGGTAAATTGATTTGTATCATATATATGTGTGAAAGTATATATGTATATATAATATTATGTTTTATATGATAAATAATATGTATTATATATTGTACTTTAAGTACAATTTGTTTTAAGTATTATCTTTGTATATTAACTTAATATACTACCTGTATATTTTAATACAACTGAATTACCAGAAGACAAAAGTGTATTTGAAATATAAACAAAAAAATTGAATAGAGCTGGGCACCATGGTGTATCCTTGTATTCCCAGTGGCACAGGAGGATAAGACAGGAGGATAGCAAGTTCAAAGTCATCCTCAGCAATTTAATAAGGCCCTCAGTAACTTAGTGAGACCCCGGCTCAAATAGAAAATAAAAAGGGGTGGGGATGTGGATCATCAGTTGACTACCTCTTGGTTCAATCTATGATATGTATAAACAAACAAACAAACAAACATTTCATTAAGCAGATCTCATGGAGTAATAAACTCTAAACACATAACTATGGTTTATACCTTAAACATCCCTCAAATGTTCATATGCCAAAGGCTTCATAGCCAGGCTGTGGCATTATTGGGTGGTAGTAGAATCATTAGGATGTTCAACGTAATGGGAGGGTGTCAAGTCATTGATTGTATACTCTTGTAAGGGATAGTAGGTCCCCAGACCCTTCTGCTCTTTCTCTTTGATTCCTGGCCACCATGTAATGAGCAGCTTTGCTGTACCATTTGCTTCCACTATGATGTTCTGCCACAACATAGGCCCAAAAATAATGGAGCCAGCCTACCATGGACTGAAACCTTGAAAACCTGAGCCAACATAAATTTTTCCCATTTATGAGTTATCTTAGGCATTTTGTCATAGTGACATAAAGCAGACAAACACACACATGAAAAGATCAATATCATTAGCCATGAGGAAAATGTAAATTAAAACTACAATGAGATACAGTTCACAATCATTAGGATCATTGTGATATAAAAAATGAACAATAATGAATATTGCTCATGGGAATGTAAAATGACGCAGCCATTACAGAAAGCATTTTGGCACATATTTAAAAAGTAAAACATGACAGCACCATATGATGCAACAATTTTACTCCTGTGTATCCAAGAGAAATGAAAGCATGCGTCCACACAAATGCATCCATGAATTTCATAGCAACATTATTCAAAATAGCTCAAAACAATCCAAATGTCCATCTTTGCTACAATGTAGATGAACCTCAACTATGAACTAGTGGGGAAAAAAGGCACAGATTGTAAAACTCCATTTATTCAAGTGTCCATAAAAGACAAATCCATAGAAATAGAGAGAATGGAAAGCTGGAGTAGGACTGAATAATGGCTATATATGGTGTGAGGCACTTTTATGTGGTAATAGAAATGTTCTGAACTTGGATTGTGGTATTAGTTGCTCTATACCAATTTACTAGGACCTTTGAATTATTCACTCAATTTGGGGGACTTTTATCACATGTAGACACCAATAAGCTAGTAAATAAAATAAAATAAAAACTACTGGAATTTTAAGAAGTGGTGTTTGAGTGCTTGATACATAGTCAATAAATGGCAGCTACTAGTATTGCTATTGTCTTGATTCCTGGCTCTTCCTTGTTAGCGTTTCAATTGTTTAACTATGGTTATTGTCCTAAGAGACCAATCTTATATATATACAAGAGTCAAACATAGAGTAATAGTCAATTTTTTTCCATGTTCTTCTACCATTTAAATGAAAGTGAATTTGAAGAATGTAGGATATCATGATTTATAATGATAATGATACAAAATGGAATTATGTGCACTATTTAGTTACATGTTATAAAAATTAGAAATTGGTTCCCTAAATTATAATCCATACAACAAAAGTTTGATTGTTTATTGTAGATGTTCTTTTTTTAATATTTATTTTTTAATTTCTGGCAGACACAACATCTTTGTATGTGGTGCTGAGGACCGAACCCGGGCGCACGCATGCCAGGTGAGCGTGATACCGCTTGAGCCACATCCCCAGCCCTATTTTAGATGTTCTCACTTTACACCAAAACCAAATTGTCTTCCACTGAATCTGGGAAGACATTTACTTTAAAAAAACTATTGCTCTCATAATACTTTTATGAAATATATTTTAAAAATCTTTTTAGTGTTCAATCTATAATTCGAAATATACCAAGTAAAATAGAATAAAAGAACTAAAATCACGATAGCAGAATAAATTTTATAGGCTAATTGGAAACTTTGGGAGTCACAAATTTTAATTAACACTTTATGTTTGCAAATTAGCTGTTAAAAACCATTACATTTTGCTTCTCTTCCATCTGTAAAAGGCATATTTAAATAGCAAATGTAAAAACTAAATAGGAAAGATTGTACCAATAATGCAAACAGTTTGCTTTTCTTTTTGTATTCTCAAGGGTCTCTTCCAGGCTTTATGTTTGCTTGTTTGGGAGCATTTTAAAAGACTACTACTTTGCTAGAGTAAAGCCCAAGGAAATACCAGTAAACCAAATGTTTGAAACAATTTTAGCATTGTTAGAATTGTGTTTCTTTACATTTCAAAATTCATAGCAGTTAAAACCACAGAAGTTATTTCCTAGTCACATCATAAGTCCAATGGAAGGTATTTATTTCAGTGTAAACTTTAAATAATTCTCTTTATCTAAATATTTAAAATCAATTTCATATTGAAGCATGCTTTTCTTTACTCCTATTGACAAAGCTTTCATAGGATGCTTTTTTTACACAAATGCCACACTTTTCTATGGCAGATGGCATAAAAAATTTTTAAAAAACTGTACATCAAGTCTGTTCTCAGTTGAATGAAATCTTGGTCCCTCCCCTTGTCAAATAAGAAATAACTTTAACCTTTGTTGTTTAATTGCTCAGAATTTTGAATTGTTTATATCACAGCATAACCTTTCCTTTTCCCACTAACATAAGTAATTAGTTTCCATAATTTTTGTCTTTTAATTACAAGGAACTTATTTTTATTCATGCTTTATATGGGAATATATCTGGCTTCATGTACCTATTTTAAATAAAACTACATTTTGTCACTATCAAGTTGTAAAACAAAGTTGTTGCATTAATCTATAGAAGAATAATATATAATAATCATAATAATAACTCTGAGATTTTCAGTAACAACTGTGTAAACTTAAGAACTACTCTTGGAAGGGGGTCAAGAATTAGAGTGAATTATTTAGGAATTGCACTCAACTGAAAGACATAGTAGCCTCCAAGCGATTAACACTTTATGTTTGCAAATTAGCTGTTAACAACCATTAATATATGTAGAGAGGGAGAGATAATATTGAAGTGTGTATATGTATGTTATGTATTTGTATATTTCATATATGCAAAATTACATGCCAAGTGATATTTATAACTATATTATTATATTTATTTTAACATATATATTCACATAATGATACACAAAAAAATTAAAGGTTCATATTTTCTCACATTAAAATTCAAAGGTGATGACCAGGCCCCATGGCACGAACTATAATCCCTTCAACCCAGGAGAGTAGGGCAGGAGGCTTGCTTAAATCTCAGAGTTCAAGAACAACCTGGGCAACATAGTGAGACCCATTTTCATTAATTTTAAATAAATAAATAAATAAAATTCAAATGTGAGCTGCACATGCACATGGTGGGTGGCGTAGCTTAATAATATGATTTTACAGTCTTTCTACCAACACCTCCAGGTACCCCAAAGCAAAACAAACAAACGAAAAACTTTTTTTTTTTGCTATGTTTATTATTTATATTCTTGACCTACAAATATTGTTGGACCCCACTATAGTCACATTACCTCATTTGTTTGAAGCTCCATCTCTTGAAGTCTATCTCATTTTATCCCAATTTCAACCAATATTGCCTGTGCACAAATCTTGTTTATGCATCAAACAGTGTTGATACTGCTTTCTTAGAAAGAACAAGGTATACATTAACCTTCATCTTTAGGAATGTCCATGTAGGTGTTGTACTGATAAGATGCAATTGTCTTAATAATATTCTTACTTGTCTCCACAAGATGAGATAGAGGGGCAGGATTTGGAAGCTTATTAGTTTGTTCTATATCATTTATAAGCAGATTTTTGGAATTTTTCTATGTTCATAGTGATAAAATACTGAATAAAAGAAAGAAAATTATTCGATCTCAAAAGTTGTTTATATACTCCTGGCCATTTAAAAAAAAAAAAAGTTTTTTCCAACTGATGTTCTATCAGAAAACAACATGGTGAAGAGTGGGGGAAACTTTGAAAGTTGGAAGCTGCACACTTGGTACTGGAAAGTTTCTTGTGGGGAACAGTTGTAGGGAAGTGGGTATTCTCATTATTTCCGGTTCCCTTCCTGAGCCCGTGGATATTGCTGTCGGGGTGGCAGAGAGCCTCTCTTGGATGCTGGGTTCTTCTTTTCTTTGCTGGATCTGGAAGCATGAGTAGCAAGAAACTAAGACGAGTGGGTTTAACTCAAGAGCTGTGTGACCGTCTGAGCAGACATCAGATTGTCACCTGTCAGGACTTTTTATGTCTTTCCCCACTGGAACTTTTGAAGGTAACTGGCCTGAGTTACCGAGGTGTCCATGAACTTCTGCGTATGGTCAGCAGGGCCTGGGCCCCACAAATGCAAATGGCTTATGGGATAAAGACACAAAGGTCTACTGATCTCTCACCAGCATTCTTATCTACTACCCTTTCTGCTTTGGATGAAGCCCTACATGGTGGTGTGCCTTGTGGATCCCTCACAGAGATTACAGGGCCACCAGGCTGTGGAAAAACTCAGTTTTGCATAATGATGAGTGTTTTGGCTACATTACCCACCAGTATGGGAGGATTAGAAGGAGCTGTTGTGTACATAGACACAGAATCAGCATTTAGTGCTGAAAGACTGGTTGAAATAGCAGAATCCCGTTTTCCCAGATATTTTAACACTGAAGAATAATTACTTTGGACAAGTAGTAAAGTTCATCTTTATCGGGAACTCACCTGTGATGAAGTTCTACAAAGGATTGAATCTTTGGAAGAAGAAATTATTTCAAAAGGAATTAAACTTGTGATTATTGACTCTGTTGCTTCTGTAGTCAGAAAGGAGTTTGATACACAACTTCAAGGCAATATGAGGGAAAGAAACAAATTCTTGGCCAAAGAATCATCCCTACTGAAGTATTTGGCCAAGGAATTTTCAATCCCAGTAAGTTTTTCTTTATCTCTCCTTTTTCTTTCTTTTAAGTTTATTGATATATAATACCAAGTAATAAAAATAGAAGAAAACATAAAACAGATGACTTTTTTAAGGTAGCACAGTTTAATTACTCTAGCAAATATCGATATTTTCTTAAATTAGTTCATCTGCTGAGATTATTTTACTCTTTTTCATAATTTGAGATTGAGGCAGATTTAAATGTTTTTAGAAGTTCCTGTAGTCACACTTTCCCCCCCTTCTTTTACTCATTGTGTGTTTTTTAAAATATTTTTTTTTAGTTGTAGATAGACACAACATTTTTATTTTTTTTATGTGGTGCTGAGGCTCAAACCCAGTGCCTCACAAGTGTGAGGCAAGTGCTGTACCACAGAGCTATAACCCCAGCCCCTCGTTGTGTATGTTTTATATCACATTTGTCACACTGAGATAACCTAGGAAGTAAAACTTAATGCAATTGCCTGTGTCTATTTCTATGAAGTTTGTTTTACTGTAGTAGTTGTCACTTTTGTAAATATTTTAGGCTCAGATACAGTGTTACTCTATTCAGTGCTGTTTTGTACAGAGTAGGATTTAGTTTACTTCAAATGACCAGAGTTCAGCCATTTGGGGATGGTTAGAGTGGTAGTAATGATAATGCCAGTAAGAAAACCTCCAAAGATTACTTTTGGTATGACTTTTCAGTTGTGGGCATTGTGATCAGGAAATCTAAAGATGAGGGGGATATTGCAAGGGTTTGTGATGTATAAACTGTATCCTATAAGTGTATATTAAATTACACTCCTACCTGCAGTGTATGGGAGACTTTTACTTGTTCACAGCCTCAGCAACATTTGGAATTGCTAGGCTTTCAGTTTTCGTCATATCTCATCTAGACAGAAAATTCCTTACCCTGAGATAAAACTGGGTTATGATTTTATAATTTTTAGATTTGTTTTTGGAAAATTAAAATCTTGGATCTTTGCAGCATAAAGAATGTGTAAATATAGCTCAGTTGGTAGAGTGCTTGCCTCACATGCACAAGGCCCTGGGTTCAATCCCCAGCACCACCACCACCAAAAAAAAAAAAAAAAAAAAAGGATGTATTAAATAGTATGAGCCACCACACAGCTTTTGAGATTTATAAAGCCAAGTTGGAAGGCAAGGGAGAAAATACAAAAAAAAAAAAAGTAGAGGTACAAAAAGTTCTACATAATTTAATGGCTTTTTAAACCATAATTTGGATTAAAGTCAAGTACGGATTAAAGTCAAGTACTATAAAGTTTATCGTGGGTGGTGCTCATGTTTAAATTTTTCTTATCATTGGTTAAAATGATAAATTTGAATTCTAGTTTTCACTGATCAAGGAGAAGAAGGTAATTTAAAAATATTTCATAGAGATATTTGATTTAATATAAGTTTATATGCTTATTTTTATTAATTCATATTGTTGCTTTACCTAAGCTTATTTAAATATGAAAATTCACTTTTTAAAAGTTTGTTTCCTTTTAAATAGTAATTGTAGGCTAATGCTTTTCAGGTTTTTTTTTACTGAGCTGATTTATCTTCTTTAGTGACAAAGGCACTCTGCTTTTCTTTGTTTTTAATAGAGGCCTCTGAAAAAATAGGTACTTAGTATCCCAATATTTCTGTCTTTGACTTGTTTTTTCTGTTATAAATAAAGGCAAAATATACAGTGCAAAAAAAAAAAAAAGAAAAAGAAAACAACATAAGTGTTGGTTATTGGTCAGGTAGTACAATAAAGATGCAATGTGTTATTTTAGAAATCTTTCAAAGAAAAACCAATTTAGCTCCTTATTTCATGAAATGATAATTTTTTTAAAAATTAGAGACTGCAAGAGTCACATCAGGCTCAATAGTATGACTTATGTTCATCTAAAGTAAGGTGAAAACTTTTATAACTGATGAATCTGAAGAGAAATGGACAGAAATGGCTTAAGCTTACCTGAGTTTTGGATCCAATCACAAAAGCATTGGGGGATTAAGGAGCAATATAATAGTCGTTCTTATCATCAAAGACCTGTACAAAGAGACTGAGAAAGAGGAAAGTTACGGTGTGTACACAATTGAAAATAGATCAAAAAGCAAAAATTGGTAGAACATTCTGGAGTCTAGGAAGTAATAGCAAATATGGTGTGAAATATGAATAAAACCTGTGGCTATAATTCTTGGGAAAATCACAGAAATTCCTCAAGTGCTATAAGCCCTGATGTGTAATACAAAATCTATATGTTCAAAAAACAAAAAAAATAAATTGTGAAGTTTACATTTTGGAAGTCATCCAAATCAAAAAGAAAAAGTAATATCAGGAGCATAATGAGACAGAAAATTTAATCTACTTGAAAGAAATGGAGGGTCAGTTCAAATTATCTGTAGGTCACAAGACTTTAAAAATGGGCCAATACAGGCTAGAAGGGCTTCCTTATACCATTTTATCAGGAATAAAATTCTCTAATGCTGTGAGCAAGCTCTGCACAAGCTTCCTCTTCCCCAAGAAAGTTTTTTTTGAAGTATAATTAAGTGTACTATCCCTCCAAATTCATATTCATCAAGAATTTCAGAATGTCAACTAAAGGAATTGATATTGGCTTTGAAACTGAGAAATGGATAGAAACTGGAAGCATTTTGAAGCTTATGATGGGAAAAACTTCTATTTCTTTAATTAGAAGTTAGAAATATGAATGTTGATGATAATTCTTACCAGGAATGGTGGCATACATCTGTAGTCCCAGCTACTTGGAAGACTAAAGCAAGAGGATTACATTTGCTCAGTAGTTTGAGGACAGTCTGGCCAACACAGAAAGACTCCATCTCTTTTTAAAAGGAAAGAGAGAGAGAGAGAGCAAGAGAGAGACAGACAGACAGACAGGAAGAAAGGAAGGAAGATGAGAGGTGGAAGAGAAAAGAAAAAGGGTAATTCTTGTGAAAGCTCAGAAAAAAGAAATGAAAAGCAAAATAGAGAAAGTTTCCATCATCTTTGTGCATACATTAAACATTGCCAACAGGATGCTAGAAATAGAAGCATTAAAATACTACTGGTGATGTCTTAAAAGATAGAACACACTATTGGAAATTAGAGAAAGGGCAATCTTTGTCATTAGCGGGACAAAACTTGGCCATGTTGTGTTGCTTGTTTTGAGGAATACAGAACTTATAAATTATGAACTTCGATATTTAGCTGAGAAGATTCCAAAAGAAGCTTCTTGTTACATTTATAACAAAAATCTATAAAAGTGATGAATTGGGGAAGGAAGTATTAGAAAAAGGAACCAGCACATGATTGTTGATGAGATTTTCAGTCAATCTAGATTATGAAGGATGAAAAAAGTAGGAAATTCTCTGTTGAAAACTAGTGCTCTGTAGAGAGTGCCAAGGGGGTACCTAGACAGTTTTTTTTTGTAATTTTATTTGTTATGTTTAGATATAGATTAGAGGAGAGTGTATTTTGGCATATTAGACATACATGGAGTATAAATTAGGACCCCGTTCTTGTGGTTGTATGTGCTATGGAGTTTCACAGCATATACATGTATTTATATATGAACAAAGGAAAATTATGTCTGATTCATTCTACGGTCTTTCCTATTCTCATCCCCCTTGCCTTCATTCCCCTTTGTCTAACCAATGAACTTTTATCCCCCATCCCACCCACACTTTATTGTGTATTAGCATCAAAACATCAGAGAGAACATTCCACCTTTGGTTTTGTGGTATTTGGCTTATTTCACTTAGCATGATCGTCTACAGTTCCATCCTCTTATTAGCAAATGCCATAATTTTATTCTTCTTTGAGTCTGAGTAATATTCCATTGAGTATATGTACCACATTTTCTTTACCTATTCATCTGATCAAGGACACTTATATAGATTCCATAGCTTAGCTATTATGGATTGAGCAGCTATAAACATTGACATGGCTGAGTAACTGTAGTATGCTGATTTTAAGTCCTTTGGGTATAAATCAAGGAGTGGGATAACTGGGTCAAAGGGGATTCCACTCCAAGTTTTCTGAAGAATCTCCATACTGCTTTCCAGAGTGATCACACCAATTTACAGTCCTACTAGCGATGCATGACTATACCCCTTGAAATCCTATCTCTTATCCTGCACAAAACTCAACTCAAAATAGATCAAGGACTTAGGTATTAGATCAGAGACTCTGAAGAAAATGTAGGCTCAATTCTCCATCATATTGGCTTAGGAACTGAATTCCTCAACAAGACTACTAAAGCTTAAGAATTAAAATCAAGAATCAATAAATGGTATGGTACCAAACTAAAAAGCATCCTCACACCAAAGGAAATAATCAAGAACATAAACAAAGAGCCTACAGAATGGGAGAATATCTTCAACATCTGCACCTCAGATAGAGCATTAATCTCCAGGATATATAAATAACTCAAAAAATAACAAAAAAAGAAGAAGAAGAAGAAAGCAAACTAATAACCCAATCACTAAATGGCAAAGAAACTTAACAGATACTCCATAGGTGAAAGAAAATGGTCAACAAATATACGAAGAAATGCTCAACATCTGTAGCAATTAGATAAATGAGAATTAAAACTGCACTGAGATTTCATCTCACTCTAGTCAGAATGGCAATAATCAAGAATACAGCTAACAAAAAAGTTTGGAAAGGATGTGGGGAAAAGGGTGCATTCATATATTGCTGGTGGGACTGCAAATTGGTGCAACCACTCCAGATAGACTTTTGCTGAAGAGATCAGGTAAGTGAATTATTTGTCCTATGCATCATCTCAGTAGAAATCAGGAGTGGAGATGAAATTCTCTAGTAAATATATGTGGAGGAGCTTTTTCTCTAATGCTGTTTCTCCTCGACGTCAATTAGGTTTTTGAGAGTCTAAAATTGCTACATCTTGGAATTACTAGAGCTTGGACTAAAGGGCAAAAAGGATAAGATGAAAGAAGGCTCTCATCATTCCCTGCCTAGGAGTTTTCTAGGCAGGGAATGGTCTGATAAGACTACCTGGCCACAACATGGACTGCCTTTCAAGACGAAGGAAGAACAACTCCATAGTCAGTGGTGAATATAGAGACAGAGTCCAGACAGCTGACCTGAGGCAGGGACCAACACAGTCACATGGTGGGCCCAGAAAGTGGGGCCACTGAGGATCCAGAATAGAGAGCAGGAAGCCACAAAACATCATTCCTAAGCCTTGAGACCTAATGGAATTTGTCCTAATGAGTTGGACTTGCTTGACACCAGTGACCCCTTTATTTTGTCCAATTTATCCCTATGCAAATGAGAACATCCATCCTGTATCTGTCTCAATGTTCTGTTTTGGAAACTCACAAGTTATTTTCTAGTTTCACAGGTCCACAGGTGGAGAGAAATTTTTTTTTTTTTTTCCGGCACAGACTTTAGCCAGAGTCTCACCCATGCCCAATTTAGCTAATTCAGCTGATGAGATTGGGAGTTTTTAATTTGATAATATTTTGGGTTTAGTGTTGATGCTATAATGGTGGGTTATGACTTTTGGGTATCTTTTGAGTATAGTTTCATGCCTGTTGGACATGAGTAGTTACTACCTGGAAGGAGTTATTTTTCTTATTGCCCTTTTATTCAGAGTTTTGCCAATTTTTTTTTATTCTTTCACTTTTCCACTTGAACTTTACAATGGGAAAACACCAAATCACCACGACCAATCACTTAAACAAAAACAAAAAGCAAAAACTGATATTAATTTAATTGGTATCACAATCAGTGCATAAATTAACTTAGAAATAACTGACATCTTAATGACACTGTCTACTTAAGATCAATTATTTAAGACTTATCATCTGCCAGATACAAGTTTTCTTATGTAAGTTTTCTATACTACTTTTAAAATTCTCCTTATACTTTTGGATTTTTTTGTTATTGATCTTTTTATGCAAATGAGGTAGTTTCTTTCATGTATCTTCTCAATGGTTGTTGATTACAGATGTTTATTTTTATAGTGCAATTCAGTCTGGATTAGAATTCTGCAAAACAGGCAAAAGTGACATAATTGTAAATGTAGTATGCATATGTAAAGATATTTTATTTCTTCTGTGACTCAGCCTAAATTAATGTAGACTATTAATCTATAGTTTCTTATCAGCAGTGCATTAAGAGTACATGTGTCTAGGGTACAATTAAATTGCAGCTCTGATGATTATTATTAAACTGTTGGTCTCCTTTCATTCATTTCATTTTATTTTCTTAGGTTAAATTTTAACCATAAATTTATGGTTCTCCTAAAGAAAGTTATATTTGACAGTGCTAAATATGAATAGTAAATCTATAATAAATTGTTCCTAAGAACCACAAAATCTTTAAGACTTGATTTGCTAATGTGACCAATGGAAAATAACATCTCCTTCAAATATTAGTTGCTAGTGAGAAAGGTAAGATTAAAACCATAATGCCTGCTGTAGGGGCAGGTGGGGCTCTTTTTTAACAGATTTATTGAGATATGATTCACATATCCTAAGATCCAACCATTTAATATGTAAAATTAATGGATTTAGCATAGCAACAGAGTTTTCAGCCATTATGAAAATCTAATTTTAGAATATATTCACCACATTCACAAAAAAACAATACCCACTAGCAGCCACTCCACATCTGCTGCTACCTGTTCCACCTTGTTCCTCTCACTGCTAGTTAGTAATGACTCATCCTCTTCCTGTCTCCAGACACTCATCACTCCTGGAAATTTAATATAAATAAAATTATATGATGTTCTCTTTTGGGGCTGGATTCTTCCACTTAGCACAAGATTTTAAAGTCTCATCCATGAAGGATATATCAGCATGTATTTCCTTTTTATAGCTAAATAATATGTCATTATATGATGATATACTTCATGTTATGTATCCATTAATCTGTTGCTAGATACTTCCACATTTTGACTCTCATTAATATTGCTGAAATGAGCATTCATATTGCAAGTTTCTTTTTTATTTTTCACTTCTCTTTGAACATAATTGAAACTGTGAACATAATTGCTGGATTATATAGTAAATCTGGAGTGTTTAACATTTTGAGAAACTGCCAAACTGTTTTCTAAAGCAGATGCATCATTTATATTTCCATCAGCAATGTATGAGGATTCCAATTCATGTTCATCCTCATCAGCATTTGTTTATATCTTTCTTCTATATTTTAGCCATGCTAGTGCTTGTGAAGTGGTATCTCATTTTGGTTTTGATTTGCATTTTCCTAATGACTGATGATTTTGAGGATTTTTTTTTCTTTTTTGTTTTGTTTTTCAGGGAGTAATCTAGGGATTGGACCTAGGGCCTTATGCATACTAGGCAAATGCTATACCACTGAGCTGTATACCCAGCTCAATTTTGAAGATTTTTATGTGTATATATCAGTCAGCCATTTATATATCTTCTTTAAAGAAATGGCTACACAAATTATTTGCCTATTTTTTTAGTTAGGCTATCAGGGTTTTTATTAGAGTTCTTGAAATCCCTTTAAAACTTTATAATGCTAGCACTTCAAATTTCTGTTATTGTCTGAAGTTGCTTACTAAGAAAGAGACCAAGCACCACAAGTAAATATCTACAGTGAGTCCAGCCAAATCACGAGTGCCAGCTTCATTCTGGTCAGTAAGGTCTGCCCACAAGAGTATTTTAGCTCTTAAAATTGATGTGTTTTCACTGTTTAAATAAAGTGAAGCAGTTGAATGAACATGAGTTAGTCTCCCAGTATTGGGTGTCTTGAAGGAGAGTTGGCCATTGAGCTTCTAGCTGGCTGGGCTGCATCAGTAAGGAGGGAAGCAGAACCCCCTGGGTGACAGGAGCAGAGGCAGGAAAAAAGGGGGATGACAGAGCTGGGGCCCAAATCAGCTGGGGCCCAAATCAACACAAAGATCTAATTCCTATGACATAGAATGTGGGGGCTATGCTTTCTGGATCACCTTTAGAGAAAAAGTCTCAGCATCCCTGATTATATCTAATTATAATTTTTATCTCTAATTATAATTTGCTATGCACTAATGCAGCTTGGTGTTTTTCCCTTTGATAGGCCACGGAGGCAGGGGACCAGCATCCATGAAGCCATGGCTCCAAGGATCAGCAACTTTGTAACAGTGGCTCAAGATGCACTTGATCCTGAGAACTAGAGGTACAGGTGTATGGTACTCCTTGCTGTACTGAACTCACTGTTTTCTCACTAGAGGATCAGATGAGGAAGGACTTGATGAAGCCCTTTATTTCCTCCAGCTAACCCAGAGACCCACCTGCACAAAACCCAATCATCATCCCAACTTTCCAAATGCTGCCACTTGGACACTCAGATATTATTGATAATGAGCATGCTAAATGTAGAAATTGTAGAAAATTGTAGAAAATTATTTCTTTCTTATGCATTTTATAATGAGCATGAATAACTTTTTTTTTTTTTGGTACCAGTATTGAACCCAGATGTGCTTAAACACTAAGCCACATCCTCAGCCTTTCTTTCTTTTTTTTTTTTTTTTAATTTTGCAACAGGGTCTCACTAAGTTGCTTAGGGCCTCACAAATTTGCTGAGGCTGGCCTTGAACTTATGATTCTTCTGCCTCAGCCTCCTGAGCCACTGGAGTGAGCCACCACACCTGGCTGAATTACTTTTATAATTAGAAAACCCTAGTTATAAAAAAGAACAACGAAGTTCTTTTTTATTTTAGATTTCTTTTAGCAAAAAAAAAAAAAATTAAAAAGAAACTGCCAAATTAGACCTAAGACAAAGTTCTCATGCAGTATTAAATGAAATACATATTTTGATTCTTGCAGCATTTTACCGGTAGTATCCCCAGACATTATTTTGTCTGAGATGCTATAATTACTAAACTACAAAATGCAAACTTGAGTCCATCTTTTGGTTCCACATCCTATTTGATAGGCTTATTTGAGTCAATGCTTATATCCTGGCTGTCATATGCTATAGGAATGGGCTCAGTAAATTGCAGCTTGTGATGGAAGGGCATCACCACCCAGCCCATGCAGGCAACTGTGACCAGGGACATAATTGAGCCTGAATAATTGAGAGTAAAGTGGTGCTGGGAGTTTGTGGAGAGGATAAAATGTAAGGAAATGACTTTCTATTGATTGCATCTTGGTGAGCCACAGCCTGCCTAGCCCCCACCTAGCTCATTCTGTTTGCTGTGGCTCAAACAACAATCAGTTCATCAGTGCCCCACTCCTTGCTAGACTTGTCCTGACGGGAGAAGTCTTGGGGCGTCTCAAAGGATGAACTCCCACCTGCTCTCGTTTTAAATGATGAACAGAAATACGGTTTTCTCTTCCTATTTGCTAAAGATCTTATAGCCTTCCTTATAGTAAATTCAAAGACAATTTTATAGTCTTCAAAGGATAAAAAAAATCATCAATAAGTAATTGTTATAGTGTAGATATGAGGTGTTTTCCCAAGGCTTCTATGTTTTTGAAGAATATTCAGAGGTAAAATTTTAAATCATATGAGCTCTAATTAATCAGTTCATTCCAGTTTGAATGGACTGAGTTGGTGCTATCTGTAAGTTAGGTGGGATGTGACTGGAGGGGGTGGGTCACTGGGGTATGCTCAGTAAGGGAGTATCATTCCTGTGGTCCCTTTCTCCCTCTCTCTCTCCTTCTCTTTCTCCCTCTTCCTTTCCCTTTCCCTCCCCCTCCTCCTCCCTCTCTCCCTCTTTTCCTCTCCTTCTCTTCTGACCCTGCCATAAGCGGAGCGGCTTTCCACTACTGGGCCCTTCTTCTATCAGGTGCTGCCCAAGGGCCCAGAGCAATGGGTTTCACAACCTATGGACTAAACCTCTGAAACTGTGAGCCCCAAATAAATTTTCTCTCTTATAAATTGTTCTGTCAGATATTTTGGTCACAGCAATGCAAAAGCTGACTAAGATAGTGTATATACCAAAATATTGGTATTATTGATTCCAATTTCTGTTATTTATACTTGCTTTTGAAATAGTGGTAGTTTACTAATCAATGTGTATGGTACATCAAATACATAAATTGTCTTGGGTACATGTTGTTTTCTCTTGCACTTTAGTAGGAATAGTTAGAGTTGTGAACAGCTCAAATTATACTTTTCTAATCCTTCATCAAATTTAAAGAATTTATTGTAATTTTCAAAATACATTAACTAATGGTTGCTAACCACTTTTCCTATCAACTGGTATTACTCTATTATCCATTAACTGAGATTTCTGAATAAAGATAATGTGGTATTAAATAATATACTGAACAAAACATTTAATAAATATTTGTTGTATGAATAAGTTAATGGTTCTGAGGTTTCATAGTGCCTTCTGAAAAATCAACTTTACAGAATAATTTATTTACATTTAAATGTGTGCTTTTTGCATCTATCTTTCTTATGTGAAAATTAACGTGAGTACAACTTATATTAAATACTTAATTTTTCTGAGCTTTTTCCTACCATACATTGAACTTGCTCATTCAAGTAAAATAATTGCAAGCATAGAGTGATCAAAGTCATTTTCACATTTTAAAATCCATATATTTCTGAGTAACTGGAAAGCAATCATAGTTCTTTGTTAACACAGTATAAGAAACTATTAATGATTTCCTTATAAAACCCCCAAATTTTTTGCCATGAAAGATGACAAGAAAGGATATAGCGGTGACTTTTGAAACCATGTCCACAGGAGTCAGTTACAACACCCTCAAATCATCTCTTCTCCCTGTGCCCAAGAAGAAAATGCTGCAATTTATAGAAATATAGAATATCAAAGAAAAGAAACAAAAGAACAGCCATTCCATGCAAAGAGTCTACATATGTAAAGAAATTTTTTTTTTAAAAGCCTCACAGGTATTTGAGAAAAATAAAAATTTCTTTAGTATCTTATTTAAATTAGCAGCTACAAATCACTGGGAAAATGTAGATCCTTAATATTTTAATCAAAAGAAGATCTCTGCATTTTGTTGTAAAAATTAGCCCTTATTGAAAATAATTAGGAAATAAATATCTGCTCACAGTGAGGGTTGAATGTGGTTGGTCACTACAGGCCAACACCAACAACAGTTAGAAAAAGTAGAAGAAATTATAAAACATCATGTGTTTAAAAGAATTCAAAGAGTTATTGTTGCAACAATAATGGGATGAACCAAAATTTCAGACAAGACAACAAGTTCCAGAGGCAGAGTCATAGTAGACAGTTCCCCTCCCCCTTCTTTTCTCAGTGTTTCATAATCCAAGGGCCATTTCTGGAGGGAATTAAAAAAAAAAAAAAAAACACTGACTTTGGCAGTGACACAAAGCCAGAATCATACAATTTTGATCTTCAGATATGGGTGCTCTTCCTCTGAAACTTAGCTGATTTCTACATGAAAGGCTACAAGGCCTATGCCCAAAACTTTACAGTCAGAATAAAATATCCTCTGTTCTCAAAGACCTTAGGAAGTGAGCATTCTCTATCTCTCTACCCAAGGTAAAAGTGAAGCAGGTCAGAAGATAAAACACACCTAAGAAGAATTTTCTAGAGGAAACAGTGAATTGATACTGAGAACTATAACTACTTTTTACTGAAACATATTTTGTGCTTTCATCAGAAGGCTTCTACAGGAAGACAAAGAAATAGGGAAAGAATTTGATATTTAAGAAAATACATTTAAGACTTATCCATGTTATTCTGAATTATCAGATCATTGCTTATTATTTTTGAGTAATATCCCACTGTTCAGGTTTGTTTACCCTTCCCTCTGTTCAAGGACATCTTGATTAGTTAAAGTTTTTGGCAACTATGAAGTTAAACAATCATGTGAAGACCATTTGCGTTAGTTAACTTTCCTTTGCTATGACAAAAATACCTGAGAAAATCAACTTTGAGGAAAAGTTTATTTTGACTCCTAGTTTTGGAGGTTTCCGTCCATGTGGACCCTATTGCTTTGGGGCTTGTGGTGAAGATAAAAATCTTGGTGGAAGCATTTGTGGAGGAAACCTGTTCACCTTGTGATGTCTGGGAAGTAAAAAGAGAAGAGAGGGTCCCAATATCCCCCTCAAGTGCATGTCTCCAATATACACCACCTTGAAAAGGTTCTGAGACCTCCCAGTAGTGTCATTGAATGGTGTCCAAACCTTTAGCATGTGGGCCTTTGGGGGACATTTAAAATCCATACCGTAACACCATTTTTGTATGAATATCAGTTTTTAATAAACTTGAGTAAATGTATGAGAGATGTTGCTGGGTTGTGTAGTGAGTGTACATATAACTTTATAAGAAAATGTCTTCCACAGTGTTGAAGCCATTTTATGTTCAAACTGGCAATGAAGAATTCCTGTTCTACATTCTTGTCAGCTTCTGGTATCTTGGTATCCTCATCACTATTGTTATTCTAATTATGTGGTGCAGAGGACCAAATCCAGAGTTTTTACATGCTAGGCAAGTGGTCTATTACTGAGCTACACCTCCAGTCCTATTTTTTTCAGAATTTCTAATTATGGTATCTCATTGTAGCTTTCATTTGCATTTTCCTAATGACCAGTGACGCTGCGCTGTCTGCATTCATTTTTTTTCTCAAGGCTTGTTAGCATGCTGGTGGCCATGGAGGTGGTGTGATGGTGGCATTCTCTCATTTTGTATTTAAATTTTAGTTTTAGACAATTTCTACGAACCTGGGTTTGAGGGTGTGGGTCTCATTTGTGGTCCTGCTCTCCCCTAGTAGGTTTCCATCTGTGTTCTTGCCTGCGGCTTTGGTACTCTTCTCTGTGGGGATTGAGGAGTTTTTTCTCTGGGAAGAGGATCTGGGCAGTTTCAGTTGTAGTCTGATTTTCTTTTCCCAGAGCCCCAGAACACAGGTTTAACTGATCTTCCTTCCAGGGATTAAGACTTAGTGTTTAGGATAAATAAGGAATGCTAGGCCAGGGTGGAGTTTGGGCTCTGGCTGCTGTTTCCCTCTGCCAAGAGGGTTCTCCTTTCTGTTCCACTGGTGAGATTGCTATAAGAAGAGTCTGCAAGAGGGTGTGATGACTCCCCTAAAGCTGCACCTGGAGGGGCCTCACACTCCTGTGCTCTGTTATAGTTAAAGCTTCATCCCAGGGTTTCATAAATTGACTTCCAGACTTATTGAAGCACACCGGTGGCGGCTGACCAGAACTTAAAGCCATTCCCCTGATCAGCCCCGAACAATTGCAAGGGCACTCCTTATAAGCCTGAAAATCGCAAAAGGAATGTTTGGGGGGGGGGGGCTAGCAAATGCAAGCAAGCCAGGTTACAGAAGGGGGACAGTGCAGTCAGGCGGTGGGGATGCTTAGCCAATCACAATTAGCCTAGAAACATAGCCCAATTACCCTAGTTACAGAAACAATGCCTGATTAGGTAGTTCCATGTTCTATAGCAAAAAGGAAAAGAACATCTTGCCCTGGTCATGACCCTTCTACTTGGCATGGTTGTTTTACAAAACAAAGTTACTTTTGCTTTACTATCACATAACAACTCTCTAAACATTTCTTGTTTCATAAAGGGCAATTGGTAACATCTGCCTCAAGGATGCAAATCTTCCTGCAGGCACATGCCTTTCTTTTCTTTCAAATCCATGAAATTGAACCTAGTTCTCTCATAGTCTCATGAAAATTTGTTAACTCCTGGTTTTACAGCTTTTTTTCCTTGTTCTGACTATGTATATCTCTAATGAAAAATTGAAAAAGTCGTTGACCTAGGGGTGAAAATATTTAGCTAAAAATCTTTAAAGGGCAAACATGAGTCTCTTGTAAACCCATCTTTTTGTGTTTTAATTTCAGATAATGTACTTTTTAGTTCGAGAATCTCCATTTTAAGAATACAGTGTTTAGAAGACCCACCTGTCTTTCAGTTGAAAGCTGTGGGGACGGGGAACTCTCCCCTGGGAAGGAAGATGAAAAAGAGAAAAATTGTTCTTCTCTAAATAAAATTTACTAACTTATTGGGATGAACCAAGTTTTTCAATATTCTATCTAGTAGATGGAATGAGTAAATGATGGAAGATACCAACTAGATCCTCAAAGGTCTTTTGATCTAAAATATATGGCTTGCAATTAAAAATTACAAGATATGCAAAGAAATAGTATAGCATAAGGAAAAGCAAAATTCCTACAGATGATTCAGAAAATGGCATAAGCAGACAAAACTTCAAAATATTGTGACTAATATTTTAAAGTAGAGCAAAATTTAGACATAAGAATGAATGAATAGAGAGTTTTATCAAGTAATTGGACACATTATAAAATATAAAACACATACTTTATAACTGATAATGTATTACCTGAAATTGAGACTAAGTAGTACAGGTTTAAGAGCCGATAAGATAGAACTGTACTACTGAAGTGCTCAATAGAATATGTCTAAAGTAAAACACAGAAAAAATAAAAGTAGAGGGGAAAAAAAAGAACAGAAAATATCAAGAGTCATGTAAAACATCTAAAAAGTTCAATGTACATGTAATTGAAGTCCAAATAGGAGATAACAAAATGGGTTCAGTAATGACATTCAAAGAGAGATGGTTTCAAACTTCATCTGTGTTGTAATATGTATATTGACTTTGTTCTTTTTTATTATAAGAATAAAAATATTCCTAAGTTGGAGTTATAATGTTATTTACTCAGTCATCAATTGATGGACATTTGGAATGTTTCTGCTTTTTTACTTTTGTGATTAATATTCATTTTTGTGTGGATGTGTTTTCTTTCTCTTAATTATATGTCTAGAAATAAAATTGCTGAGTCATATAGTCATATATGTAACATTTGAAGAAACTGACAGACTATTATACAAGTTGGCTTCCCCACTTTACAACTCAACGAATAATATATGAGGGTTTCAATTTCTCCAAATGGTGACCAAATCTTGCTATTATCTATACTATTTACTTTAGTCATTTTAGTGCAGTTGCATCTGTATTTTTGCTCACTAATATTGAGCATCTTTTTTGTGGCCAATTTTGTGCCTTCTTTTGAGAAATGCCTATTTTAAAAAAGAAAACAGAGTTATTTGTTTTATATTTGTTGAAATTAATTTTTAACTAGCAATTTGTACCAATACAAGCAATGCTCAAAATTATTAGTGTTGACATTATTCTTTTTTGTACATTTTTCTTTCCATTTTCCTAGAGACTAATGAAAGGAATGATATTCATAGAAAATAATCAACAATACCATTAAAATTGTATAGCCTCTATGTTAAAGACATATAGCCTTATCATTGTAGTTAGGAGAAACAATTTCTCAAAAAATTTTAAAAACATTATTAACAAATATATATGCTAGTGCAAGTTCTTATGGTTAATTGGCCTGTGTATACAGTGAGTTCTAAAACCTGGCATGATATTTGGCATAATGCTTTACTCCTAAATAGATTAGATTAAAAGTGAAAGCACAGTTTGTGCTGAAAATATTCAATTTTTTATTTATTTATTTTTGAAGCAGACATCTCTCTATGTGTCCCAACTGGCCTTGAATTTCTAGGCTAATGTGATCTTTCTGCCTCAGCTTTGTGAATAGCTGGGATTATGGGCTTATGCCACCAAGTCTGGCTATGTTTCAAGTATTTAAAAATTAAACTGTTTAACTTTAAGTGCATGTTTATATGAAGGCTCTCAGGTTTCAAAAGAAAATTAGAATTATTTATTGATTGTTCTTTAGCAATGTTTGGAATGGGTTCATTTTTCTTCTATGTAGAAGAATAAGGTTTTTCTTACGTCAGGTTCCTAATCTGACTTCCTAAGTATCGCTTGAGCATTTATGTGTACACCACAGCCCAAAATGTGCCAGTTTCTGTAGCAGCCTATGCTTCCTGCAGAATGAGTGAAATTTGGTCAATTGTTCCAATATTATCACTTCATAACAGTCACACAAATAAATGAGTATTTCCTCTTCTTTTACTTTGTACTTTTTTTCTCCTCATTTTTATTGGTGCATTATAATTATACATACTGATGAGATTTGCTTTTACATATTTGTACATGCACACAATGCAGAATATAACACTATAATTTGACCACTGTAACTCCCCAGAACTTTTCCCCTCTTTCCTCACAACCCTTTGTCCCTTTCCTCTGCTGTATCTTACTTTGATAATAGTCATACAAATAAATACACAATTCCTCTCCTTTCAGTTTGTACTTCTATATAAAATCAAGAGATAGCAATTGGTTAGAAATATAGCTTAATTTTTCTGAAGGAAATAAAAATAATAAAGCTTAGTATCAAGACTGTTCTAAAGCTTGTACTTTAATGGTGTGGATAAAATTTCTAAATATGCTTTGATTTTACCTGATAATCTTTTTGTTGAATAGTGTTTAAGATTAACTTTATTGATTATTATTTATATATAATAAAATTTTACAATTGTGGCAACCCAATGGTAACAGTTTCATTATGCTCACATATGTAGACATGATTTGGGGAAAACTACATGCCTGTTAACCTGTATTGTACCAAGATACAGGATACATCCATCACCCCAAAACATTACTTCTACCCATTTTCAATCAACTCCTTCTCCTAAGAACTAGAATCGTTCTGTGAATAATTTTTGCTACCTTTTTTTCTCAATATAATCTTTTTGAGGTTAATCCATGTTGTTATGTATATTAGAATTAGAATCTAGGCTTCTGAAAAATGTGAAAGTGGAAAAGTAGAATTCAGGATTGGGCTATGTCTTTATAAAAATATGGTTCTGCAATTCCCAAATATGTGAAATCTAAAAAATGACCAGAATAATAACTGGAGCTTATGTGCACTATATGAAGTATTTATCCAGTGTCACTATTGCACATGGACCTCAAACAAATCTCTATGATGGTATTTCATGAATCACTGGCATGTGAAGTACAAAAAAAAGCAAAACAAAGAGTCACAATGCAATTCTCACGTATTTATGGACTAATAGATAAAAGATGCAAATGAAAAATGTGCATATACACACAAAGACAGAATTTTGACAAAGTGCTTCAAAATAAATAAACTAAAATTGAGAGAGAATAATTGAAAGATCTTATTTCAATGGGATACAAGATGTAGCCAAGTCATGCAGAGTCTAAAGAAAGGGTATTCAAGGCAGAGTGCATAAGTGACAATGGGAAGATGCATTATTAAAAAGAGCCTGATTTCTTTGAGAAATGGAAAAGCAGCAAATGTTACAGTAGCAGAGTAAAAAAGAAAAGTAGGATGGATAAATTAAAACAGTGTAATGAAGGGTTTTAACTCAAGAAAGATACCTACATTGCATTCTAAATCTAATAACAAATCTGGGTTCTTGACAGGAGAATGAAATAATTTAATTTACATTCAATATGATATATATTTGTGCTTCTGTGAAAAATAACTGGAAAGACAATTAAAAGCCTTCTGGAATTTCAAGTGAGAAATGAGAGTGACTTGGATCCTAGATGAGTCAGTTGATATGGAGATATGGGAAAGACAGAATGATTTGAGGTTAGTTTTGGAGATTGGGTAACATTGTCACAGCAATAGTTCCCAGTAATGCATGCCACACCCATTCTAGTGAGGTCCTTTCCTCAATCTTCAATCTCTCTCTCGCACTCATGCTTACACTCACATGCTCGCCCCACCCCCACCCCCTCTGTGGGATTGTACCCAGGGGCACTTTGCCACTGAGCTACATCCCAAATCCTTTAATTTTTTTTTTTTTTTAATTTTGAAACAGGGTCTTGCTAAGTTGCTGAACCTGACCTCTAACCCACCATCCTCCTGCCTCAACATCCTGAGTTGCCAGATTATAAATGTGCACCACCATGCCTGGCTTTTATGGTCCCTCTCCCAGTGACTCTGGGTTTGTCTAGCTGACATAGTTTGATCAATAAGACATGAGCAAATGTGATGGAAGCAAGGATTTGAAGAATATTTTCATAATAGGGTTTTCCCTCTTGCTGCCCTTAGGTCACAATATAAAGAAGGCTAAGGCTAGCTTAAGGAACTATTATACTATGTGTAACATATACAAGCAGTACATCTAGGGCCTCCAAGCCAACTAGCCCCCAGCCAATCTGCTTGTGAATTGCTGCCACTTGAGTTCACTAAGATAGAATATACACCTATAGTGGACCAAGTTGCTGATCCATAGAATTATGAGCTATAAAAATTTTTCTGTTTTAAGCCTTTAAAGTTTGGCATCATTTGTTACACAGCAATTAATAACTGATACAGAGACAGAAATAACTGGCAAAATAGATAAATTAGGAAAGGAATGTACCAAAAATGTTACAAAAGTTTCTGTTGAGTGACAGACTTGATGGTTTTAATATCTGGGAGTTGGGTAGGAACAGGACTAGGGAGATCAAGATTATGAATTTAGATGTGTTAATTTTAACATGGAATTTTGTAAGTGGAGAGAGAGAGAGAAAAAAAAAAAAATATATATATATATATATATATATATATATATATATATATGTATGTAATTATATTAAAAATTGAGTTCCTTGCTGCAGATACATATTATGGGGTTGACAGAATGAAGTTTATATACAAGGTAATTTATTTGAAAATATATTAAGTATCCCAAATGATTAAAATGAAAAAAATTCATTTTAATCATATGTTTCCTGGAATACCTATTAGTTCCCTATGAAAATCAATGTTTGATTTGAAAATGTGAAATTGACCCAATTCCCACACTTTATAAAAGATTACCAATGCTCATTAAAAGAAATCTACTGAGGTAACAGAGTTCATGCCTGAAAGACCTGATGCACAAATATGAATCTCCTGACTTATTAATGCCCATAGTCCTTTATTCATAGGGTATTTTGTCTTGAGATGGCATATGTGTCATACACTCATATTACTCTTAGGAGAAGGCAAATAAGATGAGTGAAAGAATGTAAATGATAAATACAACAAACAGAAAATGCTCAGTCTTAGTGCTGGATAAACAATGGGAGGTGGGTGTGTAATGTGGTGTAACAGAGAATCTCATGCTTCATCTTTAAGGCAGCTTCTCCTGCATCTGACCAACTGTCATTATCAAGCCTGGAAAATATTAACATTTTTCAACAAGAAGCTGATCATCTAGGTTTATATTAAAAAATCTCATTTTCAAATGAAGACAGAAAATTCATTATAGGGAACAACAAAACAAAACACATTTATGGAATGGTTCAGTCTCTGGGCTCCTAATTTTCCAACTCAGGAGTGACATAAGCCTAAGAACCTTTGAGTCCACCAGTGATCAGAGATCATTTGAACATCTTGGAAACTGGTCTATCTCTGCCATTACCTTCAGGGCTCCCCATCAGTCACTGCAGATGCCTGTGTTATTGCTGCATTCTGAAGATATTTTATTTTCTTTAACTGAGTTTTTATGATAATTTCCCATTTCTTTTAAAGGTTATATTTCTTAGAACCCCTTAATTGAAGAACTGGGATACTTAGATATTAATAATAATTCTTCTACTAGTAAATAATTTTTTAATCAAAAATCAACATGTTCTCTAACTAAAGCCCATGAATTAGGTAGCCTCTAAGGTTTGAACTCCCACATGAAAATATTCTTCAACAAGTTCATACTGTTGAAACAAACATAGTGTTTCCCACAGTGAGTTGGAGTTTCAACACTTTCAGTTTTGAGACTTAAAAGTTGATCCATGAATGCTCTATGAGACCACGCAGCAGTCTAAAGCAATCCAGGAGTCTGAAATCTTGAATAGATTTAAAAACCATAATGTTGAATGAAAAGCGTAAGGAACAAAATAAAATTTTAAAGGTTATATTTCTTAGAACCCTTATTATGTAGAGAAGCATACAAACTTTAGTTATTACTTAAGTGTGTATGTGTATGGAAGGCTAATTGGAAGAACCTACGCAGGGTACCTGGTATTGAAATTTTTGTACTGGCAGTGGGGGTATTAAAGGAAAATAATCAAATAAAACAAAATTAGAATGTTGCCTAGTCCAAGGATTATCCTAATGCTATTAAGTTGGAAGCTGATCATCTCAGCCAAAAAGATGGAGAATCTAGATTAATGATATGAAGGTGAGGGACAGGGTCTGATTTAGGGTCAGAACCCAAACATCAGCCAGGATAGAAGAAGAGGAAGAACATCTTTCCCATCCTGATCATCTCCTAGACTCAAGTTACTAGTACCTCAAGCATTTCCATATTACATGAGAGGTACTTGTGGAAGCTCTGCTGATGTTTGGGGAGTCTATCCCTTTCACTCAACTAATTCAAAGCTCCTCAAAATCTCAGAGACTCAAAATGCCTACATAGTGCTGCAACTTATAGAATTTCTCTCAGGGCTTCATTTCATTATTAGTGTTTTGAATCAAAATCACTAGACTTTGATTTTATGGGTATCTCTTCCATTGCCCTTATCTCACTCTAGTCTCCTGTGCAGGATGTCTCAGGAGGATTATCTGCCTGGACTTTGATCTTCAGGAGTCCCTCTCAGTAGCACTGCCTCTGTCACCTCCCCAGATATCAGCATCTGGGCCATCCAGGATCCTAGAATTATCCTGGGGACTTAGAATCAATCCTTCCAGTAAAGGGCACTGGATACCTGCCCTTTGAATTGGGTAAGGAAAGCATCTTATGAGAGAATAGGCTTAACAATATACAAAGCATCCTTTTGCAATTGGCAAAGTAATGTGTTCCCAGAGATTCTTGTATCTATGTCAGGCAAATAGCACACAAGAATGGTCAAGTGCATGCTCTGGTTTAATTTAGTTGCAGCTTTTATTAGAAGGAGAACTGGTGTCAGATTATGCCCAGTGGTTGGTCAGACCTGTCAAAGATGTCTGATATCAAAGGAGTGGCTCCCTGAATTTCTAAAGACCCAGATAAACAGAAATGGTTTCAGGGAGCTAAGAGGGGGGAAAGATCAGAAAAGGAGGTCCTGATCAAATCAGATCTGGGGTGGCCTCAGAAACCAAGAAAGCCAGATCTAGTAAGGGGGACTGAAATCAACCTACTAGGATGAAGGTTTAAGGTTATAAAAGATATGATGAAGCAAGAAGGAAAAAATCTGTGCAGATTCAGAAGACAACAGAGAGCAGTGTGGTCCAGGCCAGGGAGAGGGTTCACATCTAGAACATGTAGCCACAAAGATGGAGGACAGACTAAGATATGAAAGTGAAGGGCAGGGACTGATTTAGGATCAGACCCAAGACATCTACCGGGATAGAAGAGGAGTAGAGCCTCTTTCACAGCCTGGTCATGGGGGTCAAGTGTAAACCAGACTGGAGGAGAAGCTGGACACAGTGAACACCAAAGATAATAGACATCCTTCCATAACTGAATTGTGGATGTAGCCACAGCTATGAAGACATAACAAGGATACAAGTCTAATTTTTTAATCTGGAATTGCATTTAATTTGGGGAAAATCAGGAAAAAAAATGCCCTCTTCCTCCAGTCATAATCAGTTGGCTAGATCTAGGACCATTAAAACTCAGGATCTCACATCATCTGTCTTATTAGGATTATTTACTTTGGATATTCATCATTCTTTCTCCCTCCCTCCCTACCCCTCTTTCTTTAATTCATTTTTTCATGTTTGGTGCTGTGGATTGAACCCAGGGCCTTGTGCATGCTAAGCATGTGCTCTACCATTGAAATACACCTCCATCCCTGTATTTATTTCTTAAAGAATTTCTTACTTCATACTTTAAAATTATACAAGAACAAAATCTTGTTTTCTTAGAGGAAATAAAACATTATAAATATCTGATCCAGACACAAGTCATATTAGGTAAAAGCGAGAGCCTTTAGAAAACATAAAACTTAGAGAAATTCAACTTGTTCATTTTCCTGCTTCTAAAGGTTGTTCATTGAACTGACTCTGCAAGTGACATTTCAGTTCATCAGCTATCAACACATATATTTTAGGATGTACTCTTTCTTCAAATTTGAGAAGGTTAAAGCTAAAGCATGCCATCAGTCTGTTATTTGTCTGTCAGAAGGCCAAGTTCTGTTGAAGTTCACATGATCTAAGAAAAAAAGCAGAGAGCTAATTCCAGCCATTGCAAATGCTTAAACATTGAATTAGAGCTTTCTAAATGGAAAAAAAAAATATGCAGTTTTTAAAATCTAGACAATACAAAAAATAAACAGGATTTTGTATACAAAAATGGGATTTGCTTGACATACCATCATAGATGCATATATTTTAAATTGTTTTATTACAGAGGATGCCTAGGGCTTCTGTTTTTTGTTCAAAAGGAATTCCAAGAATTCCCTCACATTATTGGATCTTTGCATATACAGTCCCCTCTCCTGAAACACTCTTTTCCTCCTCTCATTCACTAATTGTTCTCTTCATTTTCTAAGAACATTTCTAAACTTTCTCTGAACCCCAAATTGTGGAAAGAGCCTCTGTTTTGCAGTTTCTGAGCTCCAATCCTCCATTTCACTTATTACAGGATATAGAGATTTTTATTTTACAATTGTTTGTTGTCTCCATCACTCGACCATATGCTTCATTTGGGTAATGACTACATTTTGTTCATTATTGTTTCCTTTGTACTTATTTCAGAAATTATTTCCTAAAAAATGAATTTTGGTTATGCACTTCTGCATGTGTGTGTGGTACACATGCCTGCATGTATGTAATATGCATGTCTCTGTAATGCACATGTTAATGCAACTGATATGAATACCTGCACACATGTGTAATGTGCATGTCTTTGTACCTAATATACATGGATATGAGTGTAGTGTGCATGTCTGCATGTGCACAGTGTATCCAAAATGATCTAAAGAAGATGAGAACTGTGGAAAAAATAAAGGGCACAATCTGTATGGAAAAGTATTCAACAAAGATCCACAGAAGAGTGCCACATTTTTTCCAGATTTTCCTACTAGACTTGGACAGTATAACCTTGTGTTCTGCAAGAGCCCAGCTCTGGGACAGTTTCAGAGGGAAATACTTAAATGACAGTTGAAGGATAAGTGTGTCAAGTAGGCTTTCATGGTGGGAGGATGAAGCACATTCTCAGCTTAGGCTAATGCCTGGGAAAAGAGGTTTTGTTTTCCTTAAAGATGCATGAAGAGGTGGACTGTGGAGGTTTAGAAGCTCAGGGGCAGAAAACTCTGAATTCTAAGGCAAGAAAGAAAGGCTGGGGAGATGGGCAATACAATCATATCCTCTATGTGAGATCTAAGCATTCATGTCTGTACCCAGTGCAAAGCATCAATCACTGCATCGTACATAATTCCTCTTAAATATCTCCATACCATCAATGGCATGTGTTGCAACAATTCATCTTTGTATGAGTGGTACTTTGGGGATTAGGTTTGCAAGATGGTGCAAAAGCCCTGGCCTGAAGAAACAATTGTTCTGGATTTCCTGTTTACAAGTTGTCAAATTGAAAAGAGACTCAAAAGAGAGTAGAGGGTGGAGGAAAGAAACATCTATAAAACAGGCAAACAGAGCGACAATGGAGAAAAGAAGCTTCTATTTTTCTAAAACTACAGAGGAGTTTGACCTCTGAAGAGGAAAGGTAGAAGGCAGATTCTGGAGAACAGGTAAAATGTCAGGGAACACAGGATGGAGATGAGGATGCAATAAGTGTAGGAATACAGAAAATCCCATTGATAAATAGGGTCAGGCCCTGGAATAAAGGAGGATGGAAAGTCCTCAGAAGTCTGGGCACTTCCGCATAGTAAGATCAGACCCACAGTGTAGAATGACAGCTCAGGTGCCAATATGAGAAATAAAATATAGAATGATGTGAGCATAAGACCAGTGAAAATGATCAGAATATCAACCTACTGAAAAAAAAAAAGAATGATTTTTTTAAAGAAAGCAAACTACTTATCTATAACCTAAAAAACATTGTGTATTTTATTGAAAAACAGGAAGACTCCACTGATATATACCAGGGAGAGGGGCAAGGTGACTTCCACATATCAAGAGATCGCTAAAGAATTTTAGCAGCTGCCAGTCCAAGCTCATGTGACAGAAGCAAGTAGTTACCCTACCAGTCACCACATTGCACAGAACTGGGTTAACCAGGACACAGGAAAATAATTTTTATGTTTTATGAATGTATCTTTCAATGACTAGAAGAGGGGGAAAATAAAGTATATACATCCTTTTTTAATGATGCTGGGGATAGAACCCAGAACCTTGCACATACTAGGCAGTTACTCCCCCACTGAGTTACATCCCCAGCCCCATACATGCAGATTGATCAAAGCTTATTTTTTTACTAGACTCAGGCATAGAGAACCTGTACATTGTAACATCAATTTTATTATCTGAGAGAGTTTCCTAAAATGACTCTGCTAGAATTAAATGTTATTTCATCAACAGTCTAGGGCACTTAATGGATTGAGTCATATGAAAGATTGCATAAAATTCGCATTATAAAAGATTCATAAATTTAGAAAACAGATTAATTTTGTCCTCAAAGAGGATTAATTGTTGTAATATTTCTCAACCTTACTACAATTTTAATATATAACATAATTGATTTGTCTCCTCATTTCATTTGATTTACACATAAAGAGAATAGTAATCACAAAATGCCAATTCCACTGATAGCTACTTAGATTTATGATGGTAGAGCTCTTGATACTTAAAGACTTTATTATTTTTATTTGCTGTTCTATTTTTAGGTGTAGTTTTACAAAATATATGCTCTTATATTCTCTCCAATTAGAAAAGTTGAGAAAAGAGAATGCCAGGTTGCTCATAAGCCACAAAAATATTTGCATAGGAAAAATAGGAAGAATGAATGACAAGTGTCAGTAGGGCTCTATAAAATAGGACCTATAATGATTCTGCTATGGAAAGCAGATGCATATAATGTCTTCAAATGGCTCAGCTAGAAATTAGCACAACTATATTGGGATTCACATCCATCTGGCCAAAGCACCCTGCTAAACATTTTTTTAAAAGAAATGGGTACAGTTTTTAACCCCTGTACCCACTTCTTTCTACAAAAACCATTCAATGCAGTATTTTACTGCATCATTATTTATTTAGGAGGTATTTATATAGCAGGCAGGGTATGAATTTTGGAAAATTCCAGGAATATAGGATAAATAAACCAAACTATTTTGTCCTAATGTATTTAAAAATGTATAGATAGACAGATATACATATGAATGATGTATATTTATAATAAAGATTAATTAAAGTCTACATAAATATTTCTTTAGGATGATGTTTCTCATTCAGCATTGACTTAATAGTATTTGTATAAAAGACATAGAAAGCTTTAATAATATTTTTTAAAAGGAAGTCTTATTCAGCCTGTTAAAAAGGAAATATTTCTTTAAACACATTACTAATTACTTCAAAGTCTGCATATTCAACTTCTAAATGGCTAGTCATCTCAAATTTTAAATTTAATGATTTCTAAAATAACAATCTAGTTTTTCCATTAGGAACAATGTTTTTTAAACTGATATTGATAACTCAATATAGCTTCAAAAACCTGTCATATTCATTATGTAAATATATATATATATATTTTTTCAATTGTTAAATTGAATATAACTTGTATGTATATGGTCCTAGACATTGTCAAGTTTCAAGCAGAGTTAATTAGAGCTTCAGCTCCATTATCTCAGCACTCTTCTCCTTGTTCTGGCATTAAGAGTCCAGGGGCTTTGCTCATGGCAGAGGAAAGCACAGCCATCCCATGCCCCACACCCATAAATAGCTGGCAAGGAGAGAAACAGCAACATTTCACCTAGCCATTATGCAAGTTCCAGTCATTACTTTGACCAGATATTTTTAGGCTATTTCTCCATGATTAAATCACCATAACGATGGCAATGAATCAGCTCCATCCTGTCTGAAATGAACTCTAGTTTGAAAATAGTTCCACTGAAAACTTCTTGGGTCCTGAAACAACAGAAAAATTCCTACTGTAAGTTTATAACCACAAGTATTAGAAAATGTAGTTGTGACTTTAGAGACTTTTAAGACAAAACCCACAAATTATTGATTTTGTAAGTTGGGAGTTCAGCAACACCAAAAGGCAGAGACAGGGTATTAGAAAGATGCCCATGGAGGTCAGGTCTAGAAAATGAGTCCTGTCCCTATTTACAATGAATCCTACTACCATGACAAATCCAGCCACTGAGACAACTCCCACAATAGGTTCAAATTTTAAAATGACCAATGGAAGTAATGTGGGCAATATTCTAATTAGGTTTTCTAAAGTAACTTATGGATGGGGGGTGGAAAATATTCTAATCAGGTATCATAAGATAATCAATGGGAGAAAATGGGGTAAATTTTTCAAACAAGTTTTTACAAGGAAGAGAATGTGTCCAGTTCAGGATATTAGTCCCTAGTTTCCAGACATTGAGCATTGAGGCCTTGAGCCTCTCTCTTCTCTCTCTCCTCTCTCCTCTTTCTCTCTCTCTCTCTCTCTCTCTCTCTCTCTCTCTCTCTCTCTCTCTCTCTCTCTCTCTCTCTCTCCCTGCTTCATTCTACCTAATGGAGTGCTATCTTCACCTTCAATAAATCTGTACTCTGTTACTTCTGTGTGTCTCACTCAATTCTTTGTTCCAGATGCCAAGGACCTGGACTTTGACTGGAATGGACAATTTTTCCTATTTACTTCAAGATTAGTGATTTGAAAGACTTTGAAAGACTTTCAGTTAAATGGCCCTAAATGTTTACAATAAAATAACTTTTACTTATTAAACATTTCTTAAATATTCAAAGTACTCATACATTCTAATACTGTATTCTCTAAAATTATATATTTGAAGGAATCTTCAATTTATAAGGTGAAATAAAGATGACTTATAATGAAATTTATTCAATTTCATGTTTTTGGAAAGCATTGTTAGGATAAATAATTCTTAGCTAAAATTGTAACCACCCTGTTCTGATTATGTGTCTTCTCGGTTGGTTATTTTCTGGGAAAACTGATCATGGTTCTTACTCATTTTGTGAATTCAAGCATGCTACATTTCCTATTTTAGACATGAGTGTACAATAAAGAGTAATGCAATGAAGTACATTTTTCTCCTCAAATACTCGTTGATTTTCTATTAAAGTTAATTGCTATTGAGGAAAAATGGAAAAGCAGATGCCTAATTTATTATGTTACTTTATAATATTTCATCCTTTTAGAATGTAAAATTTTAAGTAGGTTTGGTAATCTCCCTTATTGGAGACTGAAATATTGAAAAGACAGCTTAAAAATTGGAATTAGCCCTTTACATCACCTGTATCAGAAACAATTTTTTTTCCTGGAAGATTTACTTACATCTTATCCAAAAAAAAAAAGTATTAATGGAAATTTAGAGACACTGAGTTAAAAACAAAAATTGTCAATTACTATATGACATGCATTATTTTGTGAAATTTTGTTTTTGTAAGTACTGTTAACCCCAGTGTATTTCAATTACAAATTGACAAATTTGGCAATATATGACTGACAATAGAACCAAGGGTGATTCACTAAAATACTTTATATCCTGCCAGAAAGCTTTTACTATCTGATACCCTTCAGCACAGCTTAGATAAGTAAATAGGAAAGATCTTTGCCCAAGAATTCAAGAGATTCATTGAGGGTTAGGAGCGCTTTGCTGAGCAAAGTAAGGTAGTGCTTAGCTGATGGTATCAGTTTCACAGGCAGGAACAGAATTTAGAGATTTCAAAGCCATGAACATTATCAGTGAGAACCCTGAAGAACAGTGGAATTCATAACTTGCCCAAGGTCATGCAAGACTAGATTGGTCAAAGATCCTCAATTACAATTTTTATGACCTCAAATGAAGACTAAATTTTAAGCCCTCACGCATGTCTCTTTCTTTTCCCAGAGTACTTTCTAAAAATATTGATTGCATTTTATCTACACTTCAGTCTACTGATGAACTACAATGAAGATAAAGAACTTCTAATGGTGATAAACTTAATGACATAGATTGGATACAATGCTCATTCTTTAATAATGTGTACTTCTATAATAGATTTCAATGCATTTTAAAACATTTTAAATTTTATTCTTAAGTTATATGATTTCAGTCATGCATTTTCCCATTCTATGTCTACAAGAGAAATGTTGAAGTTTAAAAAAAAAAACAGAAAAAAAAAACACTTTGATCTCCTAATTCACCAGATTTAATAAGTTGTATTACTCTAAGAAACATTTTTATAGAGTTTTTTGATTTTGTTTTTAGAAGTACCTGTATTTTTACATTATTGAATGTATAGCATTATAGTATATGGCAAAGTATATTTGGAGTTCAATATATTTGAAACTCTATAGTCTCATTCTTAATCTAAAAGTCATCATAGTATTTCTTCCAATGTGATACATGCACTTGTTGAATGAACCAGGAACAAGAAAAGAAAAATAAAAAAAGACTGAGGTTGGTGGCAGTCCAGGCATAAATTCCCTGGGGTTCTTATTTCCACTCAGATTTACATGGATCTGAACAGAACACTGGGACTATGGGATAGATCTTGGCTTTAGGACAGCTCAAAGCACGAGTTCTAGTAGGATTTTATCAAGGTGAATATCTACAAACTTGTACCAGGTGAAACTTTCATTAAACCAGAGTATGGAAAGAGAAATGAGTTTGGGTAAGTAGATAATCACTGCAATCATTGTAAAACTTAATCCCTACCCATAATAGGCTCATGAATATATAGAGGATAAGCAAGTTCAGTGTAATTGATGGACATATTCAATTTGTCATAAGTGTTTATCTCTGCTCTAAAGTTGAACACAGTCCCTGTTCTATTAAAGCTCTACATTTACTGTAGAATTTTAGTTCAATTAGGTAGGAGAGTGTAATAGGGTCTATTCAGCTAAAAAAGAAAAGTGTTGGGCTGTACAGCTCGGTTGGTAGAGTGCTTGCCTCTCATGCTCAAGGCCCTGGGTTCAATCCTCAGCACACACACACACACACAAAAAAAAAAAAGAAGAAAGAAGAAAGAAAGAAAGAAAGAAAGAAAGAAAAGTGAGGGAACTTAATTAAATAATCCCAGAAGTATCTTTCTGCTGTACAACATTCTTTAAAGTAATAATCAGGTAGTGGAGAAATTGATTTACTCTGAAGGATTAACTCAGTGCTGAGTATAAGACCATGTCAAGAAAGGTGATAAGGTTGAAATCAAATTATAACTGATCTCTAGGTAGGGACATGCGATAGCAGATGTTTTCATCTTAAACTCTGTCCATATGTTCCCTTAGTTTTTGAGAAATCCCTCATATATATATAATGTTTCAGGTACTTGGACTAGACTCTGGCAATCAGTTTCTCAGACTTGGGATGAGTATGGGGTGACCTTAGTCTACTGACATACCAAAAAAAAAAAAAAATACTAAAAAAAAAAAAAATCAACTTGAGAAAGGTTCATTTTGAGTCTTAATTTCATAGGTTTCAGTCTGTGGTCATTTGGCTCTGTGGCTGTTAGACCTGTGACAAGGCAGTACATTGTGATGGAAGTTCATGGTGGAGGATACTATTTACCTCAAGAGACTGGGAAGCAAAAGGAAAGAGAGAAGAAGAGACAAACATCCCAACATGCACTTTAAATGCATTGCCTCAATAATGCAACTATCTTCCACTAGGACCCTTTCCCAAAGGTTCCATACCTCCCAACATTACGACAGGTTGGTGACAAAGCCTGCAACACAAGGGCTTTTAGAGGACTCTCAAAGTCCAAACTGTAGCACACAGGGAAGAACAGATAATTCCACTGTGGTGGGGTGGAGGGCAGCTATGATTTCCAGAGTCTGCCACAGAAGTTAGAGGTGGACAGTAGAGTGGTATTCAGGGGTAGCTGTGAAGGTGGAGTCATCTTGGTCAGTTCTGTGCCTCACTGGGCCTATTCTTTCTGCCACTATGGTTTTGGGTCTTGCATCACTGGAAACATCCAACGAAGGGACAACTCCTAAAAAAAAATGACTCACCGGTCACATATGATAGCTTCTACTGAATTGGAAATCATGTGTGATACTTACTGTCATTCAAGGCTCTTTGGACCTCCACATGAACTTGTAAAAAGTAAATTCTAATGTGGACGGAAATCATTGATCTTCTGGCCTACACTAAGGCTAGGGATGAATATGAGTAATGCCCAGGAAATCCTTGAACCCTGTTTTAAATACTCTATGTCCAGTGGGAGAAATTCATAAAAGACATTTAAATGTTATTTGGGTTAACCTGTGCAGGCTCATGTCTCTTAGGAAAGTAGATTTGGATCACTTTACTGTTCTAAGAATCTAATGAATCAAAGAGAGCATACTGAAAGCAGAGGGACCGAGAATATGAAATGGTCCTCAGGATCACTCAAAGCTTGATGACTTCCCACCACAATGACATCCTCGTCCATGTTTTCCTCTTTGCTGTATCATCTGGGGTTTTGTTTGTTTGTTTGTTTGTTTGTTTTATTTTGTTTTGTTTTGTTGTTTTGATATGCAAGCTGTCCTTGCTTCTTAGCAGTGAGGAAGCATTCACACACACACACACAAAAAAAAAAAACCTTCATGAATGGGAAAAATTAGGATAGTTACAGGATCTAAAGACATTTTTGTTACAAATTCTATATCAGTTATTCATCTAATGAGAATTGTTTAGTTAGTAAAATTAATGAGTGAACTATTATTTTACTATATTAGGATTATATTATATATACTATATATAATATAATATATAATGTGAATTTATTAATTTTTAATCATCCTATAGATAAGATCACTTTTACACAATTTCATCTTGCACACTATAACATAGATGAATCTCAAGATAATTATGCTGAAAAAAATGAAACCATAATAAGATTACATATTGTATGATTTCATCTATATAAAACTCTAGAAAATGCAAATATTGTCACAGAAAGCAGAACTATGTTGCCTGAGGATGGGGGAAGGCCAGGAAGAAGGAATTACCAAGGGACATGAAGACACTTTTGGGCATGATAGATGTGTTCATTATCTTGGTTGCAGTGATAGCTTTCTGAGTATGGACATATGTCCAAAACTTATCAGTTGTATACTCTAAGTTGTTTATTGGATATCTATTATACATCATTAATGATGGCAAAACAAAACAAAAAAATACTCATATAAGTTACAGGGCAAAAAGAAGATAATTTCAGAATGTATTAGGAATTTTTTTTAAAAAAAAAATCTTCCTATTATTCCTTTAAGTAATGTGCAAATCTAAGAAATAAATAAGTTATTACAATATATTTTTTATGTTTTCAATGACACAGTAGTTATCATTCTAGTACTTATTTACATTAGTGAAACATTTTACTTCCTCTGATTTAATCTGGGAATACTAAACCATGGAGGTACATTTAATTGTACCATAAATGTACATTTAAATGACTTTATTGATGGCCAAATCACTGCCAAGCAGATATTCGTGGCCCTATCCAATGATGGAAGTCTTAATCTCTGTATTATCTCACATTAGTGACTGATACCTGTTTCTAATTTTATTAATTATCATACCACCTTTGCGAAAATTTTGTGATGTACTCACTATCCCTATTACATGTTGGCTTTCACTACTGCGCTCCTGAGATGAACCTGTCTGGGCAGGTGGGTTCATGTTTGTTGAATGAATAACTAAATGAAAATACACTCTCTTCCAGGATGTGTTTTTGCTCACTCATACTGAAAGTGATTCTTTTCTCATCTCTGTATGTCTATGAGTTGTACCTTGCCTACAGCACTTAAAAAAACAACAACAACAACAAAAAAAAAAAAAACAGACAGTGGGTGTTTTTGTCTCTCCTCTTAGATTTTATGAGTTTATTTGGGAAATAAGCTCCTGCATGCCATTCAACACATAACTGATTATTATTCTTGATTTAATAAATAGTTACTTTTTCCCCACTGAAGATACAATACCCACCACAAAACAAGTAAAAAAGTTTCTAGTGACCTGCAGCCCCAAAGTGAAGGCTATTATGCTAAAATAATGTGCAGACTTCCCACAGAGAGCTGGGATTCACAGCCTCACAATTGCAGTCACCAAGTGCTTTAAAAACAAGCCCCAGCAGAGGGACTCAGTGATCTACAACAACCAGTGACAGCCCTAGGCCCTGCACTCCTGCACCTAACAGGAAGGGCCAGAAAACCCAGTGCCTGCTAAGCTTGCAGTTTTGAGCCTCTGGGCTAGCTAACAAGCACCAGAGGCTGGCTGAGGGACTCAGCAACCAGGAAGAAGCTCCTGTGCCCCAGCAATATACAGCCACAAATCACAGAGTTACCAGCTAATATGAAACCCATTCAGACTCATGGACCCATAGAAAGCATTTCCTGAGGTTAACCGCAAGCAGCCAATGGAGAACATTGTGCATAAGCAATGCATAATACCCCACAAAGGAGCTTACTGAAGAGCATCTCATAGACCTCATAGACGCCAGCCACTGCCCCATCTTCCCAGATTGAAGCCACAGAGGAGGCAGCAACCCTGCACCCCCACAGGCCACCCAGCACTATTTCAGCCAGACCACTATACCTCTACCTTAATCTGCAACACCCCACACATTCCAAAAATACACACAAGGGAGCCTATATCAGATGTGACAGCTCTGGATATAAACATGTACTTTCTTTTTCTTCAGGAGGGCATTAAGACTGCATCTCCTACGAATTAACATCACTGCTAAGTTTCACTCATTTAGGAACTGTCTTCTCTGACCTTCCAGAAAATTAGTATGTGCATGGACACACCAAAGATTAGAGGAGGTCTCCTAATCAGAGGTGTGCTGATGTGATTGCTACCTCCACACCCAGGGAAACTTAGAGGTACCATAAGGATCTTCTAAAGGTCCCAAATCCTGACGAAATCCAAATCAGGAAAACTCAATAAGAAATTTCCCCACCTCAAATAGCTCAGTGTATAATATCATCAGAAATTCTACTATTAGTTTTGATCTTAGACATATTGTTTTCCATGTTGAATTAATTTTTTTCCTTACTATTTGATATAATAGTCCTCAACCCAGTTGATTGTATTTCTTCTGATATTTTAAAGCATTACTTACAATCTTTCTTTCTATCTTTGGTTTCTTAGCTCACTCAGGCTTACTTAACACTTGCTTCTCTTAATCTTTCTTTTCCCTCTTGTGTGATTGGTTTCTGTCTCAATCCCACCCCCCATCTTTATAATTCATTTTAATGTTAGTTTATCCTCTTTTATTTTTCTCTTTTCTTCTTTTTTATTTTCCCATTATTTCTCTTTCCTTTTCAACAACTCTATAGTTTAATAGTAGTTTTATTATCTTTAATTTCTAATTTCTTAACCCCTTCAAGAACATTACTCCCATCTTACCCTTGGAGATATTATGGAGATCCATTTCATTAAGTTTTTTTCCTTACAGTTTATTACTGCATGGTTTTGTTCTGAGGTGATTGCCGTTGATAAGGTTTAGTGTCTTCTCTCTGAAAAACAGTGGATACACATGAGTGGGAGTATTGACACTTAGATATTCACCCAGAATAGGGCTTTCAGTAAAGAGAAACAAGTTCACTAAAAATTTCCTTGAATAAAATTAGAAGAGATAATCATCACAGCGGATGGGAGGTAATATAACTAATATGAAAAAGCAATAAAAACAAGTCACTCCAAATAGCTTATGAGATTTTATCTAACCCCATTGACAACACAGTGAAGGCAATGTTGAATAAAGAATTAAGAAAATTCATAGTTAAAATGACTAATGAGGGGCTGGGGTTGTGGCTTGTGTCTGGGGTTGTGGCTCAGTGGTAGCATGCTCACCTAGCATGCATGAGGCACTGGGTTCAATTCTCAGCACCACATAAATATAAAAGAAAATAAAGTCCATCAACAACTAAAAAAAAAAAAAAAAAATTAATTGACCAATGAACCAAAAGCAGATCTAAGGAACAAACTAATAAAGACAATAATGAAAATTAAAGAACATTTCAATAAAGAAATAGAGATCTGAAAGAATAACAAAACAGAAACTCTGACAATGAAACACTCAATAAATCATATTAAAAATTCAGTTGAAACATTTCCAATAGATTAGAGCACATAGAAAACAGATTTTTTTAGGCATCTAAACAAGTATGTAATTTGAAGTTATATAGTTTCACATACATACAGTCAGCAATAAGAAAAATAAAAGATGACAAGAGACCATGACAAGAATATTAAAACAATGAGATAATATAAGATACAAAATCTAAGAATCATTGTCTTAGGATAAGGCATTGAATACAAATTAAACAAATACACAACCTTTTCAGTGGGATAATGTCAGAAAAATTTCCAAACCTACTAAATGATATGGAAACCCAAATATAGGAAGCATTTAGAACCCCAAGTAGACAAAAAATAAAATAGGTGTTCTTTAAGACATATTATAATTAAAATGTCTAATATACAGAACAAAGATAGAATTATAAAAGCCACATGAGAAAAAAAGCAGATCACATTTAGAGGTAAGTTAATCAGAGTTTCTTGTGATCTCTTAGTCCCATCACTTTAAGGTAGTAGGGTTTAGAAAAATATATTCCAAGCGCAGAAAGATAATGCTTTCTATCCAAGGTTGCTATATCCAGCAAAGCTATCCCTCAAAATTGAAAGTGAAATAAAAGCCTTCAAAGATAAGCAGAAAATGAAAGAATTTATGGCTACTATGCTAGCACTATAGTAAATACTTAATGAAATATTGCATGCAGAAGAAATAAAAATCAAATATTGGTACTAGGGAATGGAGAAGAATGAAGCCTGAATTAAACATTAGAAATAAATTAAAGTGGGAGAAAATAATAATCACCTGTCTGTAATAACATTGAATATTAATCACCTTAACACTTCAATTAAAAGACATAGTCTATGAAAGAGGATTAAAAAAATAAAACCCAACCACACATTGTTTAGAAAGGACTAATCTTACAGGCAAAGATATTCAAAGTCTGAAGGTGCAAGGATGGAAAAAGATATACCATAAAGATGGAGAACAAAATCATGCTGGAATAGTTACCTTCATACCTGACAAAGTAGATGTCAAACCAAAATAAATCAGAAGAGACAAATATATTCAAATCCTACTGATTAAGGCAAGTATCCAACAATGAGATATAACTATTATAAATAATAATGCCCCAAAAGTGGAAGTACCTACTTACATAAATCAAACCCTTTACAAAATACTCAGATAGGTCTCAATACAATAATACTGGGTAATTTTAAGACACCTGTATCAGCAATAGATAGATCATAAAAAAGTAAAGACACTTCAGATCTAAAAAATATTTATCAACTGAACCTAACAGACATCTATAGAATATTTAATCCATCAGCAACCAAATTCACTTTCTTCTCAGATGCATGTGGAACCTTCTCCAAAATAGAATATATTTTAGGACATGAAGTGAATCTTGGCAGATACAAAAAAAAAAAAAAAAGTATTCAGATTAGAATGGAATATTTTATCAGATAAAAATAGAATTAAATTAGAAATCAATAACAAGATAAAAAAGAGAAACCATTTTAAGATATGGAGACTGAATAATGTGCATTTTATTGAGGAATTGGAATTGGTCATAGAAAAATCAAAAATAAGTAAAAAAAATTCTTATAAATAAATAAGAACAGTGATACAAGATATCAAAGTTTCTAGGACAGTATGAAAGCAGTTGTAATATGAAAGTTTATAGCAATGAGTATCTACATTTTTAAAAAAAATTCCTAAATAAATTATCTAATGTTACATGAGACGGTCTTGGAAAAGCAAGAGCAAATTCATTCCAAAACCAGTGGCAGAGAGGGGGTAATTTAGATCAGAGATAAAATAATTGAAATTGAGAATAAACAAAATTCAAAGGATCAATGCAAACAAAAGATGGTTTTTGAAAAAAAAAAAACAAGATTTAAAAACGTTTAGTCAAACTAACAAAACAAAACAAAGCAAAATAACAAAAAATGAGAAACCCAAATCCACAGAATTAAAGATAAATTAGGAGATATCACCACAGATACTTCTGAAATCCAAAGAATGATGAGGATATTGAAAACATATTTCAGTAAATTGAAAAATCCAGAACACACTGACAAATTTCTGGATACATATGGCCTACCCAGATTAAACCAAGAGAATAGAGAAAACCTAAACAGACCAATAGCAAGCAACAAGATTGAAGCTATAATTAGAGGACTGCCAAGAAAGAGATGCAGAGGATGAGATGGATGGATTCTCAGCTGATTCCACCAGACATTCAGAGAAAAACTAATGCCAGTCCTCTCCAAATTGTTCCATGAAATAGAAAGGGAGAGAAAATTTTCAAATTCATTCTATTAAGCTAGTTAGATCCTGATATCAAAACCAAATAACACATAAAGAAAAGGAAACTACAGACAAATATCCTCAATGAACAAAGATGTAAAAATCCTTAATAAAATAGTAGCAATCTATGTTCAAAAACACATTAAGAGTATTATACACCATTGGTTATATTCCAGATGTACAAGCTAATTCAACTTGAAAATCAATAAATGTAATTGATCATATAAATAAAATTCAAGGCAAAAATCATATAATCATTGAAATTAATGCAGAAAAACTCTTTTAAGAAAATTTAGCACTCATTGGTGTTAAGAACACAGAAGAAACAAGGGAAAAATTACCTTAACATCATAAAGGCCATAAATGACAAATATAAAGGCAATATCATATTGAATGCAAAAATAAAACCTGAAAGTATTTTTTCTAAAATTCAGAACAAGACAAAGACATCTTGAATTTCTTGCCAGAGCAATTAGCAGGGGAAGGAAATAAGGGGGATACAAATAGGAAAGAGATCAGTCAAATTATCTCTATTTGCTTATGACATGATCCTATACCTAAAAGATCCCAAAAGCTCCACCAACATGCTGATCAACAAATTTATCAAAGTAACAAGGTGTAAGATTAACATACAAAAATCAATAACTTCCCTATATTCCAATAATGAATCTTCTGAGAAATCGGAAAAAACAATTCCATTCACAAAAGCCTCAATGGAAAAAAAAGGTGGGGGGGGGCGGTGGATAAATCTAACCAAGGAGGTAAAAGATCTTTAAAATGAAATTTATGGAACTCTGAGGAAAGAAATTGAAGGGACCTCATAAGATGGAAAGAGTAGAAGACACAGAGACAAATCCACATAGATATAGTCCTCTGATCCTTAACAATGTTGACAAAAACATTCATTGGACAAAAGACAGCTTTTTAAACAATTGATGCCAGGAAATCTGGATATCCCAGTGAAAGAATGATAATAAAAATCAACTCAAAATGAGAATCAACTCTCACTGGGAATTAAACCACAAACTGCAACTGCTAGAAGAAAAAAAATTCAACACTACAACACATAGGCTCAGGCACCAAATTTCTAAACAAGACTCCAAAGCTCATAACCAAAAATCAATAAGTGGGACAGTAACAAATTATAAAGCTTCATAACAGCAAAGGAAACAAGAGTGTGAACAGAAAGCCTAAACAGTGGGATAAAATCTTTGTTAGCCATGCTTCTGCTTCCAATAGGGGATTAATATCAAGAATATACAAAGAACTCCAAAAACTTATATATATATACACACACACACACACACACAAATTAGCTAAATGGAATTTCTCAAATTAAGAAATGCATATAACCAACAAATATATGAAAAAAATTCTCAACATCCTAAGCAATCAGAGAAACAAATTACTCTCTGGTTAAAATGGCAATCCTCAAGACTATGAGTAATAATAAATGCTGACAAGGCTATGGGCAAATGTTATAGTTATACAAATTAGTGCAAATGCTTTGGAAAGCAGTATGTAGATTCTTCAAAGGATTAGGAATGGAAACACTATATTACCCAGCTCTCCCGCTTTTCTGTATTTATCTAAAATAACTAAAATCGACATACTATACTGATAAGTACATGCCAATGTTTAGAATAGCATAATTCATAATAGCCAAGTTATGGAATCAGCCTAGGTGCCCATCATTAGAAAAATGGATAAACAAAATGTTGTGTGTGTATATGATTAGATATATTAGACTACGCCATATTATAGACTATGCTCTATTGTTGAACACTCAAATTTATTCCTCCTATCTCACTATATTTTTGATACTCTTTATCCAATCATACTACTTCTGTTCATCTGTCAACCCAGAGATACTGCTCCCTGTGGCTGAAAATAGGAACAATCCTGTAGCCAAATTTAGCCATGGTGTAGCTGCCAGAGGCCACGTTCTCCTGGCAAGAACACATAATCAATTCATAGCACAAGGTTTGAGTGTAGCTTGGGGTGGCCTTGTATATGTTGGGTCCAGGGGGAAAAAATAGCTACATTGAAAAAAAAAATAGCAGCTACATACTCAAGAGTTTAGAGAACCATCATTTAATCCTTAACCTATGCTTTCTGTAATAATTAGGGCTTGTTCATTTTCATTAAAAACTCATCAGAAGTTTAATTTTAAAAGGTTATTAAACTCTTATGAATTCAAGATAGGGTATTATTATTATGCTAAATACATGGGTAGCTTAAGATTTAAGTGGATTTCTAATTATGTAGTTTCTATATGTTAAAAAAGTTTCTTTTCTAAGAACAGGATGGAAACATATATTTAAGAAAGATAAATTGTTTTTTAAGTTTTAATATAAAAAGCAATGTTTTATTTAAGGATTTTTTCCTTCTCTCTTCTATTTATTTTATTTATTTATTTATTTATTTATTTATTTATTTATTTATTTCTCATATTCAGGAGTGAATCCAAGGCAGAACTACATCCCCAGCCCTTTTCATTTTTTAGTTTGAGATAAATTGTTTAGGACCTCACTAAGTTGCTCAAACTGGCCTTTAACTTTTGTAATCCTCCTGCCCACTCCTCTTGAGTTACTGGAATTATACACATGCTCCCTTACTCCCAGTTCATTACTTTTTTTCTATTTTTTTTTTTTTTTTTTAAGACTTAAAGAGCTTTCAGGGAAGGAAGATGGTGGGCCAGAGGGAAGCAGCATGTCATGTCGCTCTCTGACCCAGATCTCACCTAGTCAGAATACTGCAGAGTGTAAGAGGACTCCTATACAGCTGATTGCTGCAGAAATCACCAGCACTGTGACCCCCATGCTGGGCTTCAAGCCTCAGCATTCGAGTAGGACTCTGGACACCTGGCTCCCAAAACCCAAAGCCCACAGTTCTAGCCCACATATGGCTTGCAAGCATCTTAGCAGAATCACCTATCAGCACCTCTGCAGAACTACAGACTGCGCTATGCTCCCACACAGGTCACTCAGCTACTACCTACACACAGCACAATGCCACTGCCTGGCTCCCCCCACCTCACCAGATACCCCAGTGCTGGAAACAGACCACCTCCATCTTGGATAACCTTTCTCACCATGTTGGGTGGGGGCAGCTCCCAGATCGATTCTCCATCTGGCCAGGTACCAGGTATCCAACTTCCTGCCACTGCCCACTGGTGAAAACTCAGCACAGTGACCCCACCCAAGACAAAAAATGCTCTCAGTTGGGCAGGTGTGCAGTGCGACCAGGGTGCTACACACCTGGTGTGAGCCTTGATGTGGGCACTGCTAGGTAAGAGGGAGATGGGACTAATGTTTGGAGCCTAACAAAGAGACCAGGAACTGAAAAATCTCCAGGCAAGAGAGGGAGATAGTATTGGGTTCCAAAGTCAGATAAGCAGTCCCAAAAAGAGATCCGTGAAGTACAATCTCCCTGCAGGGACTGGCAGGTAGCATTTCCTGCTCCCAGATAACCTACACCAGGACCAGTCTTCCCACTCTGGTTGCCTCCACCATCCTGAGGGCAGAGACACAAGCTTACAACAGACAAACCAACCTATTGGATGAGAAGAGAAGCAGAAAGGCACAAATCTCTAAAACTAGCAACAACCCTGATTTCTCCTTTTGTTTTTTTTTTTTGATCTTTCTCTTCTACCCCTCTATCCTCCAGCCCTCACATTCCCAACATATATGAAACCAAGAACTTTGCATGAAATGGGATTTTGAGTACTGAGTCATCTGAATACTATAATATGGTATATTATAGTATACTATATACTATATAATATATATATATAATATATATGTTGTATATTCCCCCTTTTTTCTCTTTTTTCTTCTTTCATTTTTCTTTCCCCCTGAAAATTTTACTATTTTAACATTCTGTATTTTTCTCTATACATAAATGTGTTTGTTTTATGTACTCTACTATCTTCCCATGCACTAGTCTACCCTAAATTACTTTCTGCCTATTTGCTTGCTACTAACCCTCTTCATTAGATTTCTTTTTCACATTACCTAAGATATATTAACTCTGTCCTCATATGCTTCCTTCTCAGTGTATTGTCCTATTCCCCACCCCCAGTTCATTGTTCACTGTCAGAAACTGTAAACGTTTTTACAAAACTACTGATTATATTTCAGAAAATAATTGAATCCAACATTTCTGTATAATGAGACAAAACTGTAGATGTCTGAATAACAACAAATTGTTCATAGTGATATATTGGGATCTGTTAACATTGCCTTTCCTCACAAAGGAGGAATCTTGGATCTCTACAAGAGCACTACAAATATATAGGGTAAACATGATAACACCCCAGACCACAGAGCTGAAAAGGAAGACAAACGAGCAACGTAAAAAGACAAGGGAAGAAAGTGCCCAAAACAAATCAAGATAGCACATCAGAATCATTGGCAGCCACAACAGAAAAAATTACAGAAAAAGAGGTTAGGATATACATGGTTAAAATGTTCTGTGAACTCAAGGAAGATATAAGAAAGCAAATATAGGCAGTGAAAAATCACTTCAACAATGAGCTACACAAACAAATCCAGGAAGCAAAAGATCACCTCAACAGGGAAATAGAGGTTATACAAAAAAAAAAAAAAAAAAAAAAAAAAAAAAAAAAGACCTCGAAATCCTTGAAATAAAACAAACAATAAACCAAATTAAAAGCTCAAATGAAAGCATCACCAACAAAGTAGACCACTTGGAAGATAGAACATTAGACAAGGAGGAAAAAATATATAATCTTAAAAAGAACATATACCACACAATGATAATGGTAAGAAACCATGAGCAGAACACTCAAGAAATATTGGATAGCATAAAAAGACCAAATTTAAGAGTTATTAGGATACAGGAAGACATAGAGGTCCAAACCAAAGAAATGAACAATCAATTCAAAGAAATAAGATAAGAAAAGTTTCCAAGCATGAATAATGAATTAGAAACCCAAATTCAAGGAGGCTACAGGATGCTGAATGCACAAAATCACAACAAGTTCACACAAAGGCACATTATAATAAAAATGCCCAATATACAGAATAAGGAGAGAATTTAAAAGCCAAGAGAGAAAGTAATCAAATCACCTATAAGGGAAAACCAATTAGGATAATGGCAGATTTTTCAACACAGACCCTGAAAGCTAGAAGATCCTGGAACAACATATATCAAGCTCTGAAAGAAAATGGATGCCAACTAAGAATCTTGTACCCAGCAAAATTAAGCTTTAGAGTCAAAGATGAAATAAAAACCTTCCATGAAAAATAAAAGGTAAAAAGACTTTACAGCTAGAAAATGGGCACTACAAAACATCCTTGGCAAAAAAAAAAAAAAATTCATGAAGAGGAAATGAAAAACAACAATGAAAATCAGCAAAGGGAGGTAGTACCCTAAAGGGAAAACAAATCACAGAAGAAAATCAAGTCAAGTTAAATAACAAAAATAAACAAATAAGACTGGGAATACAAACCATGTCTCAATAATAACCCTGAATGTTAAGGCTTAAACTCACTGATCAAAAGATATAGGCTAGCAGACTAGATTTTTTAAAAATACCCAATAATATGCTGCCTCCAGGAGACTCATCTGACAGGAAAAGACATACACAGACTAAAGGTACAAGGTTGAAAAAAAAAAGTTATACCACTCACACGGACTGTGGAAGCAAGCAGAAGTTTCCATCCTTGTATCAAATAAAGTAGACTTCAAGCTAAAGTTAATCAAAAGGGATAAAGATGGACATTAAATACTGCTCAAGGGAACCATACACCAACAATATATAAATGTCCCAAACAATTTTGCAGCTATGTACATCAAACAAATTCTACTCAAGTCCAAAAGTCAAATTGACCACAACACAATAATCTTGGGTGACTTTAGCACACCTCTCTCACCACTGAATAAATATTCAAAAAAAAAAAAAAGTTGAATACAGAAACCATAGAACTCAATAACATAAGCAATAACTTAGACAACCTGTGGGAGGCCATCCTTGCACATGATTTGAGTTACCTCCCTGGCTGAGTGAGAGGCACTTAGATATAGCTGTGTCAGAGCTTTACCCACCCTTCTCCAGGTCTGAGGGCTTGTCCATGTAGAGGTGTGTCTGGCCACTGCCCCGAAGACCCAATTGTTGCCCCTGACCTTGGGATGCTTTCCCCCTTAATCTTCATTTGATGGGATTTTCCCCAGAATTTTTTGTTCCCCAATAAAAGTCCACTCCCTGGCATGTTCTCTCTCTCTCACTAGCCTCTTCAGTAAACCTCGCTACAGCATTAGGTGGCTGGAGGCTGGAGCTAGGAGAAGCTGTCCTGGAACTGGTTTTAAAGGTAATTAGAGTCTTGTCTCTTTAATTTAAAATTCCCTAGCATTTTCTCACCTTCTTTCGAACCTTCTTTCATGAAGCCAGCACAGGTTTCAGGCTAGATTAACTGACATATACAGAATATTTCAACCTGCATCAAGTGGATATACTTTCTTCTCAGCAGCCCATAGATCCTTCTCTAAAATAGACCATATAATATGCCACAAAGCAACTCTAAGCAAATACAAAAATGTAGAGATACTACCATGCATTTTATCAGATCAAAATGGAATGGAATTGAAAATCAATGACAAAATAAAAAAAAAATTAAATTTCTCCATCACATGGAGACTAAACAATATGCTACTTAATAAAAAATGGGTCACAGAAGGTATCAAGGAGGAGATTGAAAAATTCATAGAAGTAAATGAAAACATAGATACAATATATTGAAATCAGTGGGACACTATGAAAATAGTACTAAGAGGAAAATTTATTGCATGGAGTTCATTCCTTAAAAGAAGAAAAAGTCAACAAATAAATGACCTAACACTACATCTCAAAGCCCTAGAAAAAGAAGAATAAACCAGCAGCAAAAGCAATAGAAGACAAGAAATAATTGAAAGTAGAGCTGAAATCAATGAAATTAAAACAAAAGAAACAATTGAAAAAATTGACAAAACAAAAAGTTGGTTCTTTGAAAAAATAAATAAAATTGTTTCTTAGGCACACTAACAAAGAGAAGAATAGAGATAACTCAAATTACCACCATACATGATGAAAAAGGTAATATTACAACAGACACTACAGAAAGACAGAGGATAATTAGAAATTATTTTCAAAACTTACACTCCAATAAAATAGAAGACACTGAAGGCACCAAAAAATTTCTTAATTTGCCCAGATTGAGTCAGGAAGATATACACAATTTAAACAAACTAGTATTAAGTGAGGAAATAGAAGAAGCCATCAAAAGCTTACCAACCAAGAAAAGCCCAGGACTAGATGGATACACAGCTGAGTTCTACCAATACTAATACCAATACTATTCAATTTATTTCAGGAAATAGAAAAATAAACAGTAATCCCAAACTCATTCTATGAGGCCAATATCACCATGATCCCCAAACCAGGCAAAGACACATCAAAGGAAAAAATTTCAGACCAATATCTCTAATGAACTTAGATCCAAAAATTCTCAATAAACTTCTGACAAATCAAATACAGAAACATATCAAAAAGATTGTGCACCATGATCAAGTGGGATTCATTCCAGGGATGCAAGGTAGGTTCAACATATGGAAATCAATAAATGTAATTCATCACATCAATAGACTCAAAGATAAGAATCATATGATCATCTCAATAGATGCAAAAAACATTTGACAAAAACACTGGAAAAACTAGGGATAATAGGAACATATCTCAATATCATAAAGGCTATCTATGCTAAGCCTCAGACCAACATCATTCTAAATGGAGAAAAATTAAAGACATTCCCTCTAAAAACTGGAACAAGACGGGGATGCCCTCTTTCACCAATTCTATTCAACATAGTTCCTGAAACACTGGACATATCAATTAGACATATGAAAGAAATTAAAGGAATATATATAGAAAAAGAGAAACTTAAATTAGCACTATTTACCAGCAATATGATTCTATACCTAGAGACCCAAAAAGCCACACCAGAAAACTTTTAGAACTAGTAAGTGAATTCAGCAAAGTACAAGATATAAAATCAACATCCATAAATCAAAGGCATTTCTGTATATCAGTGACAAATCCTCTGAGAAGGAAATGAGAAAAACTGCCCATTCACAGTAACCTAAAACAAAACAAAACAAAACAAAACAAGATTTGAGAATCAACTTAACAAAAGAGGTAAAAGACCTATACAATGAAAACTACAGGACACTAGAGAAATAAATCAAAGAAGACCTTAGAAGATGGAAAAATCTACCTTGCTCTTGGATAGGCAGAATTAATATTATCAAAATGACCATACTACAAAGAGCACTATGCAGATTTAATGCAATTCTGATCAAAATCCAAATGGCATTCCTCATAGATATAGAAAAAGCATTCATGAAATTCATCTGGAAAAATAAGAGACCCAGAATAGCTAAAGCAATATTTAGCAGGAAGAGTGAAGCAGGTGGCATCTCTACACCAGACCTTAAACTATACTACAGAGCAATAGTAACAAAAGCAGTATGGTATTGGCACCAAAACAGACTGGTAGACCAATGGTACAGAATAGAGGACACAGAGACTAACCCACAAAATTACAATTATCTTATATTAGACAAAGGTGCCAAAAACATGCAATGGAGAAATGATAGCATTTTCAACAAATGGTGCTGGGAAAACTGAAACAAAATAAAATAAAATATGCAACAAAATAAAATTAAATCCATATCTCTCATCATGCACAAAACTTAGCTCAAAATGGATCAAAGACCTAGGAATTAAACCAGAGATTCTGCATCTAATAAAAAAAAAAAATAGGCCCCAATCTTCATCATGTGGAATTAGGCCCCAACTTCCTTAATAAGACTCCTATAGCGCAAGAATTAAAACCAAGAAACAATAAATGGGATGAATTCAAACTAAAAAGTTTCTTCTCAGCAAAAGAAACAATTTATGAGGTGAACAGAGAGCCTATATCCTAAGAGCATATCTTTACCCCTCACACATCAGATAGGGTATTAAAAGAACTAAAAATCTAAGCACCAAAAAAACAAATAACCCAACCAACAAATGGGCAAAGGACCTAAACAGACACTTCTCTGAAGAGAATATATAATCAATCAACAAATATATGAAAAATGCTCATCATCTCTAGCAATTAGAGAAATGCAAATCAAAACTACTCTATTATCTCACTCCAGTCAGAATGGCAGCTATTATGAAGACAATCAACAATA